>NC_068308.1:10587667-10927667 GCF_025860055.1 Xyrauchen texanus
CAAATATCATTTTCAATTACCCACAAATGTACTGTCACATTCTCAGCAGCTGTAATCGAAACCCCCTTGCAGATGTGGTAATTCATTTTTTAAACTAATTTCAGGGTAATATAACAAAGAATAACATTATAAACTTGCACTGAATATTTAAAAAAATTCACGCTGCTAATTAAGGCGGAAAAGAATCACCATAGTCTGTGAAAAAGGTCTATTACAATACTGTTGGTATGGCACTCTGAGCCAGGTCAAGCAAAAATAAAATAAATACGGTGAATCATGCTTGTCTGGACAGTGTCAGCTGTCAAAGGGCGTGTTTGTAGGAACCTACAGCACTGTGCGCCGCCATGGCGACTGCCGGAACAGGAGGGGAAGAGAAAGAGTGCCGTTTGTGTATCCTGTCTGAAGTCTTCTGATTGGACAGCAGTGTGTTTCTAGAACACTCTGAAGCTCTGTTCAAACACCTAGTGAGCTGCCTTGCAGTCTATGGTCTACATAGGTATTGCAGGGTGATGGAGCACCTTCTAAGAGGCCGTTCAGAATGAATGCGTTCTTGCAACAAAAAAAGCAAGACAGCACAACGACTAGAACAGAATGAAAGTGTCTTGAGGCATGAAGTTCTTTCAAATTTGGCACTCCTGCGCAAAGAGCTGAAAAAACAGTGAGACACAGCACAACGGTCAAAAAAGCCCATCTAGTGCATGTTAGTGCGGATAGATGCACAAACCGAGTATTCAAACTGAAATGGAAACTTATAAGTTGTTTAGAATGCTCTATGTAGGCAGCAACTCTGCGTTACACAAATAATGCTCCTAATGGCAAAATGCACAGGAGACATGACTCACTATTGCTTTAAATAGAGTTTGGTGTAAGCAAGTTGTTAAGCTAACAACAACAAGCATTGGCAAAAATACATAGCACATACAAATATTGTGCAAAATAGTCTTTAGATTAAACTATTTTATAGACACAGTACTTTTCAGTACTGAATTAAGCGTATTTATAATATAACTTCTACTTTGTCCGCCATCTTAGATGTATTTATATTTTATTATTCTTTTAAATGAGCATGTGTCACAGTGCATCATGAGATTGCCTTCTTCGTGAAGCATACATGCGATGCTCCTTTATTACTTGGCTAATAGAAGGTATCTTAGAAAGCAGCATAATAAAGCTGCCTACCTTTTGGTACTGCATTTGCATCAGGTGTGCACCTATGATGCCTTAAAATACTGTCTAGGCAGGCAGCTCACAAGGTTTTGAAAACCGACTGAGCGTGAACACAAACGCAGTGAAATCCTCTGTAGTTTGACTCAAGAGGATTTCTGTGGAGGAAATCCAAGGAATTGCACAAATGTAAAAACTTTTGCAATTCCGTGCTAACAAAGTTTAAAAAGCTTTCTCACGCCTGTTTATTGTTACATTTTTTATGTATGATATATGCTTCTGTAGAAGCCACAAATCAGGGTGATTTCAACTTCACTTAAAGATTTTTTGCTTATTTGACAAATTTAAGGTGAAAAACTACATTACCCACAATCCTAAAGAGAGATCCACCAAGTCACTGCTAGCATGAAAAAGTATAACATGGCAAACGGCTCAGCAACATCCGCCCACTCCCATGAAGCTTTGCGAATACTGTAATCCAGTCTCCCTACACTTTCAAACAACTATTTAAATATTTATACTTAATAGCTGATGATTAAATGTGTAAATTCAGTGCGATAAATTATATAAACATTAAATGAAATTAATCATGTCCCCGGACCATTTAAAGGAAGATTCCTGAGCAATTCAAGCTTGCAGTACCACCTGTTTTCTCCAGGGGGCAGTAAGCGAAACTTCAGCTGTATAGGCAACATGCAGCTTATTAAGAGAACAAACCAACCCTTCAGCAGACAGCACAAGGACACATTATTGCGTTCAAAACACAGCTTGATGGAGATACAGTATATATATATATATATATATATTTATTTATTTGGGCTGTCAATCAATAATTCTTTTAAATGAAATTAATTTTCATGGTGTCCCGATTAATTAATTGCAATTAATAGCATATACAAATACTTGGTGAGAAAGCCCCTCATATAACAATAATTCAAAATATAATGATGAAATAATTATACATATTAGTTATCTTTAAATATAAAAAAAATATATATATATAATATATATAAATTAATACAAAATATTCAGATAATTAAAATGCATTACATTCTTGTAGGCAAGGCAAGTTTATTTATATAGCACATTTCATACACGATGGTAATTCAAAGTGCTTTACATAGAAGAGATTAAAATAAGAATAAAAAAATAAGAATAACTGAAACAGTTTAGAATAAAATAAAATAAAATACAGTACAAACAGTCGGACACACAGTGGCACAGTGCTCATTCAGTAAATGCACAGCTAAACAGATGTGTTTTGAGTCTGGATTTGAATGTGACTACTGTAGGAGCACATCTGATCTCTTCTGGAAGCTGGTTCCAGCTGCGGCTGGCATAAAAGCTAAAAGCAGACTCTCCTTGCTTAGAGTGAACCCTTGGTATTTCTAGCTGATGTAATCCTAATGATCTGAGCGATCTGTTGGGTTTATTTATATTCAGTGAGCATATCTGCAATATATTGAGGTCCTAGCCCATTGAGTGATTTACATACCAGTAATGATACTTTAAAATCAATCCTAAATGTAACTGGGAGCCAGTGTAAAGACCTGAGGACTGGTGTGATATGTTCATATTTTCTGGTTCTGCTCAGAAGCTCAGAACTCTTTGTAGCAAAAGAGTTAATCATTGGTAAGACAATACAAAAAAATGGCTTAAGAATACAATGTATTGTTCACTACCATATAATTGCACATAAGTCAATCATTGTCACACAGTTCACAGCAATCCGTTTCACAAGTGAATTTGTCAATCAGTTTGAGATTTATTATGAGGGCTTGTTTAAGGACCCGTCAATTTACACCTGTGTCAGACATGCTTGTGTAGCATCTCGGGTGCGTTGCATCATAAACATAACATTTTTAGGTCACTGTGTCTAGTTAAATATAGTTTAATACTTAGAACACATCTTGAGATCTCTTAGTTCGCATTTGCACTCCAACTGTTTTGAACGCAAGAACATAACGCATGTTTGTGTTGCGCTGCCTGCTGAAGCGTTGTTTTGTTCACTATATAAATTGCGCATTGCCATACAGCTGAAACTTCGCTCTGGAGTAAACAGGTGGAACTACAAGCTTGCATTTCTCAGGAATCTTCATTATTACGGTCCGGAGGCATTGCAATGAATTGCGTTCCTTTTTTATTAACGCGTTATTTTTTTATATACAATTAATCTCACTGAATTAACGCGTTAAATCGACAGCCCTAAAATATATTTTAAAAAAAATTAAATATAACTATTTATAATATTTAATGTATATTGAATTATAGTTATTTGAGGGCCTTTCTCAGCAAATATGTATATATAAATATTGTTTAATTGCAATTAATTTAATTAATCGGCACATCATGTAATTCATTTGATTAAAAAAAATTTAAATCGATTGACAGCCCTACTTCTAATCAATGCTTAAATCAATAGTTTTATATTATACTACTCTTTTTGATTCAGTGAAGTCATCCACAATGATTCCTGGCATGCACAATTCATTACCTCAAAGACATTAAGTACAAAGTCTCGTGCATTTGTCTTTTTCCTTTGATTTTACTTTTTTGCTTGAAATCCAAGTATAAAATGTTGCGATTCATTTTGGGGCAGGTTCATGGCTTAAAAATGATTGTTGAAAAACTTTTTAAAATCCCAATAGAGAAACTGCTGAAAAAGAAAAGTGGGCAATCAATTTTGTGCTCTATTGGGACAAGCAGAGCAGCCAAGATGCACTTCCTGCTAAAAGCAGCCCTCATGCACACACACGTACATGCTTACATACATCCAAACACACACACTCTGGTCAAATATCCAACTGAAAACCAGATAAATACTGTATCTATTTATTCTGAAGTGATGCAGATGAACAACTCTAACACCAATCAAAAGCTTAAGGAGAAAGTAGCCATGGTCTTAAACCGAAATGGTCTGTTTGATTTACAATCACTAAATTAGACTTCTATTATTGCACTGAATAACCTCTCTAGTATATCCCATTTGCTATAGAGAATAAATCATTCATTTACAGTGCGTCACTACAGCAACTAACCTGTAACTGCCAATGTGAATTGGCAGTTACAGGTAATAGTTAGCTCCACAAACTATGAAAACATTATAACATTTAGTAATGAAAGTGTACTAACTCAGACAAACTAAAGAATAAGGCTTGAAAACTGCCACAGAAATAGAAAGCCATTCACGATAACCTTGAGTGCAATGATTCAGTTCTTTGAATGCAATAATGAGTGAAAGCATCCAGACCAACAAAACCTTGAACACTTAAAATATACATATTTTTTTTAAATCTCTTTCAAAACAACCTGCGGATTTACCATCAAACTGCATATGCATTTAAACTTGAATCTGTGAATTTATCACATCATTTAGTTCAAGCTTGTTTTAGTATTTGAAGGATTCCTTTAACCTCTGATTCATATTATGTTAGAGGGTTTGTTCACATTTCTGTAACAAAAATCATCCTTAAGTACTTACTGTAAGCTTTTAATTTTAAGTTGAAAATAATTGGCATGACTGAATCATGTTGCAAAAGTAGAACAAAGAAAATAATAGATAAATGAGGATAACATATTATCGATTAAGACTTTGTTGATTACTGCATTTGTTTGCACTTTTTCCTGAATATCTGACATTAAAACAATTAGAAAATACTAGAAAGCATCACAATACGTTTTCACTCCATTGAAGTGAGATGTATAGTAGGGACATTTTTGGTGTGTTTTCTTTTCTTGTACACATTTATTAAAAAACAACAGTCTATATAAACATAGTGAATTTGGCCAATCCTTGCAAGAGATTATAATATAATACAATATAATATACAGACATATTAATCGTTAATTACTGCATTTGCTTTCACTTTTTACTGCGTATCTCACACTAATTACCAGAAATGATTAGAAAGCAACCTCTCTCAATACAATTTTAAAAGTTTTTCTTGCATTTGCTTGTCTCATACACCTTTCTAATACACATTCTCTATATTAACAGTACATTTTTCCCATCCTTGAAAGAGATCATAGTTTACTCACGTGTGTCATGCCTTTTTGACAGCAGTTATAGTACTCAACACAAAGAAATCCTGTACCCTGAATCGATCACTAAGACTCTTCACTGTTGATTAATGCATCCCGACTTTAAATTGACTAGAAATTACCAGAAAGTAACATGTCACACTGTTTCCACCCCACAAGCTGGAGTGGAGACGTTTTATTTCTTGTGATTTATTGTCTACTACACTTAACATTAAATACAAACAGACAGTTAACGCTACGCACCAAGGAAGAATGGAAAAACATTAGTCCCTGACCACCAGAATAGCACCATTGATGCCAGATTGAAAATAACTAAATCCACAAGTGTCAGCACAGTATGTTATTCCCTGCATGGTAAAGTTGAAGTGTCACTTACTAAGCAGTCTGTAGTCCATCCTTTGCGAGTGGGAGTGTTTCATGGTGCTGGCCACAGACGGCTCGCCAACTCCCTGCTTCACACCACAACGACGAGAGGCGCTTAGCCACATTTAAACTTAGCCTGAATGCAGCTGCCAGCTCTCCACTACCACCAATCTGACGTACTGCATAGCTCACTCGTTCACAAACACACACACACACACATGGTTTGGCCACTCATACTCCCCTCCCTCCCTCCCTCCCTCCCTCCCTCCCTCTCTCTCTCTCTCTCTCTCTCTCTCTCACACACACACACACACACACACACAGACACACTTACTCTCTCTATTGGCTGCTCCTCCCTGGCAGGTCATGTTACTCAGAGATGAAAGCAACACATAGTGTTAAGTGCAATGAGAGGAAATCGAGCACCCAAACATGCTGTGATCACCAGTAAAGAACTCGCCGGCTGACTTAGGTCACAATCCAGTGACAATTTAATGAAACAATGACATTATACTATAAATGTGGGCATGAGACTTTAGAGATGGGCTTGAGTGTGATCATTTCCATCATTGGTCTTCATGTTACACACTGACAGAGACTAAAGAACAAGAACTGATTCAATGGTACAGGATTGGTAGATCCATTGCCTTTATTTATAAAGCCAATAAAGGTGAAGTTTGTTATTTTGTGTCACTAGTAGCACCACAAATAATTTCAAAAATAGTGACTGTTTTGAAACAAATTTCCCCAACATTCCTCATCTGCCATTGGACAGACAAAAAAGTGAATTTCTTATGCAAACACACAGTAAGATGTTTAAATAAGATTCCCCTTCATCTTTTAATTACAATGCCAGTGGATAGTGACTTACTTGAAAGCTTATAAGACAACCCAAAAGTATCATAAAAGTGGTCCATGCAACCCTTCTAGAGGCATACTGTACTTTCCGGAGATAAAGTTGATAATAATCGCATACAGGATAGATTAGTGTTTACACCTGAAATGTGATTTGGACACATGCAATTTTGACCACATTTGTATGTGGTTTTTGTTATCTGATCACAGAACATTTTAGATCCTGTTTACACCAATATTTAGGGCTGACCAAATGTGATGAGATCACCTGAAACACATCTTAATACCAGGTGTAATGGGGTCTAAGTCGCACTGACAGAGGTTGCTTTAAGGCCGGCACTAGGACCTGGGAGCAGCTGTCTGACTTCCCTTCAGCCACTCAAAATGTAAAAAATGTACTCAATGAAGATAACCTCAGGATCTATGGGCCGTATTATGCAGTTTTTGACCAAAAACTTGACTTATATTCTGGAAAATAGGGTACAATAATTTTTGGGGCGAAACAGCACAAATATGCACAAATTCACGATTTTCAGATTAAACTGGATCTGAGTGACACAACCAACAAAAAAAAAAAAAAAACACATTCTTTTCAACTTTAAAGTTTGTTCTAGTTGTTTATGGCAAGAATGAAAACATGGATTGGTAATACATGTAATAGTGAAATTCATAATTGTTCAAGAGGTGAATACAAAACACAATCATATCACCCCGGTCACTTTCGGAGACCACCTCTCACCATATCAAGTCGCAGAGGTTGCCAAGTTGCAACAGGAGTTTGCAGGTGTGTTTTCCCCTCTGCCGGGTCGTATGAACCTCATCCAGCACTACATCGAGACCGAGCCGGGGGTGGTGGTACGTAGCCGTCCCTACAGATTGTCCGAGCACAAAAAAATAATATTTGGTATGAATTGGATGCAATGCTCGATATGGGGGTAATAGAGGAATCGACAGACGGGTCTGCATGTTTCTGTGTGGATTATAGAAAAGTCAATGTGATGTCTAAATTTGATGCCTACTCAATGCCTCGTGTTGTTGAGTTGCTCGATCAGTTGGGCACTGCTCGATTTTATTTGACATTAGATTTGTCAATGTGTTATTGGCAGATCCCCTTGACACCAATTTCCCATGAAAAAACAGCCTTCTCCACACCGTTCGAATTACACCAATTTGTGACACTTCCGTTCAGTTTGTATAGGGCCCGGCTACATTTCAGCCTCTCATGAATCGAATCCTCAGACCGCCTTTGGCCTATGCCACAATGATTGGCAGCGGCACATCTGAGGGCGGTTCTGAGGTCGATGTGACAGGTGGGACACACAGCAACCCTAAAGTACATGATTGGATGGGTGGAGGTACGGTATCTGAGGTTCCACTTGGGCCATGGGCAGGTGTGTCCCCAAACTGACAAGAGTGTGGCGATTGCGACCTGCCTGAGGCCCAAGACCAAAAAGGGGGTGAGACAGTTCCTGTGGCTGGCTGGCTATTATAGGAGGTTTGTGCCTAATTATTCGGACATCACAAACCCGCTGACTGATTTCATTAAAAAGGGAGCTCCAGACCCTGTCCAGTGGACGGAGCCATGTTAACAGCCGTTTACGCGAGTGAAAGCCGCACTTTGTGCGCTTTTACATTCACCCTATTTCTCTCTCCCTTTTGACTTGCAGACAGTTGCTTCAGACAGTGGGCTGGGGGCGGTGCTCTCGTAGGTGGTGGAGGGGGAGGAGCACCCGTTGCGGGAGACCAAGTACAGCACTGTTGAAAACAAGTGCCTTGCCATCAAATGGGTGGTCCTCACTCTCCGGTTCTAGCTCTTGGGGCGGGCCTTAATTCACTGTTCAGACCACACCCCACTTCAATCGCTGAACCGCATGAAGTATACCAACGTGCGGATCACCAGTTGGTATCTGGCTCTTCAGCCATTTAAGTTCAAGGTGGTCCACAGACGACTATCACCGACTTCCTTTCCAGAAATTGGGGGGAGTGGTAGACAAGCCAGATATCTCCCTGGCCTGAGTCGGGGGGTGGGGATATGTGGCAGCGGGGGTGTGGTCGAGCATCCGCCTAGAGAGAGAGAAAGCGGTAAGGGTGCATACACCTGAGCCAGATTATGATTAATATGTAAATGTAAATGTGAAATGTAAATGTGAAGCTGATGAGTAATTATTTAGTAGATTTTTTGTGAAGCTCTAAGTCCAGAAAGTTGCCGATTAAAAGCCTTGCCTGTGTGTGGAGAAAACCGGTTCCCTGTGTCCTCCTTCCCTCTTGCTGTTAAGTCCTTTACGATGTCAAAGTATACAGGGTGCCTCCAAAAACAGCCTATTACTTCAAGAGCAAGGATCATTCGAGACTTGTCAATTTGCCAACAGATGTTTCAGCAAATAATCCAGCACTTTGAGAACAATGTACCCCAAAGACAATTTGCAAGGATTTTGGGCATTTCACAATCTACAGTGCACAATACAGTTAACCTGTTGATACGCAATTTCCCCGCACACGGTGGTGACATCAATCTGCTTACATTTACAATATAATTTACTGTCTATAAATGTAATTAATATTAACAAATTATACATCTTTTCAAAGGTCTAAGGGTTCAACATTGATATCCGATCTCTGTTTCACAAGAGCAATGCTCCAGAAACAGCAATTTAGTTATTTGTGCCAGAAGTACAAATGAAAACATGCAATATCAAAACGGGACTTCATACCTTTGTTATGAAAATGCGATCGTCAGATGAATCCAGTTCGCCACACTTGGGTCAATTGTCCATGTCAAGCGTTCATTGAAAAACTGGGAAATATTGATATATTCTCCATTGTTTACATGAGATCTCACCTGAAAGATTTACCCTTCGCCATCGCTCTTCAACAAACTATGCAATCTGAGCAGCATTCATGTTGTAAAACTGTATATTATCTAATATATTAGATTCTTATAAACAAAATGAGCGTGTCTCCAAAGTCTATTTTTAAAAATGTGGTATAGTTTTATTCAGAATAGCCAAGTAGTGCAGTCTGATTTTGTGTCGTCTTGAAAGGCGGAGCCTTAATTTTACTCCGTACACCGGCAGCGACTTTCAGAGATAAAAGCTTGCAG
This sequence comes from Xyrauchen texanus, assembly GCF_025860055.1. Classification (NCBI taxonomy): domain Eukaryota; kingdom Metazoa; phylum Chordata; class Actinopteri; order Cypriniformes; family Catostomidae; genus Xyrauchen; species Xyrauchen texanus. Next base: position 10,597,191 of record NC_068308.1, read on the forward strand.
GAACCTCATTTTTTGATAGATCATCTTCAAATTTGAAACCTAACTTCTTTAGACTTGTGGCTTTGAGAACATTGTATTTCTAGGTTGTCTTGGCACTTTTATTATAGTTTTTTAGATTATAAATACATGTTCAGCACAAAATATTTCCACTACTATAAACTTCAGCTTCTCTAACTTTAAAAAATAACAACATATATTCATTCTGAAACTTGGGAAATAAAGCCCAAAGTGTCTTCTTTCAAAAGATACTACAACTGTGTCCATACTCTAAAGAGTCCAGTAAATACAACCATTTAAGTTCAGGTATGTCATTTTCATGGTTTGTGCTCAAAAAGGGGTGCGTATCAACAGGTTTAAAGATTATCTTTAGGTAGGTGGTACATGTCAAAGTAACATCCACATGAATGCCAGGACCCAATGTTTCCCAGCAGAACATTGCCCAGAGCATCACACTGTCTCCGCCGGCGTGCCTTCTTCCCATGGTGCATCCTGCTGCAATTTCTTCCCCAGGTAAACGACACACACGCACCTGGACGTCCACATGTTCTAAAAGAAATGTGATTCATCAGACCAGGCTAACTTCTTCCATTGCTCCGTGGTCTAGTTATAATGCTCACATGCCCATTGTACATGCTTTCAGCGGTGGAAAGGGGTCAGCATGGGCAATCTGACTGGTCTGCGACTACGCAGCCCCATACACAGCAAGATGCGATGCACTGTGTGTTCAGGTAATAGGTGGTTGTTAAAGTGTTGCTTAATGATTGCTTATTGGCAAATTAAAAAAATGCACACCCTATGATATTTTTATACCAACATATTACTTTTATGCCAGTTTCACGACTCGCTAGGTGAAAATTAAAGATCTGATAGCTTAGAAAAGGAACAGCACAATTCTCCCCGACAAGCTGCATGATTTGTATAATTTATGTTCATAGTACTAATATTGCGGCATTGGTTAGAACCAAACTGTAATGGTTAAAATGGAAAATTGAATTAAACTTTGATATGCCACTCGTCCCGCACTGTTTGTACTACTGATATGAATTATACCTCATAATACGGCTTGCTGAGATTTTACCATGCGATTGGACAGTTTTCACCTGGAAGGTATAAAAACAGGTGAAATAATCCTGTATATTTACATTGGGGGCAGCTGTAGCTCAGGTGGTAGAGCAGGTTGGCCACTAATCGCAAGGTTGGTAAGTGTCCTTAGGCAAGACATTGAACCCCAAGTTGCTCCCAATGGCAGGCTAGCACCTTGCATGGCAGCTCTGCCATCATTGGTGTGTGAATGGGTGAATGAGACGCAGTGTAAAGTGCTTTGAATACCGCCAAGGTTAAAAAGGCGCTATAGAAGTGCAGACATTGGAGGAACCATATCTAGGGTCAGAATTTCATACAGTACATTTAAATGCCCTTTAAAAGCTTGATTTTAGTCGGACTAAAGCAATAATAAAGTGAACTTTAGTTTGACTGAAATCATACCAGTCGACCAACAGAAATTAATGCCATTGTAGCTCGGCTGTCCAACATATAAATATATTAATCTGGCCATAACTGACCTTGGTGTTGTACAGATGTTTACAACTTGTCTACACTTTCTGATGTCTGGAATCTGGATATCTGTGGGGTTTATGATTATACAAATAAATGGTTTGATAAACTGGTAATGAATAATTTCTATGAGCAGTAAAATGTAACATTTAAAGCGCAATCAAACATATCTTTGCATGGCGAAATTCTGCAGACGAAATAGTCATCTTAATGGGAATATGCGCAATCGGATATTACACAAGATGGATTTCTGGTGGCGAAGAATTTCACCTTACAGATTTTGCACGGAGTTCAAGTTTGGTGAATTTTGACAGGCGAATTTGCCACATTGACCAATGGTAAGCTGATTGGTATGGCAGTGACCTCTTTGTGAGCGGTGCTTCATATAAAGCTACACTGAATGTACAAGAATATATATTTTAACTTCCCTCTCACAGAGTATAAAGTGCAGCATTAAAAGGAGGCTTTTTTGTTCTTCGGCTATGGAATTTCATCAAGCGTAGGTATGTGTGCCTTTAGACTACAAATGTCAGGTTTGTAATGCAGGAATTGCTCAGAGGTGAAGACCTCAAATATTAGATTACGCTTTAGATGAAGACTTCTGCTCAAACGCTTTTTTACTTGGACCAGAAAGCAAAACAAAAAAAAGAATCAGAACATTTTACAAAGTAACCACATGACAATGCCCAAGCAACCACCTGGAAGAACACCCTTGCATAATGATGGCAAGTGTTGCACAAGCAAGCACCAATTAAATTTTCTTCAGAACAATGTTAAAATCAAGTTTTCCCTTTAATTTGATTCAGAGCACATAAGCTTATTAGCTTATCCTCTGGCACTCATCCATTCACAATCATGTATCCTTCAAGTCTGTCATGAGACACATCTAAAGGGAGAATAACTGTAAAACGATACTCTCTGACTAAAATGCACCAGACCCCTGGAATAATGCCAGGTGACACAGCGTCTGTGTGGGACCGTGAGCCAGTGACCTGGGATTCACAGCCTCATAATTAAATACACAAGCATTATTTCCCTCCCTTGCTTAAGCTGTAGGAAGATCAAGACACAAGGCCAAAACACAATCTGGCCCTTCTCAGTGGACATTCTTGGGCTTTGGGCAACAAAGTGCGAAGTAAACGTTCTGCAAATTAAATGACACCAAAAACAACTTATCGGTGCTCTGAGCTCTACTAAGTGTTTAGCAGCTCAGTTGGTTCCAATCTGTAGTTTTGCTTTTGGGGAATGAACCAAAGAGGCCATGGTGCACATGGTTAATTTTTTACCCCAAACCTGCCTCACGTTTATTTTAAGAGATGGGAGCGTTGCACACTTGAAGCCTTTTCACATGCTGCCCTTTATTCAATATTTATTTGTTTCATTTTTTTACATTTACATTCAAATGCAAACAGCTCGTACAGATTGAAATTGACAATGAAAAAGGTATCAAAAATCCCGCTTGGCCCTTAAAGGTTAGGAATTCGGGGAAAAAAAACCCTAACCCAAAGTAATAATCAACAGTAATAATCAAAGTCTTTTTCTCTCACTCTGAAGTTTTGCAAATCAAAGCAGGTGCCAAGATGTTTGATGTGTGCTGGCTTGAATTTGTTGGCGAGCCGGAGTGAAGGAGGTGAGGCCTGTGGAAGTCTCCCCTGCATCGCTTGCGTTACACAGCACTCAATGGCGGAGAGAAGATTATTTTCATTAGTTCATAAACTGCTTCTGTGGTGCCTCTTCATTAATCATCATTCAAACTCTGTGGTGGTTTCTTCACAATAATACAGGTGAAACTCAAAAAATTAGAATATCGTGCAAAAGTTCATTAATTTCGGTAATTCAACTTAAAAGGTGAAACTAATATATTATATAGACTCATTACAAGCAAAGTAAGATATTTCAAGCCTTTATTTGATATAATTTTGATGATTATGGCTTACAGCTTATGAAAACCCCAAATTCAGAATCTCAGAAAATTAGAATATTGCGAAAAGGTTCAGTATTGTAGGCTCAAAGTGTCACACTCTAAACAGCTAAACACCTGCAAAGGGTTCCTGAGCCTTTAAATGGTCTCTCAGTCTGGTTCAGTTGAATTCACAATCATGGGGAAGACTGCTGACCTGACAGTTGTGCAGAAAACCATCACTGACACCCTCCTCAAGGAGGGAAAGCCTCAAAAGGTAATTGCAAAAGAAGTTGGATGTTCTCAAAGTGCTGTATCAAAGCACATTAATAGAAAGTTAAGTGGAAGGGAAAAGTGTGGAAGAAAAAGGTGCACAAGCAGCAGGGATGACCGTAGCCTGGAGAGGATTGTCAGGAAAAGGCCATTCAAATGTGTGGGGAGCTTCACAAGGAGTGGACTGAGGCTGGAGTTACTGCATCAAGAGCCACCACACACAGACGGGTCCTGGACATGGGCTTCAAATGTCAAACGTCTTACCTGGGCTAAAGAAAAAAAGAACTGGTCTGTTGCTCAGTGGTCCAAAGTCCTCTTTTCTGATGAGAGCAAATTTTGCATCTCATTTGGAAACCAAGGTCCCAGAGTCTGGAGGAAGAATGGAGAGGCACACAATCCAAGATGCTTGAAGTCCAGTGTGAAGTTTCCACAGTCTGTGTTGGTTTGGGGAGCCATGTCATCGGCTGGTGTTGGTCCACTGTACTTTATTAAGTCCAGAGTCAATGCAGCCGTCTACCGGGACATTTTAGAGCACTTCATGCTTCCTTCAGCAGACAAGCTTTATGGAGATGCTGACTTCATTTTCCAGCAGGACTTGGCACCTGCCCACACTGCCAAAAGTACCAAAACCTGGTTCAATGACCATGGTATTACTGTGCTTGATTGGCCAGCAAACTCGCCTGACCTGAACCCCATAGAGAATCTATGGGGCATTGCTAAGAGAAAGATGAGAGACATGAGACCAAACAATGCAGAAGAGCTGAAGGCCGCTATTGAAGCATCTTGGTCTTCCATAACACCTCAGCAGTGCCACAGGCTGATAGCATCCATGCCACGCCGCATTGAGGCAGTAATTAATGCAAAAGGGGCCCAAACCAAGTACTGAGTACATATGCATGATTATACTTTTCAGAGGGCCGACATTTCTGTATTTAAAATCCTTTTTTTTTTTATTGATTTCATGTAATATTCTAATTTTCTGAGATTCTGAATTTGGGGTTTTCATAAGCTGTAAGCCATAATCATCAAAATTATATCAAATAAAGGCTTGAAATATCTTACTTTGCTTGTAATGAGTCTATATAATATATTAGTTTCACCTTTTAAGTTGAATTACTGAAATTAATGAACTTTTGCACGATATTCTAATTTTTCGAGTTTCACCTGTATATAAAACTCTTTTAGAGCAAACAGTGAAGCAAAATTATTATTATGCATAAAAGAATATCTGCATCATCTTAACAAAAGAATCCAATTATACTCATGGAAATGCCTTTCTCACTACTTTAGTGATGTCTATTACTCCTTAATTGAGGTGGCACTGATGATGTTTCCATCATGCAAGCACATAATAGAATCTATCCTGCTATTAAGTGCCACATTTCTGAATGCTGAATCTGCTGTTGTCGACAGGTAAATGTGGGCGGTCATGCAGATAGACAGTTGTCTTTCAGCTTAGTTTCAATAAATGTTCTTTTGCGACAGGAGAAGTTTTGAGTTATTCTGTTTTCATAGTGCACTGAACTCTTATCTCAAAGCTATTTGAGGCATTTAATAGCAAACTGTAAAAAAGATGTCCTTGAGCACAACTGTACATTCACCTTTGTTTAAAGAGTTATGTCCATGAAAACGTTGTTACTTCATGATGAATACAAATTGAACACAAAGTCTACACACATTTTCTGCTAATTTCCTTGTGTTGTCTATTCACCTTATGCGCCAGTAAAACTAGCGTGCAGCCATCTTGAAAATGTTGTTTCAGAACTTCCATTCTAGAGGTTCTATATAGATATCTATGGTGTTGATGTCAAAGTGTAATTAGCTAGCGAAGTGGATTTACAGGATATAGAGTTGTCAAAATCTATCATGAGTATTTTAAAGTGTTCAGGGGGTGTAATAACAACTAGAAGCAGAGCGGGGAGATTTTAAAACAAGAGTACTTCATTCACAAATACACAAGATCCTAGCTTAATGCTGTGGACATACTGATGTGCTTCTGTGCTCATTAAACTAGAAGAGACACAAAATCTCTTACGACACCTCTGACCATCTTCCCATGTCATTCACCCATCGTGTTACAGTTAAGGTAAGCAGATTTATTTTAGCTTTAAAACGAGAATATTGAAAGTGTGTGTTTTATTTTATATTCCGTTTACAACCATTTTAAACACATTTAATCCTCTAAAAATGTATGGTGACAAATCAATTTGTAATTTTCTTTAATGTTGAACGTGCATGTGTGATAATTGGAAATTTCATATCAACTATACATTTCAACACAAATTATTAACAAGTTGAATCCTAAAAAATAAGGAGAATTACACGTACAACAATTAAACGCTTGTATTATGAAAAAGTGAAGTGTCATAGTTGTCTCAATGTGAAATGCCAGGTCCAATTTACGTCCACGGGTGTCGGAAACATGAACATTTAGAGTGACAGAAAAAACACCTCACTAGCATTTTCACATAGTAAAGGGTGCTGTAGACTCACACCATCAACTCTTAGTGAAAAATACTTTGTGCTCCCACACGTAATCCACTTTGATTGACTCTTCTTAGTAACTTCAATACAAACAGCAAGTTAGATGACAAAATTACAAAGAGCTGAGCATGGAAAAGGTGCAGGGCTGAAAAAGGTAAAAATCCATTTTCTGCCATGTCATTATTTAAACAAACTGACATTTAATGGCATACTAATCGATTATTGTTGTGTCATCTATTTCAGATTTACACACCCTTAAACATTTTTCTGCTTTCAGTCCATATCTTTTAGCTAATGTGATCCTTTAGGGGAATTAGCTGGTTTTCTGCATTAATTGAATATGAATAAAATGTGATCTCATCTAATCACAAGTATAAACACAATGTGCTTAAGCTAACAACTCACAAACAATGATTATCTTTCATGTCTTTTTTGGACACATCCCATTAAACATTCACAGTGTTGTGGAAAATGTAAGTGAGCCATGTATTTAATAACGGGTCGATTCTCCTTTGGCAGAAATAACCTCAACCAAGCATTTCCGGTAGCTGTGAATTAGACCTGCAAACGTTCAAAGGGATGTTTCTTGGACCAATATTCCTTGCAGAACTGCTTCAGCTCAGCCATATTCTTAGGATGTTTGGTGTGAATGGCTCTCTTGAGGTCATTCCACAGCATCCTATTGGGTTAAGCTCTGGGCTCTGACTGGGTCACTCCAAAAGGTGGATTTTCTTTCTTTTTTTTAAGCCATTCTGTAGTGGATTTACTTCTGAGTTTCAGCTGGCACAAAGCCACCCTGAAAATATCCTGTAAGACATCTTGATAAACTTGGGAATTCATTTTCCCCACGATGATGGCAAGAGCTCCAGGACCCGAAGCAGCAAAGCACCCCCAAATCATGATGCTTCCTCCTCCGTACTTCTGTCTTGGGATGTTTTCATGTCGGTATGTGGTGAGTTTTATGCCATATGTAGTGCTGCGTGCGCTTCCTAAATTCAACCTTAGTTTCATCAGTCCACAAAACATTTTCCCCAGTAGAGTTGTGGAGTGTCAAGTTGGTCTTTGGCAAACTTCTGGCTCGCAGAATGGTTTTTTTTTTGGTGGAAAGCAGCAGCTTCCTTTGTCATGTTTTCCATACAATAGACTCATGAACAGAAATGTTAACTGGTTTCAATGATTCCTTCAAGTCTTTAGCTGTCACTCAAAACAAAACAAAAAAAAAGGGGGGTTGTACTTTGAGTCATCTTGACTGGACGGCCACTTCTAGGGAGAAAAGTGATAGCACTAAATCTTCTCCATTTATGGATGAATGTTTGAGTATTTATAATAAGTCTAAGTAACTAACCCATACCTCCAATCTTGTTTCATTAACTGGATGCCAAGTTTCCCAACTCCTGACTCTAACCTTTGTTAACGCCATTGGCTTTGGTTTCACATAATTTTTCCAACACTGTGAATGTTTGAATGATGTATTCAATATGTACAAGAACAATACAATAATGTGTGTTATATTATTTAAAACAGATTGTGCTTGGTCATTAGTGTAACATACAGGTGAAACTCGAAAAATTAGAATATCATGCAAAAGTTCATTAATTTCAGTAATTCAACTTAAAAGGTGAAACTAATATATTATATAGACTCATTACAAGCAAAGTAAGATATTTCAAGCCTTTATTTGATATAATTTTGATGATTATGGCTTACAGCTTATGAAAACCCCAAATTCAGAATCTCAGAAAATTAGAATATTGTGAAAAGGTTCAGTATTGTAGGCTCAAAGTGTCACACTCTAATCAGCTAAACACCTGCAAAGGGTTCCTGAGCCTTTAAATGGTCTCTCAGTCTGGTTCAGTTGAATTCACAATCATGGGGAAGACTGCTGACCTGACAGTTGTGCAGAAAACCATCACTGACACCCTCCACAAGGAGGGAAAGCCTCAAAAGGTAATTGCAAAAGAAGTTGGATGTTCTCAAAGTGCTGTATCAAAGCACATTAATAGAAAGTTAAGTGGAAGGGAAAAGTGTGGAAGAAAAAGGTGCACAAGCAGCAGGGATGACCGTAGCCTGGAGAGGATTGTCAGGAAAAGGCCATTCAAATGTGTGGGGAGCTTCACAAGGAGTGGACTGAGGCTGGAGTTACTGCATCAAGAGCCACCACACACAGACGGGTCCTGGACATGGGCTTCAAATGTCAAACGTCTTACCTGGGCTAAAGAAAAAAAGAACTGGTCTGTTGCTCAGTGGTCCAAAGTCCTCTTTTCTGATGAGAGCAAATTTTGCATCTCATTTGGAAACCAAGGTCCCAGAGTCTGGAGGAAGAATGGAGAGGCACACAATCCAAGATGCTTGAAGTCCAGTGTGAAGTTTCCACAGTCTGTGTTGGTTTGGGGAGCCATGTCATCGGCTGGTGTTGGTCCACTGTGCTTTATTAAGTCCAGAGTCAATGCAGCCGTCTACGGGACAATTTAGAGCACTTCATGCTTCCTTCAGCAGACAAGCTTTATGGAGATGCTGACTTCATTTTCCAGCAGGACTTGGCACCTGCCCACACTGCCAAAAGTACCAAAACCTGGTTCAATGACCATGGTATTACTGTGCTTGATTGGCCAGCAAACTCGCCTGACCTGAACCCCATAGAGAATCTATGGGGCATTGCCAAGAGAAAGATGAGAGACATGAGACCAAACAATGCAGAAGAGCTGAAGGCCGCTATTGAAGCATCTTGGTCTTCCATAACACCTCAGCAGTGCCACAGGCTGATAGCATCCATGCCACGCGCATTGAGGCAGTAATTAATGCAAAGGGGCCCAAACCAAGTACTGAGTACATATGCATGATTATACTTTTCAGAGGGCCGACATTTCTGTATTTAAAATCCTTTTTTTATTGATTTCATGTAATATTCTAATTTTCTGAGATTCTGAATTTGGGGTTTTCATAAGCTGTAAGCCATAATCATCAAAATTATATCAAATAAAGGCTTGAAATATCTTACTTTGCTTGTAATGAGTCTATATAATATATGAGTTTCACCTTTTAAGTTGAATTACTGAAATTAATGAACTTTTGCACGATATTCTAATTTTTCGAGTTTCACCTGTAGATGAAGATCAAACAACATTTTAAGACAAATTTGTACATAAATACAGGTAATTCCAAAGGGTTCACAGACTTTTTCTTGCAACTGTATATGCCAGTGTACTTCTAAACATAGATAACATTTGTTTTCAGAAGTTATTTGAAATCTTTAGTCTGTTCCCACAAAAAACAACAAAACAGGCAAAACATAACATCACAGAGCCTGAAAAACTTTCCAATAAAAACAAAATTATAGAAAGAAAACGATCCCTCCACCACATCTGATCATCGCACATGCCTGTGTTCTTACATAAGCTGATGAAGGCACTTTGAAGTGAGCACAATCCATGCTGTAGGGTCTAATCTAAATTTTCAATAAGAATCACTTAAATAAATTGAGTTCTGAATGACTGTTATCACCTTTCAGCCCTCTGGAGGTGGAGGGTAATTGTCTTTGAAGGGAATAGGGCATAGGCAAGATCACTTCTGAATATAATGCGCCAATGTGGGAACTGCAGGTGAGTTTATTCATATGTTTAACGAAGGTGTTTTTCAGAGGTTTCTTGGGATGTACAGCACAAATACATATTCTTTATTTTTTCTGTTTAAGTGTTTTGCGATTCAAAACATTGATATATTGTGATCTTTAACTCGCTTGTTTCTCATTCATCTGTATTGGACTTGAACAAACGACTCCAGACTTCTTGTAATCAAAGACCACGATGCACTGTGTAGTCATTGGAAAAACAGTTACTGAGATCACTTCTCAGTTACCTAAGCTGAAAAGCAGCAGGGGGTGTGTGTGTGTGTGTGTGTGTGTGTGTGTGTGTGTGTGTGTGTGTGTGTGTGTGTGTGTGTGTGTGTGTGTTTTCCAGGGCTGCGATTCAAACTAAAGCCTATTGGCTATTTTTCATTTATAAAAGGCACAAGGCATTTGACATGTCCCACCCACAACTTCATGATGCAGTAGGAAATACATCAACAGGCAATTCACCAGCCAGTCTGATGACCCTTTCTGTCTAAGTTACCAGTTTTTGGATAGAATTAGCTACCATGTGGACCAGACTGTGCATAAATTAGCATTTATTAAAAAAATTGTGTCAACAACTTATTGTTTCAACACTTAAAACTGCAACAGACGTCCATTAATGCAGTGGAATAAATTTAAAAGGCTCCCTGCCAAACTGTTATGTTTATAGCATTTCACTAATCTGTAAACTAATTTATAAGCCATTTGCCAATCAATTAAAGTTCATTAAAATCTTGTAGAAGTGAGCGTTTCGGGTGATACAAAGAGATACGGCAGCTTGCCCGTATCTTTCCCACACTTGGCTCACCACTTGCAGGGTAAAGTCTAAATTTTTCAAACAGTAAATCTTCTCCCGTGTATATTATGCCCTGGAAATTGTGCCTTTAAGCTGCAAAAGAATAAAAATTTATTGAGATACCTTTCAGCATAGCTCGACCTGTGGAGCCAATGGAGAAGCTGGGCAGAGAACTTCGAGCCCCGAGAGCAGCTGTTGCATCCAGCAGGGCCCCGCTTAGCTGAGCCACAATGCTGGTTCTGGAAGAACAGAACCGGAATCTAATCCACTGCGGGGAGTCTGATGGCCATGACACTGCTTGTGCTAGTAGCTTCCTGGACGGGTGCAGTGGACTCACAGCAGGAATAACATGGTCAATCTGTAGAAAAGATAAAAGATCGGGATATATAAACTAAATTGACATGCAATGACCTATGGTAAATCATACAATATAGTCGTCATTGGAGACCGATATATTGTGTGCGTTCATTTGCAGTTTTATCAGATATCATCTTGCGAGTTATTGGATACATCTTTAGAGCACGCACCAGTGTGTCTCGCACCTCTTTTCACCTGTTCTGTTTCTAATGAGCTTGCCGAACCGCACGCTACAACAAACCCAGTGTGAGAGAGTCGTGAACAAATTACTCTTTTGAACCGGTTCTTTTACAGCAGTTGAACCGGTTCTTTTACACTCAAACCAGCCCATCTGGCACCAACAATCATCCATCTAATCAGCCAATCATGTGGCAGCATTGCATAAAATCATGCAGATATGGGTCAGGAGCTTCAGTTAATGTTCACATCAACCATCAGAATGGGGAAAAATGTGATCTCAGTGATTTGGAGCATGGCATGATTGTTGATGCCAGATGGTATCCTGGTTACCTAGTTTGAGTATTTCTGTAACTGCTGATCTCCTGGGATTTTCACACACATCAGTCTCTAAAATTTTATCAGAATGGTGCCAAAAACAAAAAACATCCAGTGAGTGGCAGCTCTACAGATGGAAATGCCTAGTTGATTGGAGAGGTCAACAGAGAATGGTCAGACTGGTTTGAACTGACAAAGTCTACGGTAACTCAGATAACCATTCTGTACAATTGTAGTGAGAAGAACATCATCTTAGAAAACTATTCTGAGATGCGGGTTGGAGCTGTTTTTGCGGCACGAGGGGAACCTACACAATATTAGGCAGGTGATTTTAATGTTGTCTGATCATTGTAATATATATATATATATATATATATATATATATATATATATATATATATGAGATCAAGCTTTCGACACTTTGGACAATTAAGGGACTTGTACACAACTATTACACAAGGTGCAAACATTCATTGATGCTCTAGAAGACAACACACTACTATAAGCAAACTATACTTTCTGTAAATAAATGTAATGTAGATTCTGAAGAGCAGTACTAAATAAAAATATTTCTTATATTTGTATAAATTATGAAAGGGGTGTATACATTTATGAGACAAAATTGAATGCTAGCATATTTTCTTAACCATATATGCTGTTTATTAAACCTAAGGTTAAAGGGACATCATCTGTTTTCCTTTTCTTCGGCTTTCTATTTTGTTTCTGAACAGCTATCTAAATCAAGCAATTCTGTGTTTTGGTGACTAAAAACCGCCATTTCTCCCATTAATATTTCAGTTTAGAAAACAATGGCTCCCAAGTAATTTTTTTTAGTCTGGAGCCTTGCACAGGTTTATTTCATCATATTAACTATGGACGTTACACTAACGTTTGACAACCTGAAAGTGTCCAAATACCTTTTGTCTTCATTTTGAACAATGTATGGATTGTTTTGTAATTTGCTTTTAAAAATGTCTTTGGTTTGATAGTTTGTTATATAATGCAAAGATATTAATTAATTTATAAGTGTAGTTTAAGTGTCCAAATACTTTTTGGTGCCACTGTACACATTCTAGTACAGTAATATCTAACAAAATAAAATTACTTGCGCATTTGTTAGAATACAAAATTAGAAGCAGAATGTTAGTTACTGACACACTCAATAACACTTCACTTTCATTCCAACTTTTCTTTTCATCCAATGAAAGTGAATGGTGACGGAGGCTTTCACTCTGCTTAACATCCCCATTTGTGTTTCATGAAGGAAAGTCATAAGGATTTGGAAAGACATAAAGGGGAGTAAAGAATGACCATTTTTATTTTGGGGTAAATTATCCCTTTAAAATAAAAATAATAAAATACCCAACAAGGAGCTATTGGTGTCAACAACAGACAAAAGATTTTATGTATTTCTGCTTTTGTTCAGCTTGTATTTGTGACTCTCAGTTGAATAGGCATCTCAAAATCTCTTTTTAACTAGCTGCTGCTGGAGGGTATGCGCTATAAGAGTGGATATTGAGAACTATCCCAGGTCTTCACATCCAACTTCTGATTGAGAGAGAGCACTGATTCAGTCCTACGTCGCAGTTACACATATCCCCTCTCTGCAGGGAGCAGCCATTATTTCACCATTACTGAACCCAGGCAGCACCTCTGCCAGCTGCTTCTAGGAAAGTCATTACAGCTGTTGTCTGTGCCCTTCCTCAGAAATGATTGACCCGGCTTCTCTGCCACCTCTCTCACCAAACGGAGTTGGCTCTGATGAACAATAAGCCACTCTCATTGGATAAATGGATTCAACAGCGGTGCAGCCTAGGACACTGTCTGGTGTTCACAGATAAACTGAAGTGGCCGTATCAAGAGGGACATCAAGTGACCTTGAGGGCATTTCACATTGGTTGTGTTTTGAAAGTAAATAAAATAAATAATCAGAACGAAAACTATATATTTAATACCCCAAGCTCATTTAAGTTCATTTTCACAAGTTGATTTTGCAGCCAATATAAAGACCAGCTACTCACTAGTATAATAGTGTTGAGTCAGAGATATTTTAACCATTTAACCCTCTGAGTCTGAGGGTGTTTTGGGCCCTGGAGAAGTTTTGACATGCCTTGACATTTGTGCTTTTTTCAGTTGCTTAAAAACATATTAATGGCTAAAATCTGATTACACTGTATTCAGCACAAACTGGGCTACAATAATATGTGAGCAACATGTGTGTGTGCATGTTTGTATTTTTGAGAAAATAACGTGTATGCATGGTTTTTGAAAGTCATTAAAATAAGGTCATATAACACATATTAAACATTTGTCCACAAGCCTTTTGAGAACTGGATCTTGTAGTCTAGAGTTTTTGCTACAAAATGATGTGAAAACCATCCTGATCACTTATGCATACAAAACAATATAGTACTTTAACTTTTGTAAAACACTTTGTGTTGAAAGCTCATATGCAAGGAGGCGTGAACTATCATGAATATTGAGGTAAATCACACCCGAGGACACAAAAGACCCCACCCCTCGGGCCATCAATGAGGAATGTGACAGAAAGAGAATAAACGTGAGGAGACTTAATGATCAAAATCAAGTTTTAAGTTAAAATAAGTTACATGAAAGTTACATCTTTACATAAAGACTTTACTTAATTTTAGACCTACACTACCATTTAAAAGTTTTAGAAGTCTCTTCTGCTCACCATGATATTTGATCCAAAATACAGTAAAAACATTGTGTGAGCTCATTTTACAATTTAAAAGAACAGTTTTCTATTTGATTATATTGTAAAATGCAATATGTGATCAAAGCAGAATTTCCAGCATCATTACTGCAGTCTTCAGTGTCACATGATCCTTCAGAAATCATTATAAGATGGTAATTTTCTAATATGGTCATATTTAAAGTGCATTTTACTCATTTACACCTGAACACATATTTGCAAGCACAAGCATTGATGATAATGAGGCAGTATAAACACTAGATAAAATATAATCCAAACGTTCATATTATTTTTATATCATATTTATATCATACAGCATACAATTTAAATACCTCCTTTAGCCGAAACAGCATTTAAATGTAACTAAAACTTGCTTATTAGGAGTCATATTTCAAATGTCATTACTCTGAATCCTGGCTGGCAAGTCTGGAAACAGTCCCACTAGTAAAATATGTACATGTTTATATAAAATAGCATGTCAACTAATGAAAACTTACTCGTCTGAAATTTTATCCTAGTCTGGATCAAATCTCTCTTCAAAATACAAACGTTCATCGGAGTCCCGCTCTTCTGAGGAAAATTGTAACTCTTCCTTCCTATCCAGGAGTTTCATCGCCTGTGTATCATTACAAACGCGCAGTGAAATTAATGAACTGTTTACATCAAACCTCTGAACACTGTCGGGGGCGTGCACCATTTCCCTTGATCGTCTCAGCACATTAGCGTTTGAATGGTGCACTCTGCTGCTGGGTGGGATCACATTAGAGATAAATAGATGAACCAGTAAAAACTGTACATCGCTTTGTTTCATACAGATTACTTTGCAGGAGAATATTTGTTTTACATTTGAATTGTTTTATTTAAAAGTATAAATCTTAAGCTTTCTTTAGACATATGTTTCATTTTTGTGTGATAAGTATTCACGGAGTTTCAGTTCATTTTTGTGATGCGTTTCAGATGATTGATATCAGACGTCTGATAGCTCATCCTTTTTATTTTCTTTATTTTACAAAAGCACAAGATTTTGTTGTTATTGTGAGTGTACACAAATAAAAGTAGACCCTTTATAGTCTCTAATGATGTCTTACATTTAAATGACGGAGTATTTTAAGTTGTTTTTGCTGTAATGACAAACATATCCAGCAGGACACACCGGCGAGGGTTAAGCTCTGAAGGTGTTTTTAAAGATTTCCTGTTTCAGTGGCATACCCAAAATAAACTGCTTACAAAACAGGGTCAAGTGTTTGGTATCATTGTAAAGAAAACTTTTCATATTTTTAACTATATAGATGATGATAAATTCTGAGACTCTCAGCCTAAGAATCTGCTGAAAAAAACTTAATAAAAAATTAAATCACAAAGAAGCCTTATTTTTTTCTGATTTGCCATTATCTCATGGTATAAATAAGGTGGCTCTGATAAACTGCTTTTATTCCCAATCATGTCAACTATAACTTTTATGTTGATACGACAAAGCAATCAAAAGTTATAGCATTACATAATTTATCCTAGTGTATAAAAACATCTCCAAGTGTCCAGAAGCCTCTCCAAACAAATAAAACATAATAATTGTACATAAGAACTAATTACATATGCAAACACAACAATGACTAAAGGTATGCATAGCATACACACATGATTTCAGTAATGAGATTGAAACAAAAAAACATCCAGTGAGCGGTAGTTCTGCAGATGAAAACACCTTGTTGATGAGAGAGAGGTCAGAGGAGAATGGCCAGACTGGTTCTAACTGATAAAGTGGATGGTAACTCGGATAACCATTCTGTAAAATTGTGGTGAGAAATATATCATTTCAGAATGCTATTCTGAGATGCAGGTTGGCGCAGTTTTGGAGGCAAGAGAGGGACATACACAGGTAAATATTGCTGTTTATTACTATCTATTAGTATACTGCAGCATTTAAATGAACATGCATTGATTATTTTTAACTAGATTTTTACAGAATTTTGAATTTTTTTAATTAAATATTTAGAATATACATTGCATCAATGGCAGATTGATGCATGTAAATGATGGATCGCAATCATTTAAAAAAAAAAAACATTAAGCCATTTTAGAGCAAATTCATAAATATGGAGATATATACTGAATCTAATCAAAAAGATGGGAAAAATAATTGAGATATAATATTATTTTAACTATATCACTCAGCCCTACTCAGTATTAGGCACAGATCAATTTCCTGGTAACATAAGCTTATGTAACATTTAAAGGGTGAAAGGTGGGTACCGTCTCTAATTGGACATGCACCATGTCGAGAATAAAGGAGCTTATTGCCACAGCAACCAGGATGAGAGACTGCTAATTGTGCTAAGCAAGTCAATTGCTCTGTTCCTCATTTTTCTCACTTCAAACAAAGAGATAGCAACCGAGAAACTGAATCAAGATGAGTTATGTAATGATGAACCAATGCTCTTTTGATATTGTCAGAAACAGCATTTAAGAGAAACAGTTTTGATAAAGAAAAGTTAGTTGCTAGTTGAGTATACTTCATACCTAGTATAAAAGGCTATTTTTTTTTTTTTATTGCATTTGACCAATTACAACACTTGATCTCCTAATATTTACTGTTGGATTAAACTTTAATCTTTCTTTAGGAGCCTTGATAGCCAATGGATTATATGGTCACTGAGCATTATTATAAATTGTACCACAAAGTTGCTGAATTCTTGATTTTGATTGGTTGATTGATGTTTAAAGATGTTGTGTTACAGTTCCATATCACTTTGCATGGTTTATCCAACCTAGTTACAGCAGCTAAAGCTGTAAGCTAAAGCAGTAAGCTAAAGCTGTAAGCTAAAGCAGTAAGCTAAAGCAGTCTTAAAGTCTTCAAGGAGAAGCAGCAACAAAACAGCGTTTCTGACAGAGGTTCAGAATAAGAGTGGAAAATTATTTACAAATATTTGACTGCTTGTGTGTAAAAATTATAATAATATTATAAGTTAACCTCAAGGAGGTTATCGTTAAAAAATAAATCATTAAAAATAAGGCATGTCATGACTCTTAACAGGTGGTGTACGAACGTAGTTCTACACACAAGAGTGTTTAGGGGTGATAACCTGAGAAATGTCTTTAAAAAAAATTATGCTTTAAAAACATTAACGCAATTAGTCGTGGCTCCTGACCAGATGGAAATTCTGTAATAAGGAATTTTACTACAAACGGAGCAATTCAAGCTTGAAGTACACTTTTACACTTTTGTGAGTCGCAGTCAGCAGGAGGGCATACAGCACACATCAGAATGCAGCGGTCTTGAGATGCATTTTAATCTTTATTTGGGGGAGTTTTTCAACAAATATTGACATGTGATTAATTGCGATAAATCTGATAATTTAATTAGCATATAATGTAATTCATTTGATAAATACATTTTCATCGATTGACAGCCCTACCTCCTAGTCAGGAGTTGGCAAACCTGGCATCCAATTATTGAAACATGATTGGATGTGTTGGTTAGAGCTACTTTGACTCATAATTTAACTGATGCCAACTCCAACCATAAGACATGGGGTACTTCATATGCCATTGCCTGAATCTTGGATAGACCTCACCGAAATTACCGGCCGGTTGAACTGTGAAGAACCTCACTGATCTGGGCCTGCATCACCTTGGTCAACGCTCTTAAAATGGAATACATAGACTATCAATAAATTGCCAACAAAAGCCTTCAACAGCCAACTAACAAAAGAACAATGCATCTATACGAACTTCTGCAGTTAATCCAGGATAAACTTCAAAGACATTGGTTATTAATCTTACAGTTCATACTAAATCTTTGTTTAAACACTGAACCTTAACATTTACTGAATTATTTCAAACCATGACTTGCACTGCACACAAAAAATTTATATTGGCATTATATTCATGATGTTAGACATTGTATGTAATCAAACTACACAATGATGACTAAGACTTTATAGATATTACGGTATTCATTTTTGTTATAGCATTATGTTCTGTAAAGCTGATTTGAAACGATGTGTGTTGTGAAAGGCACTATACACATAAAAATGACGACTTAAGATGCACTCAAAATTTTTTAGTTTGCTATTCACAAGCATCTGCTGAAATGGACAATGCCTCGCAAAAAAAAAAGATCTCAGAAGACCTCCAATCAAGAATTGTTGCTTTGTAAATAGCTGGAAAGTGTTACAAAGTTATCTCAGAGTTTGCATATTCATCTGTCCATAGTTAGTAAATGTATTTATAAATGGAAACGATTTAGTACTGTGGCTACTCTTCCTTAAAGTGGCCGTCCAGCCAAGATGACTCAAAGGGCACACTGCAGAATGCACAATGAATAAAAAATAAGAACATTAGAGTGACAGCTAAAGACTTGAAGGAATCATTAGAACTGGTTAACATATCTGTTCATGAGTCTACTAAACAGAAAACATTAAACAGGCATGGTGTCCATGGCAGTACACTGCGAAGAAAGCCACTGCTTTACAATAAAAACATTGCTGCGCTCCTGAGGTTTGCCAAAGACCAACTTGACATTCCACAATGCTACTAGGAAAATGTTTTATGGACTGATGAAATTAAGTTTGAATTGTTTGAGAGAACACGCAGCACTACGTATGCCGCAAAAGGGCACCAACATGAAAATGTCCTCCCAATGGTGAAGTACAATTGGAGGGAGCATTATGCTTTGGGGCTGCTTCGGGGCCCGGTTCGCTTGCCATCGAGGAAAAAATGTATTTCCAAGTTTGTCAAGATATCCTATAGGACAATATCAGGGTGGCTTTGTGCCAGTTGAAGCTTGGTAAGTTTGGTAATGCAGCAGGACAATGACTCGAATAAAATAAATAAATAAAATAAATAACTTCGAATAAAATCTCTATTTCTCTGTTATCGACAACTTTATTCATCTATTGTCGAATAGTCATTTGATCTCATTTAAATGTAACATGAGATCACATTAAACTCTAATGATGAGAGCAGCACTGCAGATCCGGCCTGACTGAGGAGAGGAAGAATTACACAGCTCACAGTCCAGATGCACTATAAACTTTCCAAACAGCTTCAGATGATGTAGATTGCAGAGTATGGGGGAATTATATTGCAAAAATACTAAATAATTAAATACAGAAGCACTCTCATTGTGGAATAATTGGAGCCGGAAGTCTTTAAAGGAAACACCCCGACGTTACATCTTTAATGCAGTTATATTTAATGCTTTGTAGCTTTATTAAAATTAAAATGATATGAAAGCGGATCATGTAAATTTCTCCAAACTCCAAAACTGGCATTTCTCTGTGCAGTCAGCGCCTCTTCTATGAGTTGCGCGAATGTGCCGATCTACGGGGAAGCGATTGAAACTGCATCCGGCTGAGGCACACTGTCGCAGAAACGCTCATCTCTCGAGCACGCACACGTAAGGCAGCTAGATTATAACGTGATGGCTCACGACTGATTGAATTATATAGTCACTGTGCGTTTCTTATCGTGAAGAAAATTGGTAATATGCAGCTTTATTAATAAGAGATAGTTTGTTTTTTGAGATGATGATGATTGAAGTGAACAGAAATGTGAGAGAGGGTAGTCTTCGCCCCATTATACACTGCAACAAATACATTCTTGATTTATTTTTGTTTTGGCTTGTTTTCCTGTATAAATATATTTTAAAAAAAGATTCACCTGAGAAGCAGCATATAAGTTGTTTAGCCTAGGCCATCTTTATGTAGAGCAACAATTCTTTTTATCAGATCATCAGAGAGTTCTTTGCCATGAGGTGCCACGTTGAACTTCCAGTGACCATTATGAGGGAGTGTGAAAGTGATGACACCAAATTTAACACACCTGCTCCCCATTCACATCTGAGACCTTGTAACACTAATGAGTCACATAACACCGGGGAGGGAAAATGGCTAATTGGGCCCAATTTGGACATTTTCACTTAAGGGTGTACTCACTTTTGTTGCCAGCGGTTTAGACATTAATGGTGTGTTGAGTTATTTTGGGGGACAGCAAATTAACTGTTATACAAGCTGTACATTCATTACTTTACATTGTAGCAAATGTTATTTCTTCAGTGTTGTCACATGAAAAGATATAATCAAATATTTACAAAAAAATGTGAGGGGTGTACTCACTATTGTGAGATACTGTACATTCCTTTAAAGCAAGTCTAAATATCTTATATGTTGCTTCTCAAGTAAATGTACCTTGATTAAAGCATTTTTAGACCATTTTAAATGGAAAACGAGACAAAAACAATGGGATTGTTTGCAGTGAATTTCTTTACTGAATTAAACATAATAAAATATATTTTCCCCTTTTAATGCAGTGAATGTCATTTAGAGGTATTTTTAAAAGACGATTTTGTCCTTTTTATTGTTAGTAAGCATGTTTAATACAACCTTTTATGTGGGGTACAAGCTAAATTATCGGTAAAGAGGTAATGATTAATTGTTGCAATAATCGCAGATTAGACAAATAATCGTTCTAAAAATCTTTAAAATAATTGAATATCAAAATAATCGTTAGTTGCAGCCCTAAACCCAAAAGAGATGCTGTGGAATGACCTCAAGGGAGCCGTTCATACCAGACATCCTATGAATATGGATGAGCTGAAGCTGTTCTGTAAGGAAGGATCTTCCAAAATTCCTTCTGAACGTTTGCAGGTCTAATCTGCATCTACCGGAAATGCTTGGTTGAGGTTATTACTGCCAAAGGAGGATTGGCCAGTTATTATGGGATGCGTTCAATAAAGGGGCAGTGGTGGCTCAGCGGTTAAGGCTCTGGGTTACTGACCAGAAGGTCATGGGTTCAAGCCCCAACACCACCAAGACACCACTGTTGGGCCCTTGAGCAAGGCCCTTGAACCTATCTGTTCCAGGGGTGCCGTATCATGGCTGACCCTGCACTCTGACCCCAGCTTAGTTGGGATATGTGAAAAATAAATAATTTCATCATGTATATGCAGAAATGTATGTATAATGTGTGCCAATTGATCAAT
Organism: Xyrauchen texanus; assembly: GCF_025860055.1. NCBI lineage: Eukaryota > Metazoa > Chordata > Actinopteri > Cypriniformes > Catostomidae > Xyrauchen > Xyrauchen texanus. Next base: position 10,618,358 of record NC_068308.1, read on the forward strand.
TATAATTATAAATACATGAAAAAAGAAAATAGTATGTGTGTTGTTAGCTTAAGCACATTGTTGTTTGTCTATATTTGTGACTTTGATAATCACATTTTTTTTACCAATTAATGTGGAAAAACCAGCTAATTCCAAAGGGTTCACATACTATTTCTTGCCACTGTAAACGTGAATACAAGTACAAAACAGCAAACACATTATTCCAGTACTGCACCTCCAAAATGGGCCCTGCTCATGATAAGAGCTAAGTCTGCTTTTGCCAGATCTTAAACTGGACCTTAGAGACTTAAAATAGCTCAAACTGCACGTTCACTAGCCACCTGAAATGTTTCTTTGACACAGAAATGTTTTTCGATTACAAAAAGCAAAATCTCCTCCAAACCTCTCTGAAATGGCATTAATACAATTACTTGAGCTCAATCCATTCAAGTCCGTAGACTGAATCTCGGCCAACTTTCAGCTGCAAAAATGATGTCAGTCCAGGCCCATGAACTGAAAACCAACATCACCAAAAATACAGGTCATGAAAAGGACTTAAAGAAATAGTTCACCGAAAATAATTTGTATGATTATTTTTTCTTTTTTGGTATGATTTATTATTTGCATAATGACTCCTGGGATAATACTTGGCTTTAAGAGTATATTTTAAATTAAGACCACTTCACTGTTACACAACAATTTGGCCAAGACCTTTTGATGCAAAATCAGCATGGCTACTCTTGCACCTGTGCCTGAAACCTTGACATGCTTCAGTGACACCGCTTTTCAAAACTATTGCAGTGTTTCGCTCTAGAAATCCTTTCAAAGTTTGACATGTTTCCCAGTCCTTTCACTGAAATAAACTCTCTCTCATTGGCATGGCTTCCAGCTGACCAGAGCACTAGCAGGTGCGTGAGTCACCTCTAACTGCCCTGTGAAGAGGACGGTGCAGTGACAGTCTCTGGGCAGAACTTAGCTTTTGGTTTTCGTAACATACTACGATATGTAACACAACACCACCATTACAAACAAGGTAGTTAATCAAGTTTCTAACTTTAATCATATTATTACCATGTTAATGGAACTGAAGATGGAATCACAATGTTTGAAGTGCACCCAAAAATTTTAATAATGTCATTTACTTACCCTCATGTAGTTCCAATCCTGTAAGACTTTCTTTCCTCTATGGAACACAAGAGGAGGAATTCTGAAGAATGTTGAAGCTGCTATTTCCATACAATAAAAGTGAAAAGTGAAATTCTCCAACATTTCCTTTTGTGTTCCACAGAAAAAGTTTTTGGGTTTGGAACAACATGAGGCTGAGTAAATTATGACCAAATCCTCATTTTAAACTAAATCTTCAATAAAATCTCACTGTGAAAATATTCACACATCTTCATAGTGTGAGTCTCCCAAAGCCATACCTCACTTATGTGTCTTTGCTCTTTCAGTTCTCTGTAAACCGATATTCAAGTATTTGACAGGGATAAGCTGAAGCGGTGTCCCTGTCTTGATGTTCTGGGCTCTCTATAGCCACTAATCCAGCAGGTGTGCATTGTACAGAGCAGCAAATCTTTGGTTGAATGTCCAGCGCAGGCGCTGAAACTGTAGCAGAGGGGGTCAGTGTCCCTGTCCGGCTCTAATGTCCGGCAGACATACAGGAATGGCAGGAATACCTTGAGAATGACTGACACATAGCAGCTGAGTACAGTACTCAGAACGTCCAGTCCCTGCTGGCTACACACACACACACACACACAAACAACAACAGCTTTGCGAAATATAGTTGCATAATATTTTGAGTTAGTTACGCTTAAGCTAATGCAATAATGATTTTTTCATGGAACATATGGTGAATTTTAGAAGCATCTTCATATACCTTCTTCCCAATGACCAAACATTACCATAGTAACCTCATCTGTAAAGCTCCAAAAATGCCAAGAAACCTACCATTAAAGCGCCATAAAAAAATGCATGTGAATTGTGCTCTATATTCCAAGTTTTCTGGATCCATACAATAGCTTTATGTGAGAAACAGGCTGAACTTTCAGTATTTTTCACTGAAAATCTTCCACTCCAACTCTCAAATTTCACTCTCCATTCCAAATATACGAACTAGCACATCATGCTCGGTTGAGACGCATACGAGAATCAAAGCAATTTAGTGTCTGCAAACCTGCCAAACGCATCATTTTTAAATCTGAACATAGATTGGCCAGACAATGCAGAACAAAGCAGATAATGTCTGGCTTTGAAAAAATTTGACTATAGAGAACAAATAATTTGGATTAGTATTATGTTGTTTTGTTACGGTCACTATAAACTGTCTCAAGACAAAAGAACTCTGTAAAGGTTCTTCAAAATATGTTTCACTGAAAAAACTAAAACATACATGTTTGAAACAACGTGAGGGTGAGTAAATAATGATAGAATTCCAATTTTTGGATGGACTTTCCTTTTAAGTTTGAATCAATTAATTGTTTCCATTACATGCAAGACAAAATAAGGGCTACAAATATTCAAGATGTTGTCGTCTTGCTCACCATATAAAACCTAATCGAACAGCTGACTGAACATTTCATTTGCATGACAGAGCTAAATTTGCACATTAATCAACCTGTCCTTTTGGTTCGTCTGTACCCATTATGTACCATAAAAAGCCCATGAAAGCAGAAACACAGCCACCTAGCACGCATCTAATGCATGTGTTTACTCTGCAGCCAGCCATTTCCTGTATCTTGCTTTAACTGTAACCTTGTGCATTAATCCAGTGGTTTCCAACCCTCAAACACACTTCCTGTCACTAGTTTGCGCTTCATTAGTGGTAGATTAATGCAGTGGTTCCCAACCCTGGTCCTGGAATATCCCCAACACTGCACATTTTGGATGTCTCCCTTATTTGATACATCTAACTCTGCTCATGTATCTTCTATGAACAAGCAGATGAGTTGAATCAGGTGTGATAGATGAGGGAAATATCCAAAATGAGCAGTGTTTGGGGGTACTCCAGGACCAGGGTTGCGAACCACTCCATTAATCTACCACTAACGAAGCGCAAACTAGTGACAGGAAGCGTGTTTGATTTCTTCAACCAAGCATTCGCTGACAGAGCTGGCCTTGGGCGTAATGACTCAGCATGGACACTCAGGGGTTAATACGGGGTGACCCGAGGATCCTTCTAACACTCATTGCAGGGTCTCATGTGACACAAACACAGCAGCTGTCACAGACAGACAGGGTGAAGAGGTTCAGAGAGAGTTTGTAGGTAAGTGGCACAAGCAGGGTGGTCTAGGGTTACAGTGGAGATGGGCCAAATCTGGACCAGAGTTCAGTGCATTTGCTTCGATCCTGACACCAAGAGTGGACAATGAAGAACATCACCTAAGTCGGACACGTGCCCCGATATTCAGATGAATGGCTAAACAATATGTTTTTTCAAGTGGACAATTACAATTATCCCCCCTCTATTTTTCCATGTTTTTTAATTCAATTGTTTCATTCTCAAAGCTTTGTGGTATTGTAGTTCACACCCTCAGTGAAGATGCAAGTACAGTCTTTCTCTTTTTGTATGATTTTAATTAGATTTTTTTTTTGTAATGTTTGTAATGTTATAATTCACGTTGAAATGGTTTGATTTGGTGCATGGCTTAGAACACCTTATAACTAAAACTTTGTGAAATCACTATGGAAAACTGAATGGGAAAATGACTTCTGGAACCATTGCTATAAAAAAAAAAAGTGGGAAGGCACTGTAGAACTCTAATGGGTGTGTCATGATCAAGTAGATTTTATCGAAGAATACTACAAATATCAAAAACCAAAAAAAGTGTCGAAAAAAGCATTTCAGTCCGTTAGGAATATGCATCAAATACATGTTATCTAGATTTTTGTTACAGGTTGCAACATAAATCTGAAGCTAACTTTAAGCAATGGGTTTGAAATATGTATATTTAACAAAAAATAGTTAAAATGGATAGCTCTTTTTGAACTATTCTAAGAGGGTAAACTCAAGTACATTACTTAACCCCTTTAGTGAATGTGACATAAGTTTTAAAAGATGAACTCGTGAACTTGCCAATAAATCCAAGTAATTGTGCTTAAGCTAAAACCTCAGCTGCCTCCACCAGTGTCCTTCATTGTATGAAAAGTAGACCGCACAGCAGCGGCACTTGCAATATTCCTGAGGGAAATACAAATAGCTTTCTTAATGCATTATAATTGTGCGTGACAAATTCTGGCAAAAACGATCATCTGTTGAGGTTAAAATCGTGCTTGTGCCTCATTGATAAAACTTCCACTAAAACAGTCCACAGTAGCTGTGTTTCCACTCAAGTTCTAAATTTTGTTTAGGTGAAAAAACGAATCGGTTACCTAACGTAACCTCGGTTCTCTCTAGATGAGGGAACGAGTATTGCGTAAGCTAGCTTACGCTACGGGAAAGATTAATCTTTTCTGAGATATTGAAGCCAAAAAATTATCCTTAATTTTGTATCCATTGTCAACGCAGTGCAGCAGCTGCATACCTTGAGCGGGCTAGCTAGCGAGCTCATTGGTTGCTCTGCGGCAACTGCTGCAGCCTATAGACGAACTTGAGTGAACTCGCTTCCAATGACAGAGCCCGCGCCGTCACTGTATCAAAGCCCACCAGAATGGGCGTGGCTAGAGTGCATATAAGCGTAAGTTCAGTAGGCTGGAACCCTGGTTTTCATTGAATGAAGCGAAAGTCGCCGTGGCGCGAAGCACGGCCGGCTACGCAATACTCGTTCCCTCATCTAGAGAGAACCGAGGTTACGTTAGGTAACCGATTCGTTCTCTTACGAGAGGTTCTCTCATATTGCGTAAGCTAGCTTACGCTCACGGAACCCATTGTCAACGCCGTGCGCGTCAAGCATCCACTGCATGAGCCCCGGGGTGGGGGACCCGGGGAGCCCTTGTGAGTGGGGAATAATATTTGGCCGGCAAGAGTGCGGGCCAGTGTGTGTGTAATACATAAGCACATAGTGGGAAGGGAAAGACAGAGTGGCAGTGCCGGTCTGTGTGGAATGTGTCCCGTCAGTGCAGCTCACCAGGGGAGCTGTAGCGTATTAAACCGCTAGTAGTTTTGCCTGCAGGGCGGGCACTTCCAGATTGTAAAATCTGACAAAGGTGGAGGGGAAAGCCCAGCCCGCTGCCACACATATCTCGTGAATGGAAATCCCACTGGACCATGCCCACGAGGAGGCCATGCCTCTAGTGGAGTGAGCCCTAATGCCTAACGGGCATGGTAGGTCTTTTGACGCGTACGCGGCAGCAATAGCGTCCACTATCCATCTAGACAGTGTCTGTTTCGAGGCGGCAAAACCATTGGTGCACCCTCCGAACGAAACGAAAAGCTGCTCAGAGCGTCTGAAAGAGGCGGAGCGCGCAGTATACAATCTCAGTGCTCTGACTGGGCAAAGGAGATTGGCGTCGCGTTCGCTATCGGATGCTGGCAGCGCCGATAGGGAAATGATTTGTGCTCTGAAAGGAGTACCGATCACCTTGGGGACATAGCCGTGTCTAGGCTTTAAAATGACCTTGGAGTCACTTGGTCCAAACTCAAGACACGCAGCGCTGACAGGCAGCGCGTGAAGGTCTCCCACACGTTTAACTGATGACAGGGCAGTTAGAAAAACGGTTTTGAGTGAAAGGTATTTCAAATCCACGGATTGAAGCGGTTCGAAAGGGGGGGCTTTCATAGCTTCGACAACTACGGAAAGATCCCAGATAGGAACCGATGGGGGGCGCGGGGGGTTCATCCTTCTAGCTCCCCTGAGGAAGCGGATGACCAGCTTGTTTTTTCCCAGTGACTGGCCGTGCAGGGGTTCCACGTACACTTTGAGCGTGGATGGGGATCTGCCCTTATCCAGCAGCTCTTGTAAAAACACGAGCAGCGACGACACCCCACATGTCCGTGGGTCCAGGTCTCTGTCGGTGCACCATTTTGAAAACACAGACCATTTGGACGCATAGAGTCTTCTCGTGGAAGGGGCTCTAGCGTGTATGATAGTGTTTATTACTCCTTCTGGCAAAGCGACGGGTAGTCGTTGATCACCCACGCGTGCAGAGCCCAGCGCTCTGGGTGGGGATGCCAGATCGTGCCGCAAGCTTGAGAGGGGAGATCTGCTCTCACTGGAATGGGCCACGGTGCTGTCAGTGACAGCTGCGTAAGCTCCGGGAACCATGTCTGATTCTCCCAACGCGGGGCTATGAGGAGCACCGAGTGACGCGTTTCCCTGATCCTCTGCATTACCTGTGGCTTTAGCGAGACAGGAGGGAAGGCGTAAAGCGGGCGGTTGGGCCAGTCCTGGGCCAGCGCGTCCTCGCTTTTCGAGAAAAATACTGGGCAGTGAGAGTTCTCTTCTGACGCAAAGAGGTCTATCTCTGCTCTGCCGAATATGCTCCATAACTTCTGGACTGTTTGAGCGTGCAGGGACCATTCCCTTGGGGAAATATTGTCTCTGGACAGTCTGTCTGGGCCGTCGTTCAGGTGGCCTGGTACGTGCGTCGCCCTCAGCGAGCGCAGGTGGCACTGGGACCAACTCAGTATGCGTTTTGTCAGATGGAAGAGGTTCCTGGATCTGACACCACCCTGACGGTTTAGATAGGATACCACAGATCTGTTGTCCGAACAGACCAGGACGTGGTGACCCTGAATGACCGGGAGGAAGCGCACGAGCGCGTACTCGACCGCTATCATTTCCAGACAATTTATGTGAAGGAGCTTTTCCTGAACTGACCATAGGCCAAAAACCGGAGAGCCCTCGCAGACCGCTCCCAACCCGTGTTGGACGCGTCTGTCGAGATGACTTTTCGGCGAGATACAGCTCCCATCGTCACTCCCCGCTGATACCATTCGGCCACTGCCCAGGGCTGGAGAGCTGAGATACAGGTCTGAGTCACTCTGATCGGCTGGCGGCCCGTGGCCCAAGCCCGGCGAAACGGGCGGGTGTTTAGCCAATGCTGAAGTGGGCGCATGCACAGTAAACCCAGCTGAAGTACTGCTGCGGCTGAGGCCATGTAACCTAGCATTCTCTGAAATTTTTTCAGAGGCGTGAGGCTGTTCATCTGAAAGGACGCGGCTAGTCCCTGAACACGGCGCGCGCGCTGTGTAGATAAGCGAGCCGTCATCGCCATGGAGTCTAGTTCTATTCCAAGGAAGGAAATTGCCTGACTGGGCTGTAGTGAGCTCTTGGTCCAATTGACTGTAAGACCCAAACTGTTCAGATGACTGAGGAGAACTGTCCTGTGAGACAGAAGCTCCGTATGTGACTGTGCCAAAATCAGCCAATCGTACAAATAGTTCAGAAATCGCAAGCTCTGACTCCGCAGGGGTGCGAGTGCCGCATCCATGCACTTCGTGAAAGTATGGGGTGCTAAAGACAGGCCGAACGGAAGGACGGTGTATTGATAAACCTGGCCGTCGAAGGCGAATCTCAAAAATGGCCTGTGACGGGGATTTATCTGAATCTGAAAGTAGGCATCTTTCAGATCTAGAGAAATAAACCAGTCCCCCTGGCGCACATGCGCGAGGAGTTTCCTGATTGTAAGCATTTTGAACGGTCTTTTTGCGAGCACCTTGTTCAAAACCCTGAGATCTAATATTGGTCTGAGGCCGCCGTCTTTCTTGGGGACAAGAAAATAACGGCTGTAAAACCCAGACTCGCTCAGAGAAGGTGGCACTCTCTCTATGGCCCTTTTGCACAGAAGGTTTGCTCTTTCTGAACGAAGCATGCAGGCTGCTTCGTGTTCACAGTAGTTTCGAGCCGGCTCAGAAGCGGGAGGGCGGCGATCGAACTGTAGCAAATAGCCCTGTTTTATTGTGCTTAACACCCATTTGGATATCCCTGGGATAGCTTTCCACGCTTTGAAGCGTAACACTAGAGGGTGAATGGCCAAGTCGCCCTGATTGCCGCACACAGCGAGCTGAACAGAATGTGTGAGCGCGCTTAATGTGCTTATGCATGACTGCTCGCAGACAGCAGGAACAGGCTGTTTTGTGAGTGACTTCCCGATTGAGGTGAATGGGGAAAGAGTCACATCTGTTAAGTGATGCACAAGCATAGTCACGGACATGGGACTTACATACAGAGAGGTGTTTGCTGGCCGTGTGACAGAGCGGGCAGAGAAGGGGCGCGCGCACGGACTCGTGGGCGCGTTTATTGACTCTAACACTCGAGCTGGCTGTGCCCGCTTTATGTGAGTGGGCTCTGATAGGGACATGGGAAGTGTAATGCTTGTGTGTAGGGGTGAACACTGGATTGTGGGCACATTTTCTACACATAAGGCATGTTTGCTTTTTACAAGATTTCTTTGGGTCGCCGTGAAAACGGCATTTGAGTGCAGGCAAGCGGGCAGTATCACCGGCTTGTTGGCTGCTGAATCCACCACTGCAGTAGCCTGAGAGAAGGGGACTGACAGGGGCTAAGCTTTGACGGTGGTCCGGCCGCGGTGGGACTGAGCCGTCGTTTCCTCAACAAAGCTAGGAGGACTTCGGTTGCTCAGGCTTCAGCGCAATCTTAGGCCGAGGCCCGCGGGGGGGCGGCGGTCTGCGGCGGCTGTCTGAGCGCGTTCTAGGGCGGCCGCCCTGTCGACGCTGAGAAGTCTGGCTTTGCTGAGCTGGGCGCTGTGAAGAGGCTCGTGCAGGAGGCTGGTCATGTGGGCGGCCTGCAGAGGAGCTAGCGCGACGAGGCAGGAAGAGATTCATGGCTTGGGTGGCTTTCTGGACTTCCGGGAAACGGTCAACAATGCCACTCACCGTGGAACCGAAGAGACCGGATGGAGAGAACGGCGCGTTGAGGAACGTGGAGCGTTCAGCTTCTCCCATGTCGGCTAGCGTTAGCCATAGGTGTCTCTCGGTCACAGTCAGCATGGCCATGCACTTCCCTAGGGCTTGAGCTGCAGCTTTGGTGGCGCGAAAGCCTCTGGGTGCCTGCCTTTCTCATCCCACTCTCGAAGAAGGTCCGCTTGGAGGATCTGTAAAACGGCCATGGAATGCAGAGCAGATGCGGCTTGGCCGGCGGCTGCATAGGCGCGGCCAACACAGGCGGAAGTAGTTCTGCAGGCCTTAGACGGGAGCACTGGCTTAGACCGTCATCTCGCGGAGGGCGGGCAAAGGTGTGCTGCTACCGAATCCTCGACCGGGGGATGGAAGAGTAGCCCCTCTCGGTGGCGCCGTCCACCGAGCGAGAGGTGGAGACATGGGATCGGTTCCTGGCCGAGAGAGCGCTCCACGATTTAGAGAGCTCGGCGTGGAGTTCCGGCAGGAAGGGAGCGGCCGGACGCGGAGCGCCAGCGACGGCTCTGAAGAAAGCAGCCATCGAGTCTGTTGGGAGCCTGCTCAGAGGGCGGTGACCACTCGAGCCCGAGGCGGTCGGCGGCCTCTGTGAGGAGGCGTTAGTTCTTCTTCGACTCGGCGCGGGTCCTGCTGGATTCCTGGGCCGAGGAGGAGGCTTGGGAGCCTGACCACTCCTCGCTGTCCGAAGCCATGATGGAACAGCAGCCCTTATCCTCCGCCTCGTCATCCGAGATGGCAACAGTGCGGCCGCTCGGCGGCAACTGCGCGTCCCGGGGGGGCGGGGAGGGTGAAAGCGAGGCTCGAGGGAGAGGCTCCGGCGAGGTAGTCGCTTCTAACACCGGTTCCGGCAGCCTTTGGGAGCGGCGGCTTCGGTTTTGAGTGCTTCGAGTCGAGCCCGCAGGGTCAACATCGGAAGCTCCTCGCAGAGGTCGCATCCGCCGTCAGCGAGGGCGAGCTCTGCATGTTCCAGTCCCAGGCAGAGAGCGCAGATGAGGTGGCGGTCTCCGGCGCTGAGAGGGGCGCGGCATGAGGCGCAGGTGGTGCGAGGCATCTTTAAAAAGACGCTCGTTGCTCTTTTTGTGAAGTTCGCTGAGGAACTAGCTTGCTCTAAAAGGATACGTCGCCGGATGGCGTAGCTCGCAGGATGGCTGAAGGTGGCGAAGACGGCCGGCTTCTTCGGCGCTGTCCAAGCTTGCTAGATGCCCCTCGAACGGCGACGCGGCTTCTGTAGTTCAGAGATGCGAAGAGCTTCGCTGAATAGATGAAAATCAGGGTTCCAGCCTACGAACTTACGCTTATAAGCACTCTAGCCATGCCCATTCTGGCGGGCTTTGATACAGTGACGGCGCGGGCGCCTGTCATTGGACGCGAGTTCACTCAAGTTCGTCTATAGGCTGCAGCAGTTGCCGCAGAGCAACCAATGAGCTCGCTAGCTAGCCTGCTCAAGGTATGCAGCTGCTGCACTGCGTTGACCATGGATACAAAATTAAGGATAATTTTTTGGCTTCAATATCTCAGAAAAGATGAATCTTTCCCGTAGCGTAAGCTAGCTTACACAATAGGAGAGAACCTCTCGTAAGAGAACATAGTATCGCAAAAACAATGTGCGAATAAAGCAGCGTTTCCTACCCATCTGTTCAACAGAACAAAATCACAACTTCCTGAGACAGTGTATCCACTACTATACTTGAGTTTTAGAGCATGCAGACAAAAAACTCTAGAAGAACTTTTCTCATATCTGGAAGTGAAAGCACGTGACAGTTCTGGGAGCACCATGTGTGTGCGTTCCTCTTCATATTTTTCAGAAGTGTGAATAAATATGCTTTTTGGCACAGTTCTAGTTTGTTTTCAACTTATTTGCTCTATAAACTCTATGCAGGCTTTGGATTTTCTAGACAGTTACTTCAGGATGACCAAAGCAACATTTCAGATGTGATGATTGGTCCACTGGTTAGTCCAGTAATGAACAAGTAATTAAGTCGCATTACTTTTTTTATGCACATCTTGCATTTCTAATAATTTCAATAGCCGTTTCATCATAGTTTATGCACATTTCTTATTGAATAAAAAAAATGTATCGACTTTAAGCAACCGAATACGTTTTTATGCACATTTTGGCAATTTTATGTGCATCATTGTATTTCCATCCAGAAGTTTTGATATGATATCCCAAAATGTGCATAAAAATACATGGATTGAAACACTGCTGGTGTTGTGAATTGTACATTGTCCAATTAGATATAATGTTTGTGATGACTTGGTTTAGAAGAATATGTGGTGTTATTATTATTATCCATTAGCACTCAACATTCTAGAATCAAAAGTATCTCTTTGATAATTCTGTTCCAAAGATTTGGCTCGGGGTCCCTCCTTCAATACAAGTCTATGGAAAAAAATAATAGCATACAATACCAAGCTCAATCACTTAGAAAAGTAAAAGCACACCTCTTTTAAACAATTCGAGTTATCATTCATGTCTGAAACATTACGGTATAAGTTATGTGTTGAAATAATTATGATTTTGTTAATTCCCAACTTTAAGTATGAGCAATAGTAAAAGTCATGCTTGCCTTAGCTTTGTGTTTTTTAGAGCACCACAGAGCCACAGTGTTTACACTCCTCCATAAGGCAACCTCTTACTTACAGTGATAGTTACAGTTTTATTGTCTCTACACACTGGCAAGTTGCCAAATTAAAAAAATGATACTTAACTTTAAAAGATGTTTTCAATTGTAGTATTACAACCCCAATTCCGAAAAAGTTTGGACAGTCTGAAAAATGCTAATAAAAACAAAAAGGAGTGATTTGCAGACTATATTCACCCTTTGCTATATTTATCTAAACATTATTTGATGTTTTAACTTGTGAATTGCATTGTTTTTTGAAAATGTACAGTCATTTCAAATCAGATGATTGCAACACGCTCCAAAAAAGTTGTGACAGTCGAGTGTTTACCACTGGGAAACATTCCTATTTCTTCTAATAACACTTAAGCATTTGGACACTGAAGGCACAAGTTTAGAAAGTTTAGAAAGTGAAGTTTCCCCCAATCATCCATTATGCAGATTTTCAGCTGCACAATTGTATGGGGTCTTCGTTGCTGTATTGTGTCCTTCATAATGCGCCACACATTCTCAATTGGCGACAGGTCAGGACATCAGTGAGAGTTACTCATGCCATAGGAACTGACACACCCCTGGCCAATACGGCGAGTGGTGTTGACTAACAAAGATTTACTTAAGTAATCCCAAGCTCATGTTCATGATATCCATATACAGATGAATGCCGTTTTTTAAGACATTGATGACTGAGGGATCAGTGATCACGCACATTCAGAAATGGGTTTATTCTTGCCCATTACGCACCGAGATTTGACCAGATTCCTTGAATTTTTTAACTATATTGTGCACTGTAGAGGGTGAAATGCCCAAAATCCTTCCAATTTGTCTTTGGGGAACATTGTTCTCAAAGTGCTGGATTATTCGCTGAAGCATATGTTGGCAAATTGACAAGTTTCAAATGATCCTTGCTCTTCAAAAACTAGGCTGTTTTTGGAGGCTCCCTATATGCTATGACATGATTGCTTAACCTGTTTGACATTTCTTGTTTCACATCGCCTTGTCATTTCAACTCGTCAGATTGTTATTGGTCTTAAATAGCCCCTATCGAGTGTGTTTCAAGCATCTGATTTGAAATTACTGTACATTTTCTAAACACAATTAAATTAACAAGGTAAAACATCATATAATGTTTAGTTGTAGTGCTTTCAATATAGCAAAGGGTGAATATAATTTACAAATCACTCCTTTGATTTTATTAGCATTTTTCATACTTTTTGGAATTGAGGTTGCACATTCAATTTGGGGCTATTAAACTGCTTGCACCATGCTTTGTGTGTTTGGTTGTTTCACAGATTATCTTGTGTAAAATTAAATTTCTTTCATGACAGGCCTTTCAACCAGGCAGAGAGCCATCCAAAATCTTGTCCTGATCTGGGGTCTTATATGACCCCCCTCTCCCTTCAGTGGATGGATATCTGGCCTTCTTCAAAACTGACTAAATATTTTGCCTCCATGCCAGCGTTGTCCTTTTTCCAGACAATGCTGGCTTTGGCCAATCACACATCAATTAATTCTGTTTGGATAGTCTGAAACCTAAGCTGATATAGATGTTCTTATCATGAGAAAACCACTGTTATGTAAAAGCTTTTTGCATAAGGACCATAGCATTAATCAAGAACTCTGAAGTGGAAAAATGATATCCTGCTTTCCAATATCCTGCTAATACCTGACTAAACTAGCCTTAGAAAGCACTGAAAGAAGTGTAAGCATGAAACAATGTTGTTTCTGAGGAAAATCACTTATGGCAACATGACTGGACTGATATACAAGTTGGAGAGCTAATGGCGATGTCCCAGTTTTAGCGCAGCATGCGATTGATTTCTGGTGCTGTAAACCCGACTGTTTATGGTTCACTCTCATTCCAGAGATTCCAGCTGTCAAACTGAATATTCCTGTAGGAACGGGCCTGGGTAGCTCAGTCAGTAAAGACGTTGACTACCAACCCTGGAGTCGCGAGTTCGAATCCAGGGCGTGCTGAGTGACTCCAGCAGGGTCTTCTAAGCAACCAAATTGGCCCAGTTGCTAGGGAGGGTAGAGTCACTTGGGGTAACCTCCTCGTGGTCGCTATAATGTGGTTCTCGCTCTCAGTGGAGCACATGGTGAATTGTGTGTGGATGCCGTGGAGAATAGCATGAAGCCTCCACACGCGCTATGTCTCCGCGGTAACGCGCTAATCGAGCCACGTGATAAGATGCGTGGATTGACTGTCTCAGATGCGGAGGCAACTGAGATTCATCCTCCACCACCGGGATAGAAGCGAGTCACTACACCACCACGAGGACTTAAGAGTGCATTGGGAATTGGGCATTCCAAATTGGGGAGAAAAAAAATTATTTCCTCTGATTGTGTGAGAAAATACCTGCAACATGGGAAGGTGTATGTAATCTTCTGTTTTGACAAAATAGATGTCAGCCAAGTTTTTTTTATGTTTGATTTCAAATATTGGCTTATAGGTTAATCGACATTTAAGATAGTTTTGTTGTGAATAGTGTAGCTAGTGTCAGCTTTTTCTACTTGAGCATCTTTTTGCAGCTCAGCAGACAATGATGTGGTGGTGGATTGTGTCTGTTGAGTGGTGATTTCATGCCATGTTGTTAAATAGTTGGTGAGAAGCAATGCTGGAAAGTAAATAAAGTCCATATTTTGCCCTCCGTGACAAATAGCTTATAGCTAACTAGCTAACCACACAGCTACTTTCATTGCTTGTCAGCTGAGTGGAAGCTAATGTGTTTAGGAGTTTGTTACTCCCTTCAACCGAACAATTCCAGTCGTTGCGTTTATAAAATACAATATTTAAAAGTCTAGTTTACAGCCCTGCCACTGTTTATCTTTTGACTCGGCTTGTGTCACAAGTTAATTTTAAAATTATAAGTCAATAATAATAATATTAATAATGTATTATTATTATTGTTATTATCAGTATTTGTTTACGATTTATAACAATATATAAATTGAATGGGTTCCAAAAACTAACTATGAATGAAATCATCCATGTATTAGCATGGCTGTGATTTCCTGCAACCTCGTGCTAGCTGAATCACAGCTGTACTGATACAGAACAACAGACACAATCTTGCTTGTGTGAGACTGCTTAATTAGAAGTCATTTATATTAGTAAGGATCAGACAATCCTTCTTAAAATTCCATTTAAACCATGTATTATGTTGCAATTCCTAATGAAGTTACTGGCAAACTGGTTTCATATACTTTTACTTGTATTTGGTACTTGGGGAGTGTTAATTTGTGAATCTGGTTACACCCATTTCCCCTCATCTAATGTAATTATCAATGAAAAATGAGATCTTGGGTCCTTAACCTCTAATGGGGATTACTGGGAATGGAATCTGAGTAACCGTCCATCAATTCACCACTGCTGCTGCCACACTGAGAAACAATAACGTCCATGCCAGTGCCACTCCATATTGTGTCTGAGACCCGTAAGACCTCAAAAAAGCTTCACTATTGTCACAGACATCAGAGACTGACAGTGAAAAGCTCTGACAAGCACTGCTGCATGACAATGGGCTAGTTCCCACAATTCAAGTGAACCACATAGGGACCCTAAATCTGCTCAGCAAACTGCACACTTAACAATGATTGCTGATAGTCTCTCTCATACAGAGCTCAGCATGAACCTATAAAAATCTCATGTTACTTTGGGAACTTAAGTAAAACAAAAAAGGCATGAGACTGAACTATGTGCCTAGAATAAAGAAATGACAAGTCAATAGAAGAAAAAAAACGGAAAAAAAAAAAACAAAAACAATGAATGACATAGAAAGTGAAAATCTTGCAGATTTGTTAACAGATTCTCATATACAGCAATCCTTCAGCAATACATGTTGCATGTATTCAGACTCAGCCTATAGTGCAGGGGTCGGGAACCTTTTTTCACAAAAGGAGCCAATTTTTTTATTTTTGGTTGATGCATTTCTTCGAAAGAGACATTGCAAAAACTAATAATTTACCATTTAAAAAAAAAAACGTTTTCAATAAAATACAATTTTTATTATGCCCAGAGACTACTCAAACACACAAACATATGCAACAATTAAAATGAACATGTTGCAGTATGGAATTGAGTACACGTGTTTGTGCGGTCTCCATTAAATTACTTTATTTTACAATTGTTCATATAAAAGTTAACTTCCCTATAGGGCTGCTTGATAAAAACTATTTTAAACCATAATCGGCTTAAAAAATATGCCAGCTTATGCATGAGGCCGCGCTGTGATTGGATGGAAGCATTCCTCCTCATGGATAATATGGAGACCCTCAGAATCAATTGCCATATTAGTGTACTCTACTACCAACCACAACTATTTTACGTAAATACATAATATTTTGTGACGTTGCTTCAACTTTTACCATACCTCTTCTACCATTACATTCCCTTGCTTCTGTATATAACAGATTTGTATTTGTATATTGTACATACATATAAACATATAAATATACACACACACACACACACAGTACTGTGTAAAAGTTTTAGGCACTTATTTTTGAAGGATGTCTTCAAAAATAATGCCATAAATAGTTTTCATTTATCATTTAACGTCATACAAAGTCCAGTAAACATAAAAAAGTTAAATCAATATTTGGTGTGGCCACCTTTGCCTTTAAAACAGCACCAATTCTCCTAGGTACACCTGGACACAGTTTTTCTTGGTTGTTGGCAGATGGGATGTTTCAAGCTTCTTGGAGAATTCAGCACAGTTCTTCTGTCTGTTTAGGCTGTCTCAGTTGCTTCTGTCTCTTTATGTAATCTCAGACTGACATGATGTTCAGTAGGGTGTCTTGTGTGGGCCATGACATCTGTTGCAGGGCTCCCTGTTCTTCAATTCTAATCTTTTCTATTTGCAAAAGTAATGTTTGTGAGTCTAACATGTATATTTCCTATTGACACACTAAAGCTGAAGATATAAATAACTATCTTAAGACAAATGCTGTTATGAAAATTCTTATGTGCCAAAGACTTTTGCACAGTACTATACTATATATATATATATATATATATTAGTCCTATTGTGTATTTCTATATATATATACACACTTTATTTTCTATTCACTTTTTTTTTTAATTCTATTTTTTATTATTATCTCTCATCTTGTTCTTTGTGCGCTGGAAATTTTTGTCACCAAGACAAAATCCTTGTATGTGTAAGCATACTTGGCAATGAAGCTCATTCTGATTCTGATTAAACCAAAACATCAAAATGGCTCATTAAAATACTTCCCGTTAAAGATAAACATAATGAGTGCTATCATTGTTTTCAATGATGAGCAACCTGTACAAATATGTTCACATAAATAAATATAAAATTAGGAATATCAATCTCTATTTTAAAAAGAAATCTAATTAATTACATGGCATGCCAAATTAATTTAATTAAAATGCATAATATGGTTAATTCAATTACTTTGGCATGTCATGCATTTTAATGTATATTAGGGTGCAGAGAAACCATTATCTGTAATAATCACTCTATACTTATGCTTGTTGTTGGATAATCAGTTGGATATTAAGTATTATTCAGTAGAATTCGTTTTTGTTATTCAGTTTGAAGTCATTATTCGTGCCTTTACGAATAAGGTATTCAGCTTTGGGCAACATCCATAATATATATTTATTCACTGAGCACTTTATTAGGAACACTATGGTTTATGGTCTTCTGCTGTTGTTAGTGCAAGGTTAGACGTGTTGTGAATACACAATAGTTGTGTACTATTCTGCTCACTACAATTGTTATCTGATTTATGCCTTTCTGCCAGCTCGACAGAATGACTGTCTAGTCATTCTCCATTGACCTCTCTCATCAACAGGGCCGTCAACCTATGCTGGCACACGAAGGGGTAAATCACTGGCATGGCAGCAACGGCAAGAGAGGAGAAGACTATTTTATTTATATAAATTCTGCTCCATCATTCCAATCTACATATTGATGTAATTCTTCCTCATGATCACACGGCACGTTTTCCTGAGCTGAATGGGAGGTTAAACAAAAAGTTCAAATGTGATGATACTGTAGTATACCCAGCAGACTCGTGCAAGCAATTTGAGCATCACAAGCCAGCAGCTCTTCACTTTCATTTAATCGTGTGAGTAAACGCACTCGCTTTGCTTCATTCAGGCTGCGCGGATGACAGCCTACATTCCATGTTTCATTTGTTTCTTTTTGCCTTCAGAACAACATGCAATGTAATAAGGAAGACACCACTATTAATCCTTGAGATTTTGCATACAGGTACACCAATCTTAAACCATGGACACATTCAAAATTATATTAAAAGAGAAACATAAACCCACATCCTGGGGTTCAAAAATCCGTGTCTGTTCAAAATACAGTTGAAGTCAGAATTACATACACCTTAGCCAAATACATTTAAACTTTAAAATTTAATCATAGAAAACTTTCTCGGTCTAAGGTCCATTAGGATCACTACTTTATTTTAAGAATGTGTAATGTCTTAAAGTAGAAAGGCTAATAGTAGAAAGAATAATTTATTTCAGATTTTATTTCTTTCATCACATTCCCAGTGGGTCAGAACACTTTGTTAATATTTGGTCTCATTTCCTTTAAATCGTTTAACTTTGTTCAAACTTTTTGGGTAGCCTTCCACAAGCATCTCACAAAAAGTTGCTGGAATTTTGGCACATTTCTTCAGACAGAAACTGGTGTAACTGAGTCAGGTTTATAAGCCTCCTTGCTCGCACATGCTTTTTCAGATCTGCCCACAAATTTTCTAGCGGATTGAGGTCAGGCCTTTGTGATGGCCACTCCAATACCTTTATTTTGTTGTCCTTAAGCCATTTTGCCACAACATTGGAGGTATGCTTGAGGTCACTGTCCATATGGAATGGAATTTGCGACCAAGCTTTAACTTCATGGCAGATGTCTTGATATGTTGCTTCAATATATCCATAATTTTCCTTCATCTATTTTGTGAAGTGCACCAGTCCCTCCTGCAGCAAAGCACCCCCACAACATGATGCTGCCACCCCCATGCTTCACGGTTGGGAAGGTGTTCTTCGGCTTGCAAGCCTCACCCTTTTACCTCCAAACAAAACAATGGTCATTATAGCCAAAAAGTTACATTTTTGTTTCAACAGACCAGAGGTCATTTCTACAAAAAGTAAGATCTTCGTCCCCATGGGCACTTGCAAACTATAGTCTGGCTTTTTTATGCCAGTTTTGGAGCAGTGGCTTCTTCCTTACTGAGCAGCTTTTTAGGTTATGTCGATATAGGACTTGTTTTACTGTGGATATAGATACTTGTCTACCTGTTTCCTGCAGCATCTTCACAAGGTCCTTTGCTGTTGCTCTGGGATTGATTTGCACTTTTCACACAAAAGCACGTTCATCTCTAGGAGACAGAATACGTCTCCTTCCTGAGTGGTATGATGTTGCGTGGTCCCATGGTCTTTATACTGGCATACTATTGTTTGTACAGATGAGCACGATGCCTTCAGGCATTTGGAAATTGCTCCCAAGTATGAACCAGACTTGTGGAGATCCACAATGTTTTTTTCTGAGGTCTTGGCTGATTTCTTTTGATTTTTACATGATGTCAAGCAGAGAGGAACTGAGTTTGAAAATAGGCCTTAAAATGCATCAACAGGTACTAGGGTTGTGCCGATGGACGATATCATCGTCCATCGTGATGGCTGACCAACATCACGATGTAGAGCCACCATCGTGATGCCACGCCCCCTTTTGCGAGTCTTGCTAGTGTGACTCACTAATCCTAGTCTCTTCTATAGTTAACCTAAAAACTTTGCAGGGATTGCTCTGTAAATTAAATTGAGAATATAACTAATGCATATATGCTATTTTAAATACTGTAGTTTTGCCAGAGAAGTGACGTGTTAGTCTGTGAAAATACAGTGTCAGGCAGGCTACACAAATATTGATCTTGACATTGTTAGCTTCTTGTCTTTTTTTTACATGTCTTACACTGTACATTTAGATTAAAATATTTTATGTTGTAGGCTACAAGAAAATAGCCTTTATTAATTAAATATTAGTAGTTGTAGTGTCTCAGAAAATCTTGCTCATTGTCACATAGCTCTTGTATACACTGAAGCGGCAGTTTAAGATAAACCCAGACCAGCGAACGTCAAATAACTTTTGTCTGGTTAATACTTTTAAAGAAAAATTTCCTTGGCCATGAATCCATAATGTCAAATCAAATGAAAGAAACAAGATGAATATGAATAATACACATTTATTAAAATATAGAAGAACAACAAATAAAGAACAAGAAAACGGGAACAACACTCAAACCGAAACTCGGCATTAACATTTCACTTATAATTAGCAGCACAATTAACTTCAGCACAGGCTACAAAATAAATTATGTTATTGAAATATTGTAAAGTGGTCATATGAACGTTTAAAAAATAATATGCAAAAACGGATGGCGAAAAATGAGTAAAGAAGTCTAATATCTTTCACCATAGACCATGTTTAAATTTCGATGTTTCTGGCCAGAAATACCAACATATTCACTTTATCTTGTTTTAATAAGCTGCGGATTGTAGTAACTACACTACCCGCTGTGCTGAAGACCCGCTCTGATGGAGTACTGGTAGCACATATGCACAGATATTTCCGTGCTAATCTTGCCATGAACGGGAAACCTTTTGTCGTTCGTTTTCCACCAAGTCAGCGGGTCCTCTTCCCCATCAATTGCCATTTCCTGCAGGTACATGGTCATTTCTGCCTCGACCTTTTGCTCATCAGTGAGTAAAATAACGAAATTATAGTTTTTAAGTTGAAAATAGTATTTATGTAAAGAGATATATTAAAATAAAAAGTGCACAACTCTTAAGTGAAAGCTAAAAAAAAAAATGCTTCACGTGTCGTGCAACCTACTGATAAAGCGCCGACGAGTCATTAGTTGGGTTAGTAAAATAACAAAATTATAATTTTTCATATCATTTTTGAAAATTATATGAAATTATATAATCCCCCCGCCCCGCCTCACCCCACCGACGATATCATCGTCCATTGCGATGTTTTACTGTCAACATCGTCAACTGCCAATTTAGGGGACATCGCCCAACCCTAACAGGTACACCTCCAACTGGCCCCAATTAGCCTATTAAAAGCTAAAATTGGATTGTGATGAGACTCGCGCTGCACGTGCAAGCCATTCATGCTTCACAAGCCGATCATATATTTAGCCCTGTTCGGTGAATCACACCTGAAAAATCCTAAAACTTTATTTCCAGTCATTAAAAAAAAAAAATTTAACCACTCCACAGATTTCATATTAGCAAACTATAGTTTTGGCAATTCATTTAGGACATCTACTTTCTTCATGAAACAAGTAATTTTTCCAGCAGTTTGCAGACAGATTGTTTAACTTTTAATTGACTATATCTTGTATACATTTTCTGGAATTTTCCAAGCTACTTAGACACAGTTTATTCAGTGAATGTAAACTTCTGACCCACTGCAATTGTGATACAGTCTATATATATATACAGTCTATATAAAAGACACTGCATTATTGTGGCAGACAAGTAATGCCGTTATTAGGCAATAATAAAATGGCTTTACAAGTTAATATATATATATTTTTCCCATATCATTGAACATAAGCCTACAGCAATAATTTTTGAGTTTAGAGTTCATCAATCTATCCTGTTCTCACAGGATGCGTTTCTTACTTTCCAATTTATTAAAAACTAAAATTACATGAATTTCTTTTCATTCTTTTCATTTTAATTCTACTTTAAATTCAAATGTGAATTACATTCTGAATCCTGTTTTCTCAATTCAAATTCAGAAATTGAAAAATTATTTAAAAGGCATTCTCAATTAAATTCCGAATGCTGCAGAACCCTGGCAGACAGTCAGCAACGTTTCAAACAAAATATTCTAAAACATTCAAGCATTTAATCTCTAGAATAAAACAAAACAAGATTTTGTGTCAACTCACTGAGCTCCAAAAAGCGACTCTCCTTCCCGACAATCCCAGCCAGAACCTTTGATTGAGACCTGGGCCCATAAAACTGGGTCCGCAGCAGCTTGTCTTATGCAAGAGTCACATGTAAGATTTAGGCCAGCCGTAGCTGCAGGGCTGGAGTAAGCCAGGAGGCAGGTACAGCAATTCAGGCAGTTTAGGAGCGCTCTATGACCCTGATGTCTTAGAAAGACTGTTCTGGCACACAGCAGAGAGAGGAGGGGCCCCACTGCTTCATAATCTCCTGTTGAATTTCACATGGAGCCATTTAAAAAAAAAAAACAGGACAGAACTCACAATTCCCTGCATTGTGCATTTGTGTGTTTGTCTGTACACTTGCAGACAAGGCCTTTGCAGAGGGTGACATTTAAAATATTTACCCTTAATTTGTTTTCCTTCCATATATATAAAAATTAGGAATGTCATTTTTCCTATAGAAAATGAAAATCTTCAGGGCCATTTTTTACATATTTTCATGATTGTTATTAGGGCTGCAACTAACGATTATTTTGATAATCGATTAATCTAACGATTATTAGAACATTTATTCAACTATTCGGCAATTATTGAAATGATTAATCATTAGCTCTTTTAATCTCTATTAATCATTCAGCTTGTGCCCCGACTTAAAAGGTTGTATTAATAAACGTGCTTACTAACAACAGAAGACATGATGACATCCTGACTGATGGCGATCCATTCTTGCGTTATTAGTGCTCAGGAGTTGATCCCAGTTTGAGGGCTTCTGCTTGTCCACTCGCCTTTTGAGGATTGACCACATGTTCTCTATGGGATTAAGATCCAGGGAGTTGCCTGGCCGCAGTTCCAAAATTTTAATGTAATGATCTCGAGCCACTTCACCATCACTCTTGCCTTGTGACATGGTGCTCCATCATGCTGGAAAAGGCACGAAACATCAAATTGCTCCAGGATCGTTGGCAGAAGTTGCTCTTGCAGGATGTTTTGATACCATTCTTTATTCATTTGGGCAGTGTTTTTGGGCAGAATTGTGAGACAGCCCACTCCCTTGGAGGAAAAGCAACCCCACACAAGGATGGTCTCAGGATGCTTCACTGTTGGTACGACACAGGACTCATGGTAGCGTTCACCTTTTCTTCTCCGGACTATCGATTTTCCAGATGTCCCAAACAGACAGAAGGGGGCTTCATCAGAGAAAACAGTCATCTGCTGTCCAATAATGGTACGTCCTGCAGAATTTCAGTCTGTCCTTGATGTTTTTCTTGGAGAGAAGTGGTTTCTTTGCTACCCTTCTTGACACCAGGCCGCTGTCCAAAAGTCTTTGCCTCACTGTGCGTGCAGATGCACTCAACACCAACCTGCTGCCAATATTGAGCAAGCTTTGCACTGGTGGTGACACAAGCGGACTCCTCAGAAGGAGACAATCCTGGTGCTTGCTGGACACTCTGGGACGTCCCGAAGCCTTCTTCACTGCAGTTGAACCTCTGTCCTTGAAGTTCTTGATGATCAGGTAAATGGTTCTTTCAGGTGCAATATTCTTTGCAGCAATTTCCTTGCATCTGAGACCATTTAGAAGCAAAGTGATGATGGCTGCACGTCTTCCTTTAGAGGTAACCATTGCGAACAAGAAAACAATGACTGGAAGCACCTCCTTTTAAAGCAATCAGTCTGCTCTTATAATCCAATCAGAATGATTTTAGCTGGTCATTTTATGCCAGGGCCAAAAATAAAACTGGTGTTTTTGTAAAGTAAAATATTTTGGCCAATGAATCTTTTTGCAATTATTTAAAATGCATCTGATCACTCTGCACAATGTGAATCAACACCACAAAAACTGAAGCAGAAAACTTTGCTTAATTAATATCACTGCCAATACTTTTGGCCACGGCTATATAATGGGGCGAACACTACCTTCTCTCATCTTTCTGTTCACTTCAATCCATCTTTAACTCACAAAAAACAAACTCTCGCTTATTAATAATAAGCATCCCCGCAACTGTGTTCATCAGCCGGGTGCAGTTTCGATCTCTCCCCCTTAGAGGGGGACATTCACGCAACTCCTAGAAGAGGCGCTGACTGGACAGAGAAATGCCAGTTTCGGAGCTTGTAGTTATTTACATGATCTGCTTCCATATTATTTGAACTTTAATAAAGCTATAATGCATTAAAACTGCATTTAAGCTGTAACACCGGGGTGTTTCATTTAAAGAGCTCCGACTCAACTTATTCCACAACGAGAATGCTTCTGTGGTATTTACTTATTTGGTATTTTTGTATAATTCTCTCATACTTTGCAATCTACATCACCTGAAGCTGTTTGGAAAGTTGCATCTGGACTGTGATCTGTGTAATTCTTCCTCTCCTCAGTCAGGCATGAACTGCAGTGCTCCTCTCACGCATCATCATCACTAAAGTTTAATGTGATCTCATGTTACATTAAATGAGATCAAACGACTATTTGACAAAGAACATTTGTCAACCATTTTTTTTATTGTTGACGTTGTCGATAACGTCGACTAATCGTTTCAGCCCTAATAGTTATGCACATTTTAGTCCTCAATTCTCATTACCACAATATGAAAAAATTATATATTATTGCTTAGTATCATAGTAGTCTCCCTTGGTTCTGCCTTTTATATTTCCTGATTTTAATTAAGAAATTCATTGTAATGGGGGCCTGGGTAGCTCAGCAAGTAAAGACACTGACAACCACACCTGGAGTCACAAGTTCAAATCCAGGGCATTCTGAAGTGATTCCAGTCAGGCTTCCCAAGTAACCAATTGGCCCGGGTGCTAGGGTGGGTAGAGTCACGTTGGGTTAACCTCCTCGTTGTCACTATAATTTGGTTTTCGCTCTCGGTGGGGTGCGTAGTGAGTTGGGCGTGGATGCCGCAGAGAATAGTGAGCCTCCACACATGCTATGTCTCGGCGGTAACGTGCTCAACAAGCCGTGTGATAAGATGCGCAGATTGGCGGTCTCAGATGCGGAGGCAACTGAGAGTCACTACGCCACCACGAGGACCTAGAGAGCATTGGGAATTGGGCATAACAAATTGTGGAGAAAAGGGGAGGCAATCAACAACAAAAAAGAACAAAAATAAAGAAAATCATTGATTTTACAAAAGCTTCTTTATTGTAAGAGTAAAAACATGACTGTGTTACAGTAATGAGAATTTCCATCAAAAACAATGAGAAAAGTAAGACGTCCGGGGGTGTTCCTGTAATGAGAATGGGGTGTGGGTGGGAATGTGCTTAAGTGTAAGGCTGGGTATTGATACAGATTTTCCGATTCGATTAATATGGGTACATTTTGCTTACATATTAAATAAATTCTCTCAATTAATGCTTTTAATTATAAAGGACCATTCTAGGCAACCCTTCTATGTACAATTTGAAAACAGTAATTTTACTAATTATATTTTATCATTAGTTTTTCATCAAACTGGTCACATTTTAGCTTTTTTTTTTTTAAGCTGAAAATCTTCCATCAATTAATGTGTTGAAATCGCATATATTATGATGCATATATATTTTTTATTTTTTGTAGATACATTATAATTGTTTACTTACATAGTTTGTACTTTTTACAAGTATTTACATTTATATGTAGAATGGTACTGTCTTTTTAAGACTATCGCATATAACAAGAGAAGACGTGCATGGTTTCTTTAGCAATCCATGTTTGATTAAATTATTCATTAAAATAATTAAATGCGTCTTTTTCCTTGTTTTTAATCAACTGATTGTACAAAACAAAGGGTATTAAGAGACATATGGATCTGTGGATCCCGTCTTTGGACACACAGTAGAGTTAAACCAAACTTTTACTCTCAACACATAGTGAAAGTACCTCTGCACTTAAAGCTTCTTCTCCACTATACTACTCAATCGCTGCTGAGTGAAATCTGAACATTTACTAGCCAGTGGCTAATCATAGACATTTTAGTCACATAACATGAGATTTGGTTGCATAATAAAGGTTTGGCACATAGATTGAAAGATCGATCTTGGGATTTAAGAATCGATGTAGGCTTCATTTCTAAAATATAATCATAACCAGCAGGGGGGCGTGGGCGGGCCGTGGGGGCGTGTTTATAATTTTATTACCTTTGTTTTATAACAAATATTCACTCAACTATCATAAACTATGCATCATTTGAAAGCTAAAACACTCAAGAATCACGTTCTGAACTTGTTTTTGCAATCAATACACCAGAGAGGAAAGGGTTAAATTAAATGCTGACAGACCGACCCTGTAAATATGAACAAAATGAACGGCAATACTTATCTTTCATCTCCTATGGTTCAGATCAGTTCGGACGAATCCAAGAAACACCAGCATACATTTCAATGTAAGGGTCTACTCTTCAAAATGCATACCACTTTTTAATCCAAAACAACAAAAAAATAGGGAAAAAAACAAAATATCCTCCTCAGTTTTCATGAGCGCTTCCAATTAGAGTAATCCATCATGTTCACTTTCAATGAAATATCGATTCTAATTTGTATTCCAATGTTCAAAAACCATCTCTCCCCTGTAGTTTGGACTGTTTCCGATAAAATGAGCCATTCCCTGTTTCTCTCCTTCAATCACAGGCTCTGTAATGACCAAAATATGAAGGGAGCGCAACAACAGGCTGCGGGACCTGTCACTCTCGCACCTCGGTTTTTGACTGGATAAAAGCCACCCAATGTCTGGTCAGCAAAATTTTGATGGATGGGAGTATTAACCAACTAAAACACGATTGCAGTGATTGACAGTTTGCTTAGTTTACCTCAGAAGATCTGTCTAATATATAGGTCTAATACAAGTGCGTCCACTCGTGCGCTCTTCATCATTTTACGCACAGCGCGCACAGTTTTTACCATTGTTTTGCTACACGGAGCTCGTTTCAACGCGCGGATTTATTCTAACATTATATCTAACAATCTACATCATGGACTGTCGACTGAAGAGGAGTTTTTGTGGTGTTGAGAGTGTTCTCTTACGAGAGGTTCTCTCGTATCGCGTAAGCTAGCTTACGCTACGGGAAAGATTCATCTTTTCTGAGATATTGAAGCCAATAAATTATCCTTAATTTTGTATCCATTGTCAACGCAGTGCGGCAGCTGCAGACCTTGAGCGGGCTAGCTAGCGAGCTCATTGGTTGCTCTGCGGCAACTGCTGCAGCCTATAGACGAGCTTGGGCGAACTCGCCTCCAATGAGAAGCGTCCGGCGCTCACTGCATCAAAGCCCGCCAAAAGGCGTGACTAGAGTGCATATAAGCGTGGTTAGTAGGCTGGAACCCTGATTTTCATCTCTTCAGCGAAGCTCTTCGCATCTCTGAACTGGAAGCCGCGTCGCCGTTCGAGGGGCATCTAGCAAGCGTGGACAGCTTCGAAGAAGCCGGCCGTCTTCGCCACCTTCAGCCATCCTGCGAGCTACGCCATCCGGCGGCGTATCCTTTTTAGAGCAAGCTAAGTTCCTCAGCGAACTTCACAAAAGAGTATCGGCGTCTTTTTAAAGATGCCTCGCACTTCCTGCGGCTCATGCGCGCTCCTCTCAGCGCCGGAGACCGACACATCATCTGCGCTCTCTGCCTGGGACTGGGGCATGCAGAGCTCGCCCTCGCTGACGGCGGATGCGACCTCTGCGAGAGCTTCGATGTCGACCCTGTGGGCTCGACTTCGAAGTATGCAAAACCGAGCTGCCGCGCACCTTCTGTTCGCCGCGCCGGAGAAGCGCCGCTCCCAAAGGCTGCGGAACCGGTTTTAGAAGCGACTGTCTCGCCGGAGCCCCTCCCTCGAGCATCGCGTTCACCCTCCCGCCCCGGGACGCGCAGTTGCCACCGGCGGCCGCACTGCTGCCACCTCGGAAGCGAGGCGGAGGACAAAGGCTGCTGTTCCATCATGGCTCGGACAGCGAGGAGTGGTCACAAGCCTCCTCAGCGGCCCAGGAATCCAGCAGGACCCGCGCCCGGGTCGAAGGGGAACTGATACGCCTCCTCACACAGGCCGTCGACCGCCTCGGGCTCAGTGGTCACCGCCCCTGAGCAGGCTCCCAACAGACTCGGCGGCTGTTTTCTTCAAAGCAGTCACCGCGGCGCCAGCGCCGGACCGCTCCCTTCCTGCGGAACTCCACGCCGAGCTCTCTAAATCGTGGAGCAGCGCTCTCTCGGCCAGGACTTCGATCCCACGTCTCCACGCTCTCGCTTCAGTGGGCGGCGCCGCCGAAGGGCTACTCTTCCATCCCCGGTCGAGGATTCGGTAGCAGCACACCTTTGCCCGCCCTCCGCGAGATGGCGGTCTAAACCAGTGCTCCCGTCTAAGGCCTGCAGAACTACTTCCGCCTGTGTTGGCGCGCCTATTCCGCCGCCCGGCCAAGCCGCATCTGCTCTGCATTCCATGGCCGTCTTGCAGATCCTCCAAGCGGACCTTCTTCGGGAGTGGGATGAGAGAGGCAGGCACCCAGAGGCTGTTACAGATCTAAGGAGCGCTGACGGACCTCGCCCTTCAGCGCCACCAAAGCTGCAGCCCAAGCTATAGGGAAGTGCATGGCCTCGCTGACTGTAACCGAGAGACACCTGTGGCTAGCGCTAGCCGACATGGGAGAAACTGAGCTCCATGTTCCTCAGCGCGCCGCTCTCTCCGTCCGGTCTCTTCGGTTCAGCGGTAAGTGGCATTGTTGACCGTTTTCAGAAGTCCAGAAAGCCACCCAAGCCATGAATCTCTTCCTGCCTCGCCGCGCTAGCTCCTCTGCAGGCGCCCACGTAACCAGCCTCCTGCACGAGCATCTTCACAGCGCCCAGCTCAACAAAGCCAGACTTCCCAGCGTCGACAGACGGCCCAGATCGCTCAGACGCGCCGTAGACCACTGCCCCCGCGGGCCTCGGCCTAAGATTGCGCTGAAACCTGAACAACCGATATCCTCCTAGCTTTGTTGAACAAATGACGGCTCAGTCCGCCGCGGCGGACCACCGTCAAAGCTTAGCCCCTGTCAGTCCCCTTCTCTCAGGCTACTGCAGTGGTGAATTTAGCAGCCAACAAGCCGGTGACACTGCCCGCTTGCCTGCACTCAAGCGCCGTTTTCACGGCGACCCAAATAAATCTTGTAAAGAGCAAACATGTCTTATGTGTAGAAAATGTGCCCACAACCCTGTGTTAGCCCTACACACAAGCATAACACATCCCGTGCCCCTATCAGAGCACGCTCTCATAAAGCGATTACTGAACCGCTCGGCGTCAGAGTCAATGAAAGCGCCCACAAATGCGTCTTGTGGCCATTCTCTGGCAGCTCTGTCGCACGACCAGCCCTATGTGTAGAAAGCGTGCCCACAATCCAGTGTTCACTTCTGCACACAAGCACTGCATGTCTCGTATCCCCACCAGAGCACGCTCACATAAAGCGGTTACTGAACCGCTCGAGCGCTAGAGTCAATAAATGCGCCCACGAATACGTGCGCGTGCCCATTCTCTGCCGGCTCTGTTACACGGCCAGCAAACATTCCTCTGTGTGTAAGTCCAGTGCCCATGACTATGCTTGCGCATCACGTAACAGATGTGACTCTTTCCCCATTCATTCCAATCGGAAGTCACTCACAAAACAGCCTGTTCATGCTGTCTGCGAGCAATCATGCATAAACACACTAAGCGCGCTCACACATTTTGTTCAGCGCTCTGTGTGCGGCAATCAGAGCGAATTGGCCATTCACCCTCTAGCGTTACAGCTTCAAAGCGTGGGAAGCTATTCCAGGGATATCCAAGTGGGTGTTAAGCACAATACAACAGGGCTATTTGCTACAGTTCGATCGCCGCCCTCCTCGCTTCAGAGCTGGCTCGAAACCACTGTGAACACGGAAGCTTAGCGTGCATGCTTCGTTCAGAATTAGCAAGCCTTCTGTGCAAAAGGGCCATAGAGAAAGTGCCACCCTCTCTGAGCTGAGTCGGGGCTTTACAGCCGTTATTTTCTTGTTCCCAAGAAAGACGGCGGCCTCAGACCCATATTAGATCTCAGGGTTTTGAACAAGGTGCTTGCAAAAGACCGTTCAAAATGCTTACAATCAGGAAACTCCTCGCGCATGTGCGCCAGGGGGACTGGTTTATTTCTCTCGATCTGAAAGATGCATACTTTCAGATTCAGATAAATCCCGTCACAGGCCATTCTTGAGATTACGCCGGCGGCCAGGTTTATCAATACACCGTCCTTCCGTTCGGCCTGTCCTTAGCACCCGTACTTTCACGAAGTGCATGGATGCGGCTTCGCACCCCTGCGTGAGTCAGGGTTTGCGAATTCTGAACTATTTGGACGACTGGCTGATTATGGCTCAGTCACATATGGAGCTTCTGTCTCACAGAGCAGTTCTCCTCAGCCATCTGAACAGTTTGGGTCTTGCAGTCAATTGGACCAAGAGCTCACTACAGCCCAGTCAGACAATTTCCTTCCTTGGGATAGAACTAGACTCCGTGGCAATGGCGGCTCGCTTATCTACACAGCCGTGCGCCGTGTTCAGCGACTAGCCGCATCTTTTCAGATGAACAGCCTCACGCCTCTGAAGAAATTCCAGAGAGTGCTAGGTTACATGGCCTCAGCCGCAGCAGTACTTCAGCTGGGTTTACTGCACATCGCCCGCTTCAGCATTGGCTAAGCACCCGGCGTCTTGCCGGGCTTGGGCCACAGGCGCCAGCCCATCAAGGTGACTCAGACCTGTATTTCAGCTCTGCAGCCTTGGACAGTGGCCGAGTGGTATCAGCGAGGAGTGACAATGGGAGCTGTATCTCGCCGAAAAGTCATCTCGACAGGCAGCGTCCAACACGGGTTGGGGCGCGGTCTCGCGAGGGCTCTCCGGTTTTCGGCCTATGGTCAGTTCAGGAAAAGCTCCTTCACATAAATTGTCTGGAAATGATTAGCGGTCGATGCGCGCTCGTGCGCTTTCTCCCGGTCATTCAGGGTCACCACGTCCTGGTCCATTCGGACAACAGATCTGTGGTATCCTACCTAAACCGTCAGGGCGGTGTCAGATCCAGGAACCTTTTCCATCTGGCGGAACGCATACTGAGTTGGTCCCAGTGCCACCTGCGCTGCGCTGAGAATATTGTCCAGAGACAATATTCCCCAGGGAATGGTCCTGCACGCTCAAACAGTCCAGGCGTTATGGCACCTATTCGGCAGAGCAGAGATAGACCTCTTTGCGTCAGAAGAGAACTCTCACTGCCCGATATTTTTCTCAGCGAGGATGCGCTGGCCCAGGACTGGCCCAAGCGCCCGCTTTACGCCTTCCCCGTCTCGCTATTGCCACAGGTAATGCAGAGGATCAGGAAGCAGCGTCACTCGGTGCTCCTCATAGCCCAGCGTTGGGAGAATCAGACATGGTTCCCGGAGCTTACGCAGCTGTCACTGACAGTGAGAGCAGATCTCCTCTCTCAAGCTCGCGGCACAATCTGGCATCCCCACCCAGGCTGGGGCTGCATGCGTGGGTGATCAGCGACTACCCGTCGCTCTGCCAGAAGGAGTAATAAATACCATTATACACGCTAGAGCCCCTTCCACAAGAAGACTCTATGCGTCAAAATGGTCTGTGTTCTCAAAATGGTGCACCGACAGAGACCTGGACCCGCGGACATGTGGGGTGTCGTCGCTGCTCGTATTTCTACAAGAGCTGCTGGATAAGGGCAGATCCCCATCCACGCTCAAAGTGTATGTGGCAGCCGTTGCGGCGTTCGCTGAACCCCTGCACGGCCAGTCATGGGGAAAAAACAAGCTGGTCATCCGCTTCCTTAGAGGAGCTAGAAGGATGAACCCCCCGCGCCCCCCATCGGTTCCTATCTGGGATCTTTCTATAGTTCTCGAAACTATGAAAGCCCCCCCTTTCGAACCACTTCAATCCGTGGATTTGAAATACCTTTCACTCAAACCGTTTTTCTGACTGCCCTGTCATCAGTCAAACGTGTGGGAGACCTTCAAGCGCTGTCTGTCAGCGCTGCGTGTCTTGAGTTTGGACCAAGTGACTCCAAGGTCATTTTAAAACCTAGACACGGCTACGTTCCCAAGGTGATTGGTACTCCTTTCAGAGCACAGGTTATTTCCCTATCGGCGCTACCAGCATCCGATAGCGAAAGCGACGCCAATCTCCTTTGCCCAGTCAGAGCACTGAGATTGTATACCGCGCGCTCCGCCGCTTTCAGACGCTCTGAGCAGCTTTTCGTTTCGTTCGGGAGGGCGCACCAAAGGTCTCGCCGCCTCGAAACAGACACTATCTAGATGGATAGTGGACGCTATTGCTGCTGCATACGCGTCAAAAGACCTGCCATGCCCGTTGGGCATTAGGGCTCACTCCACTAGAGGCATGGCCTCCTCGTGGACATGGTCCAGTGGGATTCCCATTCACGACATATGTGTGGCAGTGGGATGGACTTCCCCCTCCACATTTGTCAGATTTTACAATATGGAAGTGCCCGCTCTGCAGGAAAAACTACTAGCGGTTTAATACGCTACAGCTCCCCTGGTGAGCTGCACTGATGGGACACATTCCACACAGACCGGCACCGCCGCTCTGTCGTTCCCTTCCCACTATGTGCTTATATATTACACAAACACTGACCCGCATTCTTGCCGGCCAAATCTTATTTCCCCACTCATAAGGGCTCCCCGGGTTCCCCTTAATTCCCTGGGGCTCATACAGTGGATGCTTGGCGCGACGGCGTTGACAATGGGTTCCCGTAGCATAAGCTAGCTTACGCATATCTGAGAGAACCTCTCGTAAGAGAACGTATCGGTTACCTAACGTAACCTCGGTTCTCTCTAGATGAGGGAACGAGTATTGCGTAGCCGGCCGATGCTAGCGCCACGGCGACTTTTCGCTTCAGTCAATGAAAACCAGGGTTCCAGCCTCACGAACTACGCTTATATGCACTCTAGTCACGCCCTTTTTGGCGGGCTTTGATGCAGTGAGCGCGGACGCCTCTCATTGGATGCGAGTTCGCCCAAGCTCGTCTATAGGCTGCAGCAGTTGCCGCAGAGCAACCAATGAGCTCGCTAGCTAGCCCGCTCAAGGTCTGCAGCTGCCGCACTGCGTTGACAATGGATACAAAATTAAGGATAATTTTTTGGCTTCAATATCTCAGAAAAGATTAATCTTTCCCGTAGCGTAAGCTAGTTTACGCAATACTCGTTCCCTCATCTAGAGAGAACCGAGGTTACGTTAGGTAACCGATACGTTTTGGAGGAGGTAATGAGGAATAGCGACGAAGAACAGCAGAAAGACGCAGAAACAGACATCTTAGACAGAGAGAGCACGGTGTCGAGTGTCGATTCGGCTGAAGAGGAGATGTTTCTCCATGGACTCGATCCCGTATTAGATCGGTAAGTTGAAACACATCGTCTTGAGTTTTTATGTTTATGAAGTATTGGCAGTTTTTCTGTTCATATCATGTTTTTGATTATAAAATGACTAGCAAAGACACGAGGCTACACGAGTAGCTAGGTGATAGCTGTATATTATACATAAAGACATAATATTTATATCACACACACACATTATATTTATGATGCATATAATATAACAAAAATGGAAGGAAAGGATTACAAGAAGTCAGGTGAAGATGGTTTTGATTATAAAATTACAGTGGAGAAAACTAGCAAGATATGAGATTACAGTTCTAGGTGTATATGAATAAATGTTTTGTTTGTTCCTGCTATAGTGAGCTATCATATGCATTTATTCTATTTGGACTTTGTTTGTTCTGCTTGGTTTTGTTCTGCTTGTTTGCTCTCTCTTTCTCTCTCTTTTGCAGTGGGTGTCTTCTGATTCGGCGCCACTGGAGCAAACGTAAGTACTCACACATGCATACAGTGTTGTAATTTTATTTGTTCTGCTTACACACTTTAGCTTTCCTGTCTTTCAGTGGCTTTGGTTTCCAGTTGTTAACAAACCTTGTTAGTGACTGCCTTGGATCAACATAAATACTGTAAATACTGTAATTGCTTTTTTTTTTCTTTAGTAATTGGATATTTATTATAATTATCAGTTAATTGTAATTTATTTGAGTAAAAAACACTGTTGCAATTACAAATGTTGTATTCTTTTTATATAATTTATTAATTAGTTGTAAAACAATCACTTTTGAAATGCATACATGAAGTGAGTTTTTTTTGTTTCACTGTTTTTGCTATCAGAATTGTTCAAAATAAAGAGTATTTTGTTAAAATGTTAAAATGTTGTGCTGAAATCATTTTTTCTTGTGTGGTTTGATGAGCAGAACAGTTCTGAATTGATATACATGTATGTAGTATGTAGTGTTTACTCCTTATGTCATTTGGTTACCAGATGTCCATTTGGAGTCTCCAAATGGCCTTTTGGAAAGGACGCCTAGACTTTCCCTGAATAAAAGCTTACAGAAACTACATTTTTGGGAGTATCATCTTCAAATTTGAATCAGAACATGGTCAGACATTCAGTTTTATCTTTATGGTGTTTTCAGGCCTTTAACATAAAAGTCTGATACATTTTTCCCTAAATGAAGTTCATTCATAGAAATCGTGAGTCACTTTCATGTAAATTGACATAGATGACATAACATACTATGAGATAGTGTTCTATGCACATAGCAGTTATTGGGGTAGCAGACAGTTATAAAGTGACAGTAATTAAAGTGCAACTCAGGACACGTGTGTGTGTGTGTGTGTGTGTGTGTGTGTGTGTGTGTGTGTGTGTGTGTGTGTGTGTGTGTCAAACCAGTCTCTTGAGTATTGAGGAGTCTGATGGCTTGGGGGAAGAAGCTGTTACACAGTCTGTACGTGAGGGCCCAAATGCTTCGGTACCTCTTGCCAGACGGCAGGAGGGTAAAGAGTTTGTGTGAGGGGTGTGTGGGGTCGTCCACAATGCTGGTTGCTTTGCGGATACAGTTTTTTTTGTAAATGTCTTTGATGGAGGGAAGAGAGACCCCAATGATCTTCTCAGCTGTCCTCACTATCCTCTGCAGGGCTTTGCGGTCCGAAATGGTGCAAGTCCCAAACCAGGCAGTGATGCAGCTGCTCAGGATGCTCTCAATAGTCCCTCTATAGAATGTAGTAAGGATGGGGGTTGGGAGATGTGCTTTCCTCAGCCTTCGAAGAAAGTAGAGACGCTGCTGGGCTTTCTTGGTGATAGAGCTGGTGTTGAGGGACCAGGTGAGGTTCTCCGCCAGGTGAACACCAAGGAATTTGGTGCTCTTGACGATCTCCACAGAGGAGCCGTCAATGTTCAGCGGAGTGTGTTCACCTTGTGCTCTCCTAAAGTCAACAACCATCTCTTTTGTTTTGTCGACATTCAGGGACAGATATGTTTGTTTTACTAGTGCTGGTGATGTCAAAGGTACAGATTCTAAAAAGAAAATAATGATACCAGTCTTTCTACAGCAGTGGTCCGCAACCTTTTTGAAATTAAGTGCCATTTTTTATTTTCGAGTTGACACTCCCCACCCCCATCCATATGTACTTGTATCTAGACTGTAAGTTCAAAACTATTTCTAATAGTTCCAACTCTTGATAAATTCAAGGAGAACAT
Source organism: Xyrauchen texanus (assembly GCF_025860055.1). Lineage (NCBI taxonomy): Eukaryota > Metazoa > Chordata > Actinopteri > Cypriniformes > Catostomidae > Xyrauchen > Xyrauchen texanus. The sequence goes on from NC_068308.1 coordinate 10,653,248, forward strand.
GGGAGCATACTCGGAGGAGCAAGGCGAGCGCTTCCATCAGGATATACTGGACTTTGAACGCAGCTACCAAGAACAGTACAACGAGAACATGATGTGAGACTACATTTGGAGGCTGATTTGTGAAAGTGATTTACAGTATAATCGTAAATCTTGAAAAACTACTCACTTCTAAAGATAATCATTTTTGTATTACTTTAGTATAAATACATGTTAATTTGGATTCATATGTTGTTGTTTTTTTTACTTTATGTGAACGAAAAGACTCAAATTCGCCCATTTTCTCATTGGAAATCGGCAAATTTCAAAATATCATTGTCCTGGTCACAAAAGCAAAGTTTGTGGGGAATAATAGCCATTTTCTATACTTTTGAGGCATAAGCAATTAGGAAATAACACTTACTACCTAGGAATAAAAATTACATAGTTACATAGTGTAATTAAACAAAATGCTGCAACTGAATTATATAAACATAGTCTGCAGGCACTACACACTTCACAATGAATAAGTGTTCTGTTATCTATTACAACACACACAGCACACAATGCAGCGATTTTAGCATGAGTGGCTTCACACATTCACTGTAAAGCACACAGCAAAAGCAGTCAATTTATTTAATTAAGTCACATACTTTTGGGGTTTAATAGTCACACTTGGACCTATGCTGATGCTAATTAGATAAATTGTGCATACATTTTTCCAAAATATGTGAAATGTGTGTGTGAGCATTTGAAAGCAGTCTTGTGTTAGTCAGACAGCGCACGGTTATCAAACTCTAGTACTACTGTGACAGAATAATCACTGGTATTGTGTTAAAAAAAAAAAAACATTTTACATTTGGTAACCTTTGTATTTTTTTCCAATATCTGACTGTTTAATTAATAATGTCAGATACCTGAAAAACTGTTTAGCTGTTTACTTTATTAGTATCTTTGTTTTCTTTTGGGGGGTTTTTCTGTTTTATTTCTATTGACTATTTACTTAATGTTTTCTTAATCAAGATTATTTTGAAGGATAAATTCCCTTTTTTTATTATTTGGTAATATTTGTATTTATTTTCAATATTATACAACAATTAGTTCCAGTCTTCAAATCTGATTAGACGAGAGGTGTTCCAAGAGTGTTGATAGCTCACACCATCAGCACTGGGATGCTTTAGTTTTTTATCACTCCGCTTGTGTTCACAGCATTCCAAACCTGTAAGAGCAGTGTAGATGTGTAAGAGCAGCTAGAAGTGTGAATTTTCATTCATCTCTGTGACTTTAAAAATTTAAGCCAGCAGGTAGTAACAAAAGACCTTCTTGAAAAACTGTGTTGTTATTCTGTGATCCAATTCCTTTTAAGTCATCCAGAATTGTCTCTCACTCCATGATTGCTAAGATTACTACTAACCTACAGCTGAGAAAATAGATCTAAACTAACAGCTTCAGCATTACTGCTGATCACAGCTGAGAGTCATGTCAGACACAGTAATCAAACATGCTCAGGGTGCCTACCTGATAAAAGTTTCCAAGTTGCATTCAACATGGCGGGGGAGAGAATGCTTTGTGTTGGTGTCAAAATAAGAGTTCAACAAGATATATACAAGAATGAAACTAGCGTTCTCCATGTTTCCTCTCCAAAAACATTTAAACATGAGTGAAATACTCATAGAATAATTCCAATGGCATGTTTTACAACATCACTCCATGATCGGAGCATTACAAATAAGAAATAACTAACTAGAATAAGAGTTAAACAAACAAATGCAACACTATTGTTCATCACTGCAAGGTATTCAGAAATTGTCTCTCTCACACTTCCTTGTTTATCAAATAATCTTTTAGAAACAACCCAAGTTGTCATTAATGTTCTAAAGTGTGTTTTTTTTAATTAGTATCGGAAGCTTAGGAGCATCTTTCAAACTAGCATATCCCGTGGCGTAAGAAAGTAATTCCACACACAAAGAGTGTTTTTTGGGGACAGTCCATAGTTTCTTCCCTACTTATTTACTTACTTGACTTTATAATACTTAGGGGTGTGACAATACACTTAGCTCACAAGACGATACACGATATTGGCTTCACAAGAAGGAGACGATATTTTAATACTATTTTTAAGAAATCTTCAATGACAAAATATATGACTGGAAAAATAGTCTTTTATTCGACTGAATGTCACAAAATGCAAAACAAAGCAGATGCATTTTGAAAAGTTTTAATTAATCTTGTAGTGAATGTCACTTTTTCTGAGTATGAATTATCATATGCAGTAAAAGACAGAACAATATGCAAGCAATGTAAAAGATTTTGCCACAAACTCAACTGACTGGCTTCTCTACTGTATGATTTCACATTTTGATTTTAGTTGAGAGCTGTGGTTTTCTTACAGTGCATATTGTTCGTGTCTTGTCTGTCACTCTGTCGCCGTTTATTGTTTCCACCGGGTACCCAAAATGCTGCCACAAAAACGGCGGGGGTATCTTCCATGCTAATTTCACCCTCACAATCAATCGTGCTGATAACGTGAGACAGCTTTTCACCTCAATGAGAAATATTGAGATCTCATCACACCCCTAATAATAATTAATATACACTTTTATATAAATGGAGAGTATTCCGCAGCAAAAATTGAGAATCGTAAAATGTCCATGGTATTGGTATTAGTGTTGTCAAAAATACTGGTACTCCGGTACCAAGTCGGTTCTCAAACAAACAAAAAATTAACGATACCAGAATTTCTGAAGGTACCGGAGTACCGAGTCTATCCGGTTCCCAATCAGAGTTGGGAACTTTCGAACGCTCACAACAAGCAAAAGATGACGACAAGCAAACTAGCTGCTGTTGCGGAGTCTCAACTTAATCTTGTTGAAAAGTGGAAAAAGTGGAAAAGGCCATGTTTGGAAATTCTTTGGATTTGAGGCTGATGAAAAGGGAAACATCATAGATCAGCAAAAACCTATTTGTAAACGCTGCTTTCGCAATTTTCTTGAAACACATCAAACTTAATAAAGCACCTGAAAGAGGTGAGTTTAAAAGCATATTATCATTTGCATTAGGGCTGAAACGTTTAGTCGACATTATCGACAACGTCAAAAATAAAAAAATGACGTTTGATAGTCGTTTATATAGTCTAATAGTCGTTTGATCTCATTTAACGTAAAATGAAATCATATTAAAGTGTAATGACGAAGCGTGAGAGCAGCACTGCAGTTCACGCCTGACGGAGGAGAAGAATTACACAGATCACAGTCCAGATGCACTGTAAACTTTCACAGCTTCATCAAATGTAGATCCCAAAGTATTAGGGAATTATAAAAAAAAAAAATTATAATAATAATAAATTCAGAAGCACTCTTGTTGTGGAATAAGCGGTGCCAGAGCTCTTTAAAGGAAACATGCGTTACATCTTAAATGCAGTTATTTTAATGTGTTATAGCTTTATTAAAGTTCAAATTATACAGAAGCAGCTCATGTTAATAACTATAAACTCAGAAACTGGCATTTCTCTGTGGTCGGTGCCTCTTCTATGATTTGCACGAATGTCCCGATCTAAGGGGGAGAGTTTGAAACTGCACCCGCCTGAGAGAGACTCTGCCTCGGGGACGCTCATCCCTCGAGCACGGAAGCTTAATGCAGCTAGATTAGAACACGATGGCTCGCGACTTATTTAATCATAATATATGTCACTGTGCAATTCTTATCGTGAAGAAAATTGGCAATATGCAGCGTTATTAATATGAGAGCACTTCGCCCATTAGTTTGGAAATTGTTTTTCATTCATTCTATTGTATGTTGTTTATTTAGTTTTTTTTTAGTACTTGGTAAAAACTTAAAAGTAAAAGTTGAAGCAAATCTTATATAAGTGTTCAAAAATACAATGTACAGTTTCATTATAATTCAAAAATAATATATTTAACTTGAAGTGTTGCTCAATGGTATATTGTTGTTCTTAGTTCAGTTGTTAATTTGTTAACTTTGTTAATAAAAGAGTGTTGTTCAGTAACCTGTTTTTGTGTTTTGCTTTGGTACCGAAAATGGTAACGAGTACCGTGAAATTTCACTGGTATTGGTCCCGACTACTGAAATTTTGGTACCGTGACAACACTAATTGGTATGGTATCACCTACTGACATTTTGAACAAACATTCTCTTAACTTCTTAAGCATTTGCAAAGCAAGTAGGCAGCTCTACATTCTATGGGCTAAAATGCTTGTTTGTGTAATCCTCTAATTAGGCAGAGCAACAGCTGAACCAGTGCACGTTTCATCCAGGGATTGCTTCATGATCCCTGTCTTTAGCAACCTCTCCCTGCTGTTGCCATGTCAACCTTTTAAGCAGAAACCTCAAGTGCCTTGGCTGCAAGACAGCAGGTTACAAACACAATGAGAGCAGAGAACGAAAAGAAGGCAATGACGCACTGAAATGGTACATTCCTGATGCATACATGCCATTCATAGGCAGAGAGTTATGCATTTACATTACAAGCCACTTGCAAATATTCCTGAAGAATTTTTAAATGCAGAAGCATTCTACTTGACCTCTGAGATACTGCTCATCATGCACACATTGTGATTAGGTACCACAGTAAAATGAATTAAGTGCCACTCTGAAGTCATTCATGGAGCACAAGAACTAAACTAACGGCATACTAATAACTTTCATTTCTTCTAAGCACTTGCTATTTGAAGTCAAATGTGTTTATATGACAAGCAGTACACATCTTACAATACAGAACATCAACAGTTTGCTGAAAGAGCTGGAATATTCCATTGTTTTCCTACAAAGAATATTAGCATAGTAATTGAAGCAGCAGAACACTGCCTCCAAGTGGCTCAGCACTGCTGGTTCAAATTATAAGGAAAAAATAACCTAACTGAACAGACTGACTACTTAATTGAATGTTTACTTCTCATTATCTTCAAAATCTTGTGCTTAAAATGTTGTAAATGCAGAGCCACAGTGTTACACTTTTAGGTGAAATCAACCTACCAAGAGCATAGAGTATATAAACATTAGCTTTAACATTCTTCCATTTGTATATTTTCATTGTTTGGTTGACTTTCCTATTATTTTAAACCGTGAGTAGGTGTATCTACATATACAGCATGTGAAGAGTACAAAGAGCACAATTGGAACACACTGCAATTGCATGTAAACAAAGAAAAATGCACCAAAATGTTGTGTTGGGAAATTTTGGGGGAGGTGTGTAACTGATCTGTCACTGCAGGTGACAGGACAGGAATGTTGAGCAAACACATTGGTGTTTGCTTATATATATATATATTTATTTATTCATTTATTTATTTTCAAATACAAACCATAATTGAGCTTTTCTAGAGAGTAAATGTTACCGCAGATGCACACCAGGAGGCAGAAATCAGCAAATGCATCAGAAATATTCAGGAAAAAATGTGTTTGAGCCCACCCTCAAGTCTTTATGATATTCTGATCTCTAATTATGGCTCAGGTCCCTTATTCAATGTAAATTTAAGGGATTTTTTCCCACCAGGTGAAAATCATAAGCCAGACTGCTTAGAAAATGATTATCATAACTCTCTTCAAGAGTGATTAGAGATATCATATGTCTGTAGTTCAAATTGTACAGGAAGAGTTTAGCACCAAAGTTTAAGGTTAGGGGTTTGTTCAAATCCTTAAGCCTAAATTTAAGCAACAGAGATGCTTGCCCTAGCTAGCGCCACTAATTAGATTAAAGGTGCACCAAGTAACTTTTGTCTTTGTCATCTTGACTTACACCAACTATGTTTCCATCAAAGGATTTTTTGTGAAAAAAGTTTTAGCGCATAAAAATAAAGCAGATGGAAACACAAATTAGCGCTAAAATTTCATAAGCGGAACGATAATATTTTTCCATTTAACTCTAGCACACAAACTCCATGTCGATCCTCCAAATGTCACGAAAAACTGTCGAGGAAAAAAAAGTCGAGGAAATTGGCATTAGCGCAAAAATATAGTGTCACATGACAGAGTTCACCCCAATCGTTAGCCTGTGTTAATCATGACGACAATGTATACGTCCTTGATTATGCATTGATCATAACGGCATATAGATTTGATGCAAACATGGCACTTCCAGGAGTGCCAATATAAATCTCATATAATGTGCACTGACAAGAACCAATCCACTGTTTGTGATTAATTTAATCATGGTAGCCATCCGTTTATTTATTAAATAATAATAGATGGCAGTCCCAGAATTAGCCCATAATTCAAAAAACATTTCTGTGCACAAAAAAGTTTTAAATTATAAATAAATACACAATACTAGGAGAAAAGAATCTGTGTGCTTTTTTTGGAACACTAATATACAACCCAGTTCTATTAAATGATTGTTTAGCTTACTTTTGCAAAATTCCTTGTATGAAATTAAATAAATGACCAAACGAAAAAAGCATTAAATTAAAAAAATTAATTAAGAAAAAAAAACAATACATGCCTTTTCGTTACACAAATTAAATTAGCTTTACTCTGTTCTGTAGATGAATAAAGTCGGCAGAAAGACATTTTCAGAATGATCTACACTATTTTCAAGATTATAAATTATCAGAACTATTTGTCCAATGCGGAGTTCACTTTCAGAAAACAAGCTTTTGATTATTTTAAAACATTTAAATATTTTAAATCCAACCCTCTTTACCTCGGATCACATTTGCTGAGATTCTTCAGAAAATGTAAATTGCATTATGACAATAAAATTATTTTAGATGACATTCAAGTTCAGTTGGTCATTCAAAGTTGCTTGAAAATATGCGGGACATAATGCAGTTGTGATAGCAATGCTTTAGATTAGATGATTGTCCAAAATAGCCTATTGAATATTAGGAATGTATCATATATGTAAACCCTGATATTACACAGAATACATTTTTCGTCAATAGCTGTGCACACAGCATATATACATCGATAGATGGTCCTTGTACTAAGACCGAAAGTTTCCCCATCTACTTGGTGCAGGTTGCCAGCTTGAACAGGGTCATGACGATTCACTTTGGGGTCAGAACTGGAGGAAACCTGTGATAGGCACAACATCAGGATCAATATTACGGTCCTATCAGAAGGGCAATTCCTCCTCTTCTGATTGCATTTATTTGTGAAATTTAAATGACAGTAAGTCAAGTCAAGTGGTTTTTATTGTCGTTTCAACCATATACAGTTAGTACAGTACACAGCAAAACGAGACAACGTTCCTCCAGGACCATGGTGCTACATAAAAACAACAAAGGACCAACATAGGACCACATGAGACTACACAACGAAATAAAATACCTATATAAAATACCTATATATACCTATATAAAGTGCACGTGCAAACATGTGCAAAAAGTACAGGACAGTACAACAAATTTCTGACAATGAACAGGACAATAGACAGTGCAGCGCCGACCAGTACTCAGTAGTGCAAAAAGATGACAGTTTCTAAAAATGTAAAGCTGGCTAATTTCAATAAATTGTCCATATTAGGAACATCTGGGAGGCAAAAGGTAAACACACATTTCTGAATGGAAACAGCTTAAGGGCAGATTTCTTTTGCGATAAACCAAAACGTATGAGACAGTGTTTTTTAGGCATGACATCATCACCCCACTATTTTTATCGATGAATGGCAATTTGAATGGGGAAAAAAAAGTGGATGGAAACTATGTTAATGACACACAGCATTTTGGATGCAGCATCATTTAAAATCAATCAGTTTTCCGTTTCAGATGCCATTGTAGAAATGTAGTATTCACAGTCAGCCATGATTACTTTAATCAATGAGTGAAAGTGTCAAATAACAGGATGGTTACTGAGATTAAAGGAGTAGTATTCGGCTGGTCATGTGATTCTAACATGGCAGCCCCATGTGCGGAACCTCTCCATGTAGAATAAAACGGCTTTTATAAGGTTATTGATTCTTTTATAAGGTTATTGATTATGAGTCTTCAATTTAATGTGAGTGGTCATGATTTCCTACATATATTGCTAAATGACAATTCATATCTTTAAGAGTTAAACTTTTACTTAAACAACAGTATGAAAAATTAAATGTATTAATCATTATATTTATTGAAAGGATTCTTGAAATGTTAGAATGCGTATCAAATAAATAGTTAAAGGAATTCATCTGACAACAACAACAACAGGTTGGAAAGCCCTGCCGTCAATGTACAGATAACTGCACCACAAAACTACATCACTCTACAGAAACAGAAATTATTATAGTTTGCTCCACTTGTAAGATGTCTGAGGGTAAAAATACCAGTTATGCAGGAAGCGTGTGCCTTTGGCCTTTCTATCTGTTGGTCGTGAGTTCACCGCTGGGATTGTTTATCCTCCAGAGAACATGACAACAAGCACGCTCAACTTGAGTTCCTCCATTTTCCCAACCAGTCAGAGGAGCTCATGAAACCTAGACATCCTAGATTTCATTTGAAAAGTGGTGTTTGCTTGGTCAAGCTTCACTATTACAACTGCTCATACTTGCGTTTAGTGATTTCAACCTTTAAGTGAGTTCACCCAAAAAAATTAAATGAATGAAAATAAATGAAATTCTCTGATTTATTCACCCTCATGCCATCCCAGATGTGTATGACTTTCTTTCTTTTGCAGAACACAAAGATTTTTGATGAATATCTTATCTCAGAAGGTCCACACAATACAAGTAAATGGTGAACAAAATGTTGAAGCTCCAAAAATCACATAAAAGGCAGCATACAAGTAATCATTAAGACTGCAGCGGTTAAATCCATGTCTTCTGATACAATCTAATCGATTTTGGCTGAAAACAGACCAACCTGTAACTCCTTTTTAACAATATATCTTATTGTAGCTAAAAAATGCAAGCAATTCAGCAAAGCTATGCAAACAACAAGCTAACTGAATCATAGACATGAAATTAGCCTGTTAGGAAGTATTAGCAGGCAGCCCTGCTGTCATGGTGGCTTGGAGGCCGCTAGCAGCTAGCTATCTGGCTAATTTAAAATAGTTGTGTACTGAACAATACAACACTTACAATATGATACAAAAGCTATTGAATGAACAAACAGCAACTCCGACATCAACACCATTGCTGTTTTATGTATTATTTAGTTAAATAGTTTTTCATGATCCATAATGTCACTGGCAAGAAATTATTTCTTCTTCTTGTGATGTTTATTGGCGGTTGGCAATCCAGCTTTTGGTTCATTACTGCCACCTACTGAGCTGGACTGTGGAATGTCACAAGAAAGTCTTTCAGTGGAGACAAACCTAAACTGAGTATACTAGGTAGCTTACCCTTTAGAGTTTACAATTTATGTTTAATTCATGAGGTCTAAAAACATGTGGAATGCAGTTCCACCCTCATTAATGGTATGAAATGTATACTGTGAAACCAATCGATATCAAATGATATGAAAACAATATTGTGACAATTGTTTTTGCCTATATCGCCCAGCCATTACAATCTCCAGTTGGCCATATCGTATATCTTGCTATTGCAGTCTCAAGGCACGATCGTGATTTCAAAATTGATTACACTTCCTAGTGTTTGATGCATGCACAAAGCGCTAGATGGCACTATAGGAAGTGTAATCAAGTTTGAAATCGTGATCGGCAAGGAGAATTCTTAAGTCAACATTTATAGTGAAGGAATTATATTTTGGTCTGTTCACACCAAAAATCAACTAGATTGTTTCAGACGGCATGGATTAAACCACTGGAGTCATCCATCCTGGATTATTTTTATGCTGCCTTTGTGCTTTTGTGGAGCTTCAAAGTTGTGGACCCCATTCACTTACATTATATGGACCTACAGAGCTGAGATATTTTTCTAAAAACCTTTGTGTTTGGCAGAAGAAAGTCATACACATCTGGATGGCATGAGGTTGAGAAAATTATGAGAATTTTTTATTTTTGTGTGAACTATTCCTTTAAAAATCGACATTGGGATCGTTCCAATGAAGATGGCAATTTTTGCCCAGCCCTAGTGCCAAAGGCATGAAAGAGGCCCAGTGTGTCCACAAGAGAAATGGGCTCAGTTTCAGTCTCTCTCGCTCCTCATAGAAGTGTCTCTGACTGCATTGAGGAATGCCACTCTGAGTTTGCATGATCCACTTCTTTATTGAAATGCTGAACATGATATAAAAGCACAATGATACATTGATCAATAGTATCAATACAATAGCGTAAACAAATGCGTGATATATCGTTATTTTGATTGTATCGACACAGCCCTCCTACCTAGTTCATCTACTATCTATGTATCTTGTTTATACTATCATTTGATGTTGATGTGAAAAATTATTACACATTAAACAGTATTCCATTTGTGCATGTGGGATCACAAAAACTTGAAGACACTATTATCTCTCAGATGAGGAACAGACTATCAGCAGACTAATCTGACTGTTGGTCCAGCTGGGACAGAAAGCAGCCTGACATGCACATTCCTCACTGATATCACCAGCTCCCCTGAAACACAGAGAGAATGGCAGGCCACACCTTCCCCGGGTAACACCCTTAACTGGCAGCAATACAAATAACAGGTTAACACTTCATTGGGTCCACACTTTTTGACCTGAATTTCTGACTTTTCCAGTCGCTTGTTTTTGCTGAGCAAGGATTTTTTAAAATCATTTTGATTCAGACCGATTCACTAAAGAATCATTCAGAGCCATTTGTGAACCAGGTTTATTAAAAAGAACCGACACTATGCCTTGCAAGCAGGTTTTCTCTACACACGATCAATGTCTAGCTGATTCATATTTTAGAGCAGAGCATAACTTATAATTGTGTATGCACCTTAAAAAGATTTCATGAATTTTTCAGGCCTGGAAAACACCATTTTAAAATTCCCTGATATTTTCAGGTTTTTGTTGACCGTGGGAACACAGACATTAGAAGGCCTCTGACCTCTAATCAATCAAGACTAGAGTGATTATTCTGAAACTATCAATAGGGCAACAGTTGAAAATGAGGATTCCTTTTTGTAGAGGAATTCTAAGCTAGAACTGTTAACAGTGCTGAGAAAGTAAATTCGATTTTTTTTTTACTGAAATATTATACCTAAATTCAAGTTTTAAAGGCACAGTAGCCTATTACTAGTGCCCTTTTACAACCACAGACTCAAGCTTTAATATACCGGTGGAACAACAGTGTTTTTCATGAAATACTGTTGTATGTACGTACCTCATGCTTATGCAGCGAGATGCTCATTAGAGCAAGCCAAGACATGCTTCAGACAAAACCGTTAAAGACCTCTGGGGGCTGTTCACTCTTATCCCTCTGTCTTTTTGGAAACATGCACTAGACGGACGTCTTTGACCGTTGTGTCGTGTCTCACTGTTTTTTCTTGGTTTACAGAAATGTAAACATCAATTAACAGAAATGGTCAGACCACCTAGGGTCAGTTCCAAAATATACTGACAGCCTCGATGGGCACGCTAAACTTTTGTTTTCCAAAATTTTAGTTAATTTGATGTAAATACGGTGTAAAAAAGTTGGTTGTAGGGCTGCACAATAACTGTATTTTATCAATCAATTGTCTGCACAACTGTCTGCATTATTAGTGAGCTAGAAATTATCAGCCAGGTAAAGTTGCAAAATGTTGTCCATTTTTCATTATAGGCTGTGTCTGCGGATGATCATAAGCTCTTTTGAAGTCTATATTCAAACTCAACTGATCCTTCAAGCTCGCTTCAGAAGTTCGGCATTGACCAATCACTTTTTTTTTACTTCCTGCCACACTCTGAAATATGTAGCCGCAGAAGTTTACGAGTATCGTATGTGTGCCGCTCTGATCTGTACCGTTTTAAACATACTCCGAACGATGCTCATGACACTGTGTTCCAGCAGTCTCAGAGCAGTTCTGTGCTTGATGCCCACAAATTCCATCTCGTGGTCTAATTATGTGCAATACACAGAACAGATGTGCTCCAAATTCAGATTCAGTTTTTTTGCGGTTCACTAACATGCACTGAATAGTTAACATTTTCATGAGTAGGGTCTAAATTCCCCTGCAGTGCCCCCTGGAATGAGTTATTTTTGCATGTGAAGCTGCACAGCTGGTATAGATGAGCAGAGAGTGGATGAGTTTTATTGAAAATTATTTTTTGTCATTAAAATGTTTTTAGAATACATTTTATATTATATAGTAAACATGTGAACAAATGGGTTATGTCTGCTGTACTGTAGTTGTTTTATTTATTTTGTTTTATATGTTTAGTATAAAGTTTGCCTATGCACTGTTTGACATCTCAGACATTGTGTGTGTGTGTGTGTGTGTGTGTGTGTGTGTGTGCTCAGTATGTGTGTCGCTGTGTGTGTGTGTGTGTGTGTGTGTGTGTGTGTGTGTGTGTGTGTGTGTGTGTAGATATATAAATCGTGCTCAGTATGTCTTCACTGTGAGTATACGAGTTTTAATCGGTTATTGTGGTGCTTTTGTGATAGTTTAGCTCTGTTTCAGAAAACAAACATATATTATTTAACCTTTATTTAACCAGGAGATATATATATATATATATATATACACAATTTTAAAAAATTAACGCAATTAATCGCAAAGCCCTGGACCATAATAAGGAAATTCCTGAGAAATCCAAGCTTGTAGTATCACCTGTTTACTCCAGAGGGCAGTAAGTGAAATGAGCAACGCGTTGTATGAGCAACGCGCAGTTTATACAGTGAAGAAAACACTTCAGTAGGCAGAACAAGACAAACACGCGTTAAGTTCTTGTGTTCAAAACACTTGAAGGAGCGCAAATTCGAACTAAGGGATCTAAAGTTGCGTTTAAAGATTGAGTATTAAACTATATTTAACTTGAAACAGTGACCTAAACATTTTAGGTTTATGACACAACGCACCCGAGACACTACACAAGCATGTCTGACGCAGGGTGTGGCTGGATTGAGATGGTGCAAAATTTGGAAATTAACCCATAAATATTTAATAAACAGAAATTTCCTTCAAACTTATTTATAAGTACTACCCCACTAATTATTTTCTCGTAGAGAGATTTAATTGTGATGTCGATATATTCTGTACATTTTGTCATCTGCAGGAGGAAACATTTTTTCATTCATTTTGGAGTTGTCCCTACTTGACTTGTTTTTGTTCTGATTTCTGCAAGACTGTTAGAGATCATATTATTCCCAGCTTTCAACTTTGTTTTGAAAATGTTTTATTCAGTTTTTGTTTTAGCTATGACATGTCTCTTTATAAGGAATATTATTTGATACATTTTCTGCTTTTGTTGGCAAAGTTTAGTTTTCATAAATGTAAGTATGGTGGTTATAAACCATTAGTTTTATGAGCTCTCATAATAAATCTCCAACTGATTGACATATTCACTTGTGAAACGGATTGCTGTGAACTGTATGCCAATGACTGACTTATGATCAATAATATGGTAGTAAACAATACATTGTATTCTAAAGCTGCTTTTTGGGTTGTCTTATTAATGATTAACTTCTGCCACAAGAATGTAATGCATTTTAATTATCTGAATATTATATATATATATATATACATTTTTAAATATTTAAAGATAACTGTGTATAAATATGTATAATCATTATATATTGAATTATTGTTATATGAGGGGCTTTCTCAGCAAATATTTGTATATGCAATTAATGAATCGGGACATCATGTAATTAATTTGATTAAAATTTGCAATCGATTGACAGCCCTAATATATATATATATATATATATATATATATATATATATATAAATAATGTATTCTGTGGTTTAAAAGACCGCATGAGTAAATGATTGAGCGAATATAAATTGCAGACAATTGACCAACGCAGTCTGTGTCTGCACAAAAGCCAATTTGAATCTTGCGGTTTGTAAAGTAACTGGCAGTGGCAGAAACACATATGTGTGACGATAGTCTGCGGGACCCAGTTATTAACGGTCACATATTTTGGCAAGAGGAGATGATAGCATTCCACAATGTTTAGGAACAGCACAAATCTGTTGTCAACTCTTGTATTTAAGGTCTGTATTTTAAAAAAAAATATTTAAAAAAAATTTAATTGTAACCGCTATTTTGCAGCCCTAGTTTGTTGTATTTCAGCAAATGTGTGTACATTTGTCAACATTACATACCAATTGTATTATACAATCTGTGAGAAACTTAACCAATTGTGGTTAAAACAATTAATCTCTATGAGGATCTCTATGACTCTGAACAAATTGCACAGGACAAAAGAAACGCTTTTTCGGCTCGGAGAATGAGCTATAGACCAAACTCCCCTAAATTCCTCAATGTGTGCCCTGAGTTCTCCAAGACACAAGGAATAATTTGTGTCCAGTATCATGGCCACAGAGTCCCTCCCCCAGCATCGTCCTGTGTTTTGTTTGGCATGCAGATTGGCGCACTATTCACTGACTGTAGACACACTAGTGAGTTACACAGGTCTTATCAGTACCTACCATTATTTCTATGGTCTAACAGGATATGATGAGGTTAGGGATGTCAATACCAGTGATACTCTAGGTAGTTTCTCTCCATGACGGAAACAACTATGGGGCTGATAATTGGGCTGGTTTGTTTGAAAGAATGAGAGGAATGTGTTGAGGTTTCTCATTATATTGCTCATCCTCCTCTTTTTTTAGCCTTTTGCCATTATATGCAGTTGTGGGGAGTGTGTGCAGTTTCACGATCACCTGCGCATTTCTGTGTGCCACGCGCTACTTCTAGCAGAGTCGTCATGAATGAATCATTTTCAATGTATTACCATGATCTTACAGCCTTCGCATTGAGCAGAATCTGCAAACAGTGACTGTATTGTCATCGTTTTTTTGACCATCACTGCTGTAAATAACAGTAAATCAAAAAATTTTCCAGACAGGACACTTGAATGATGCAGAGGGCATCTCTCTCTGCGGCTTATCTTCTCCGCTTGCCATTTTCAACTACACACCAATGCGTGCAGAACTGTGATTATCATTAACTGATTTATCATGCTAACATTTAATTTCATCTTCTTTCAGTAGAAAGTTGACCCACATAAAATACAGGTGGAGCGTATCCATCTACAGAGACATACAAGAGCATTAGCAGAGGTTGTAACTGTGCCTGTCTATTTAACGCTGTTTTCTCTTCAACAAACCGTATGCTACAGAAGCAATTGATAGACTTAAAAATGAACACAAATGCTTTGTGGGTGGCGAACCATCAGGATAACTTTTTCCCAGAGAACCGTTACACCCCTGCTGAACACAACATCTTCTATTGGTCGAAATAAACAGTTCCTCCCCAAGCTCAGCCACTGGTTGAGCCAACGTTGTTGTTTTGAGCCACACAGAGCAAAGTTGGAAACCGCCACCTTGTCAGTGTTTACGCCAATGAATACTTGCAGTATTCTTAGCATATTAAACTGGAATAGGAGAAAGTATGTTAACTTTAAACGAAATTTTTTCAGTAGCTCTACTGTTTCAAGTAGTATATTTTATAATTTTTTGATACTTTAGACACCAGAGAAATTCACCAGGTGACCTTCCTCGCAAGTTATTCAAGGATCTGAAAGCAGTTGCGGAACACTGACGATCGCTTCCCGGTCATAACACGCGAACGCGACAATCATCTTGACTACTGGTACATGAACAAAGATCGCTTTCCATTGCTTGCACGGATTGCATGCAGGTGTTTATCTGCCCCAAGCACCAGCACAGAGAGAGAGAGAGAGAGAGAGAGACTATTCAGTGCAGCATCTCATGTTCTTAATGAGAAGAGGAACCATCTCTCCTGCCAGAAAGCTAGCAACTTTTGTTCTTGAAGAGAAACCTGCCACTTTTCTTAAATAGAAAGCAGTCCAAATTGCTATGTGTATAGCAATTACATTAAAATTTATTTAGCCCTGCAAAACTTTATTCTTCACTTGAGGTTACATCTGTCATTTACAGTTTGAGGTTGGTTTTAGTTCTATTACTGCTATTTTGCACAATAATTTTATATTAAAGTGGAAATACATTTACATAAACAGAATGGAGGCCCTCTGCTGTTCTGTGTTTTCAATCAATCAATCAATTTTATTTATATATAGCACACCTAAAACAACCAAAGTTGACCAAGGTGCTTCACAGGTTAAATACAACAACATGACACTACTCACAAAATAATAGTACAACAATAAAACATTTATAATATACAGTATACGATATATAGTGATATTAAAATTTAAATCACCAGGAAAATAACAGACTTAACTCGAAGGAAATGCCAAAGAAAATAAATGTGTTTTTAACAATGATTTAAAACATTCGAGAGTTGTGCAGGTTCTGATATGGACTGGCAGGTTGTTCCACAGGTTAGGGGCAGCTACACTAAAGGCTCGATCACCTCTGGTTTTTAGTCTGCTTCTAGGTACATCCAGGAGGAGGAGATTGGCGGATCTCAGTACTCTAGCTGGAGTATGAACATGAAGAAGCTCCGTTAAGTATAGTGGAGCCAATCCATTTAGACATTTAAAAGTTAAAAGTAAAATTTTAAAATCAATCCTGTAATGAACAGGGAGCCAGTGGAGGTAGCGCAACACAGGTGTGATGTGGTCCCTCTTCCTCTTTCCTGTCAGGAAGCGGGCAGCAGCATTCTGGACTAACTGCAGACGCTGAATCGATAACTTGTCTAAGCCCACATATAAGGAGTTACAATAGTCAAGTTATAAATGCATTTATCACCCTCTCCAAATCTTTAGGCGGGAGATAAGCCTTTACCTTGGCTATAGTTCTCAACTCGAAAAAACACGATCTAACAGTGGCGGATATCTGTTTATCAAGCTTAAATGCACCATCCAACACAACACCAAGACTCCTCACAGTTGAGCGGCTGTATGTAGATTCATCCACGTTTTAATGTCCTTCATACAATCAAGCAGGGGCTGTAGTGGGCCCTTTTTTTTTTTTTACGTTCAGGGGCAAATAAATTTGAATATCGTCTGCAAAACAGTGAAAAGAGACATCGTACCTCTCAAAGATGGAGGCCAGGGGCAGCATATACAAAGAAAATAAGATGGGGCCTAAGACAGAACCTTGAGGGACACCGCAAGTAAATGGGGCTGTTTCAGAGGAATAATCACCAAGGTGGACAGAGAAACTCCTATCGGTTAGATAGGATTGAAACAACCTTAGGGCAGTACTTTTGATTCCCACACAATTTTCCAACCATGACAAGAGGATTGAGTGGTCCACAGTGTCAAAGGCAGCAGTGAGGTCTAAGAGCACTAGGACAGCAGAGACTCCTGAGTCAACAGTTGAAATCAAATCATTAAAAACTCTTAAAAGTGCAGTTTCAGTGCTGTGACGAGATTTAAAGCCGGACTGGAACTTTTCATAAACATTGTTATTGATTAAAAAAGTTTGCAGCTGCATAAAAACTACTTTCTCCAAGACTTTAGATAAGAAGGACAGTTTAGAGATGGGCCTGAAGTTGGAGAGAACAGAGGGGTTGAGATTTTCCTTTTTTAGCAGGGGTTGTACAACAGCGTGTTTTGCCTGTTGGTTTCATTAAAATGACTGTGTACCATATTTAAGCTTTTTGTAAATGCAAGATGCTAGCCTAGAGCTGCTGTTCATTACTTGACTGCTGTTTTGCATATCATTATAGTTTATAATATCATTTTATATGCATATAAAATGCATATCATATCATTATTTGGATAATTGTTAAAAAAAAATCTGTTAAATTTGATTGTTAAAGAACTGAAAGAATAATATATTAAATATTGTTTTAATAAATTTTCTGTCAAATTTTGGTGTGTTACATTCAATAAAAGTGTGATCATTTTATTAGTTTGTAGTTTTTCAATTCAGATTAATTAAATTCATTAAAAAGTATCATATTAATACAATTATTAAAAAAAAAAAAACTAGTTTAAAATAGGTATTTTAATATTTTATGCAAGTCATTTTCGGTTTTCGGCCAAGTGCATCCTGAATTTTCGGTTTCGGTTTCAGCCCAGAATTTTCATTTCGGTGCATCACTTGTTAATACAGTTTGTTGCTGCCTAAAGAAAAGAAAATAGAACAACATTTTTAGTTCAAGATGAATGTGTCTTGTATTACTTTATGATTTAATCACTTTCGTATTTGTTTCTTTAATACAAAGATACCTGTATATATTACTGAACCTGCAGAGATGTGTTCACAATGTGTAAGACCAAACTAAACTCTCAGCACCTCACGAGATGATCAGAGATCA
Organism: Xyrauchen texanus; assembly: GCF_025860055.1. Lineage (NCBI taxonomy): Eukaryota > Metazoa > Chordata > Actinopteri > Cypriniformes > Catostomidae > Xyrauchen > Xyrauchen texanus. The sequence continues at coordinate 10,671,412 of NC_068308.1, forward strand.
TTTGCAGCATTCTCATAGACTACATTATTCTTGCAAACAGTTTTCAGTTGAATGAAGCAGATAAAAAGGAGTGATAACTCTTTACATGGGCTTTCTCCACGAGACAGGTTCCTGTGGCACGCCTCAGAACAAACAGTAAATCAGACATGAGCATTGACGGCTTTTCTTTTGTCTGTTCTTAAAAATAAATTAAAGTGTGTTTCCTCAAGCGCATCTTTTTGTCTAACAGCATTTCTTGACATGAGTCACTCCGAGACACCTTACAGATCAACCACATGTTTCGGATAGAGGAGCAAAATTACTCGACCATGAAATACATTTGGACGAGGAGCTCGTGAACTGTATTGAGTCTCTGAGCGTTTTGCGGGTGCAATTTAACACCCTGGGTGCACATTAAAAATAACGAACAATCATAAAATCGCTCGTAGAAAATGCTCTTAACAGCTAAGATCAATAGTTATTGGGAAACGAGGCCAGAACTCTATGAATGTGCATGTCTTGAAGTGCTTTCACTGCACTAGTGAACAGCGGAGCTCACTGCGCACATATATTAAATCAGACGTGTATCAGCGGCTTTTCTTTCATCTGATCACAATGTAATCACGTATCGTCAAACGCGCATCTTTGTGTCCAATTCCTTGTAATAAATCATGCTGAGAAGTCTTAGAGGTCACCTTCCACTGTGGCTGGGACATCAGCAAAATACTCTGCATGAAAAATCTGCATTTGGCGGGTGTTCATTTCAAACCTTGTTCACCAGGAGTGGGCTGTATGACAAATTCGGAAGAAAGGAAATCAAAACGGTCATTGACTTCAAGCTCTGCAATAGCACCCACACTTTCTGTTGGAAAATGATCTGTAGAAAGTTTTAAGCGTTCATGTTCTGGTGAATGGCGAGACACCCGGCGAGCCACTTGATTTTTAACAAATAGCCAATTGTGGCTCACGAGCCAGAGGTTCCCGACCCCTGCTCTACACCAATGACTGCATCGCCAAGGACCAATATATCAAGTTTGCAGAAGACACCACAGTCATCGGCCTCATCCGAGATGACGACGAGTCTGCATACAGAAGGGAGGATAAACAATTCTGGTGACTGTGTTTTTGTCTGAACATCACATGGATGTTGTATATGTCACTGTTGTTAATGCCCCCTCCTTGCAATCTCATCTGTTGTGTCCACTGAGACAACAAAACCCAGCGCCGAAGGATGGGGGAGGTCAAGAGTTTCAGTTCTTCTCTTCCTCCCTACAGCTGTTGTAATTACAATACAGAGTGTTAGCAGATGCCTTCTGGATGCCTTGTGAGGGTTTGCCTTTAAAACACACTTCTGAGTGGGAAGCTGTGTTCTCTTAAGTGTCAGCATCTGAGGGGATGTGCAAACACCAGTAAAAGCTTAAGAGCACATTAGAAGCATCTTTAATTAATATATATATATATATATTTTACACACACACACACACACACACACACACACACACACACACACACACACACACACACACACACACACGCACGATAATTTGCTAATTCGGATAGAAAAGCCTTCAAGACTAGTTAAACAGACAAGAGTTCTAGGCGGTTGATGTGCCACGCCCTCCTTGCATCTGTCCAGGTGCCGAAAGCCAGGTGTCCTTCGTACACTGCACGCAAACCTGCGTTTGAAGTGTCTTTGCTCACCACTTTCCACCTGAAAATGTACCTCAGCATGACACCTTGCTGTAGAAACCAGGAGCTTTCCAAGGGGCTAAACCAGCTAAACACAGATGAGATATAGTAATGCGCATGCGCCCTTGGTGCCAGGCATGTTGTGGCACACAGTGCTTGAGCCAGTACTTAAAAGGTCTCATGTGTAAAAGTCAGTGGACATGTTTGCACCAGTTTGAACTGAGGCAGACACTGGAGAATGACCTGAACGCGCTCACTCGTGAGATGTGCACGCTCTCTAATGGAGTCGAGACGGACTCCCAAAAAGGAGATTTGTTGGCTGGGGGGAAGAGCGTGTTCTTCGCCCAGTTGACATTGAGTCCCAGGCTGATCAGATGTTGGAGCAATAAGTCCCTGTGGTGGCATAACCGACCTTTTGATTGGGCTACTAATAGCCAATCATCGAGGTAGTTCAAAATGAGCACGCCGCTCAGTTTCAGAGGTGTGAGTAACGCATAGATGCACTTTGTGATGGTGCATTGAGCCAGTGACAATCCAATGGGCAGGACTTTGAATTGATATGCGGTTCCCTCGAAAGTGAATCTCAAAAACATTCTGTGATGTGGTACAATTTGAACATGAATGTACATGTCTTTCAGATCTATAGATGCAAACCAATCGTGTGGGCAGACGTGCGACAAAATCAGATTCGGAGTAATCATTTAGAACATGTGCGCGATCAAATCTCTCAAGATCTAAAATTGGCCAAAGCCCGCAGTCTTTATTTGGGACAAGAAAATAGCGGCTGTAAAATCCTTTGTGGGCTTGACAATATGGAACAACCTCTATCGCATTCTTTGCGAAAAGATAGTGCATTTCATCTCGTAACACCGGCGTGCCTTCTGACGGAACCATGGAAGACAGAACACCACAGAAACGAGGCAGCCGGCTTGCAAATTGGATTGCATAACCAAGTTCTATCGTTTTTAGCACCCAGTTGAAAATGTCCGTAAGGGCTTAACACGCGTCCACGTAATGGAAGAGAGGCCGATTTGGTTTGTTCGCTGTATGATATAATGAGCCACTGAGCACTGTAAAGCTTTTATGCATAATGTGTGGGCTTTGAAGTGGAAAATAGCTCTATATTGAGAAAGTGTGAGCATCTCGCACATGTGCAGCAAGCAATTCATTATTTGAAAATGAGACAAAGCAGCAACATTTTGAACAACAACATTCCTTTCCCGACAAACAGCAGTGGGGAAGAGGGGACCAGCATTGTCTCTCTCCAATCCAGCCTTCTTTGGGTCAGGTCTGGAAGGAACAGCGAGGTCTGAATTCTGCTTCATAGGGCTGTTTCCATCAGGAGTGCTTTTTCTGCGGGGGGTTGGAGGGGTTGGATACCCATCGGTGAGGGGCTTGCGCTTGGTTGGCTTCGTTCATTTGGGCCACGACTTACACGGCTTTAGCGTCGCCGACTATTGCCGAAGCTGAGGCAGCAGGCATGGGGTTTTTAGCAAAGTGCTGGCCCAAGACAGAGCTGGACTAGCCGGTTGGGATGAAGTACTGCTCCGTTTCAGTATAATATGTCTCATAGCCTGTGAGTGTTGCAGAGTCGTGATGTGGTGCTCAGAAACCCATCCACAAAGCTGCCGAATAGGCTGGCTGGAGACACCAGAGCATCAGAGTGTCTTTTTCCTCGTCACACATTTCCATGAGTGTCAGCCAAATATGAAGATCCAAGACCACCAGGTTGCCCATTGACTTGCCAATGGCCTGCACAGTGACTTTAGTGGCTCACAGTGCTAAGTCTGTAGTGGTGCGGAGCTCTGTGAACGTCTCTGGATCGTAGCCTTGTGCGTCCATTTGCTTGAGGAGCTTGGCTTGGAAAATTTGGGAGCACAGCCATGGATTTTGTCAGTTCATTATGAACCTTCAGGAAGAACGGGGCAGATCTGCAGAATGCATCACTTGACGACGTTCGGACTGCAAGAACCACTCATCAAGGTGAGATTTTTCTGGTTCCTCTGGAGGAGACCACTCGAGACAGAGCTCTTTGACCGTCCTTGATAGGATGCAAAGCATCTCCTTGTCAGTGGCACGTACATTCTCCTCACCCTCGCTGGGGGAAGGAGCAGAGATGTCATCCATTGACCTCTAGCCAGATGCACTGAGAGACAAAACATCATCCACAGCGTCAGAACCGCTGAACGCGACGAGGTCATGCACTCATGAAGAGGGCCAAAGATCGTCATCCACATACTGTATCAGCATATACACAGTACATGGAGATTGAAGGGCTCTCGCAGCGTGTGTGCCGGCACGAGGTCCACCTCAAATTCATTCTGCTAGTCCACGCAGCCCCACCGTGCCTCCTTATGTGGTCCCTCTGGAGTCACAGAAAAGGCGGGTGGGAGGGCATGGGAGGCTAAATCGTCTCTAAGAACGAGGGTGATTCACTGGCGAAGCGTCTTGAAACTCATGCATCACCCAGAAGTGGCATAAAGTCACCCAACAGCAATGTGAAAGACTGGTAGTGAGCATGACAAAACACATGAAAGCTGTGATTCCACCAATATTCCAGGAATATTACACCAAAAATTTATTTCTGATCTCTTCCCAAGTTAAAACATTAGTATTGTGTTGTTTAAAATTAATATGAACTTGTTTTATTTGCATTATTCAAGGTCTGAAAACACTGCAACTTTTTATAATTTTTGTCATTTTCTGCAAATAAATGCTCTAAATGACAATATTTGTATTTGGAATTTGGGAGAAATGTTATCGGTATAGGATAAAACAAAAAAAAAATCTTTTACTCAAAACACATACCTATAAATAGTAAATCCATAGAAACTGATAATTTTGCAGTGGTCTCTTATTTTTTTTCCAGAGCTGCATGCATATATATATATATACACACACACACACACTCACAATATAGCAATAGCAATCAAGGATACTCAGACCAAAGCACTGCGTGGAGTAGGTGTGTCGCTGAAATGAGGACTTGTTCACCAACTAAGCGTCAACAGTGAGAATGTCTGCATGAACACTGCAGGGGAGGGGAGAGTCTTCCAAGCTTGTGAATATTTCGTCCGCTGGCATGTGAATTTAGATGCCGTTGAATGTAGAGGGCTTCTTAGACATGAGTGGAATCACTGTCTTGAAGAAAGGAAATTCTGAGGAATACTGTTTGCGTTCCCGCTTTTATACCAGATGGCTTCGTGCCTAAAAGTGTGGGGCTTAAACACCATAGCCAATCAAAGAATTGGCATTATTGTAGTAGTGTTTCAACTATGTCATGTAGAAGGACACTCCCCTTAACATAAGCTTACTGACGCAATGTCAAGTGAACTTAATCTAAAGTAAAGAAAAGGGCGTGCTCCATGTAACCAGCATAAGCTCTCAGGGATGTGTATGCACCTTCTACAATATAATTCAGTTCTTAAGAGACTCCTAATGCAACAGTATTGAATCAAAAGAACAGAGGCAGGTTCATTCTCTCCATTCACTCTTTTAACCCTTCCTTATTCAAACAATGAACAGAACTGGGGTGCTCACAGCAAGCATACACAAAGCTTAAAACAAAGCCCAAATAACAAATCAGTGGAATGGCAGATAAATGTGAAGACCAAACTGTTTGGTCTCGAGTGTAGCAATGACTACTGTTCCTTGCATTATATATATACATGCATTCTCACCCATAAGGAATGAATGAAAAGGTGAAGTAGGCAGCAGTTTAGTGCCTCAAAGGGGCAATAACATCTTGGTCTTAAACTAGTCCTGCAAGAACCACTGTACTCTTTAACATAGTTCCACTGTCCAAGCCAGCAGTAGAAAACCCCCAAAAGTGCTGGAACAACTCTTTAACACAACACACAGTGCTTTTACAAGAGCACTAGTAAAATTTCTGTCTTGGCTCGGCATAATATAGGGCTCCAGATTAAAAACAATTTTTAGGATATTATGGAGCCAAATGTTTTTAGTCACCAAAATCACAGATTTGCTCAATTTAGATTGCTTCCTCTCTCATCAACAAGGCATTTCCGTCCACTGGATGTTTTTTTTTTTGGCACCATTCGGAGTAAATTGTTGAGACCGTGTGCGTTAAAATCCCTGGAGATCAGCAGTTACAGAAATACTGGTGATTATTGGTGTAAGATGGGCACAAACTGACATGGCTGCCTCGTTATTGGTGTCAGATGTCAGAACTGCTAATCTGAACTCCTGAGTTCACACCCTCAGTTATTTTCGGGTGATTCATGAAAAACATCCAGTTCAAAAGTATTTTGTTCACGACTCTCTATCGCTAGGTTTGATGTTGTGTGCGGTACAGCGAGCTTGTCATCACAACAGAAAAGATGAAAAGATTAGTGAGACTGGTGCACACTCTAAAGATGTATTCATAACTCACAAGAAGATATCTGACGAAACCGCATATGAATGCACACAACCCGACTGTCGCCAATGGTGACTAGATTTTAAATTATTGTTGCAATCAATTATTTTTGGTCACATTTATGACCATTTTAGTCACAGTCTGGAGCCCTGTAAAATGCTGCATAATAGATTTGCTGAAAGTTCTTTTGAAACAGACAGCAGCCTCTACTACATCATCTGTCAGAACAACCACAAGCTTAACTGTATTTGTCTGTAACATGCCATGACTTGAAGCCTTGTGTGCTCCACATTAAGAGATTTTCTTGGCCCAAAAAAAAATGATGCAATTAATCAAATTAAAGGTAAATTTGAGGGTTGACCTTTTTTTTTTATTATTATTTGTCAAGCAGACTTTGGAATTTTTGGAATGGAAATTGACCAAATTACCATTTAAAAACTGCATTACTCTGGTTTAATCTTTACATTTTGCATTCAAGCACTATTAATATGGTTGGCTCCTGTCCAAGAAATTGCTTTTTTTTTTTTCTCTAATTTGTTTGTTACTTTCAATAAAAGCATCTGCTGAATGAATACACTCACTTAGCACTTTATCAGAAAAATGGTCCTAACAAAGTGCCCAACATGGACTTCTGCTGTTGTAGCCCATCCACCTTTAAAGTTTGACAAGTTGTGCATACTGAGATGCTATTCTGCTCACTACAATTTTACAGAGTGGTTATCTGAGTTACCGTAGCTTTTCTGTCAGCTCGAACTAGTCTGGCCATTCTCCGTTGACCTCTCTCATCAACAAGGTATTTCCGTCTGCAGAACTGGAACATCACTGGATGTTTTTTTGTTTTTGGCACCATTCTGAGTAAACTCTATAGACTGTTGTGAATATCCCAAGAGATCAGCGGTCACCGAGATACTCAAGCCACCCTGTATGGCACCAAAATTTATGCCAAGGTCAAAATCACGGAGATCACATTTTTCCCCATTCTGATGGTTGATGTGAACATTAAATTAAGTTGCCGACCTGTATCTGCTCAATTATATGCACTGCTGCCACACGATTTGTTGATTAGATAAATCACATAAATAAGTAGGTGTACAGATGTTCCTAATAAAGTGCTCAGTGAGTGTATATTGATATGGAAATGCAATAACACCTTGTATTAAAGGATTTCATGGCATAGTTGAAGTCATTCTCAAAGTCCTTTTATGCCAGTCAATCATTTTGCACATTTACAGAGCAGAAAAACGTTTTTAGTAACTAGTTTAAATTTAAGAAAACTGTTTCCATTTAAGTTAAGGATGAGACTCATGTACAACAATCAAAATGCCATAAACTTTAAAATTAAAATAAAAACGTATCTATCCCAGACAAGAGCTTTTCTTTCATCTCCAAGTAGGAAATGAGACAGGTAAGAAATGTTACAATTTGCACAGTAAAAATCTGTTTTTAATTTTCTGAAGAAAAAAAAAAAAAGTTAAAAATGAATTAAGACTGGGCACCCAATAACCACAATAAGAATGCTGGGATCATGTGTAATTATTTTTTCAGTATTCAATAATAAAATAAACATTTCAAAACATGAGCCATATCAAAAACATTCTGCACAGAAACTGTGGCACCAACTGTGAGAGGGGCACATTCATAGGTCTTGAACAAAACACTTGAATAACCATTTAGTCATAAAGGAAACATTCACACCATGCAGAGCTTTAGTGAGAAGAGAAAATGACCTTACCTCTGCAAATCTGATCCCTGGGTAGGTGAGAATCGCCCTGGAAACTTGCAGCTGGATGGCCTGAAGTGCTCTGCTGTATCCTCTGGCCTTGTGTGTGCGCCTCTCACCGAGGTGGCATTTTTTCCCACAAACAGTCTCCCAGACCCTCTCAGAGATGTGACCAGAAGGCAGAGTCTTCACTATGGCTCTAGTGCCTGTGCATACGGTCTTCTTGATCTTCTGGTTGTTCTTGAGGTACCTCCTGACTAGGACAGTAGAGCGTTCCTTGTTACGTACAAACTCACTGTCGGATACGGTACCATCACTGTCACTACAGTCCTGACTTGCGGAAATCCTGAAAGGTGAGGACCTCTTTAGGCACCTGTCCAGAGAGCACTTGGGTTTGGTTTTCCTGTTAAGCCTTTCCAGACTTTCGAAGCCATTTGCAAAGCAAAATGCGCACCTATGATCCATCCTGTTGTGTTTTGGAATATCAACGCCAGAACCACAGCCATTGGTGCATTGGGGCCCTTGTGGAGAGGATACTGGCAGGCTGCTTCTCCTCAAATCCAGCCCACAGGATTGCAGGCTCTCCTCCTTTTTCTGGCCCATAACAAGTTCCATCTGGCACAGAACACCACCTGAGCCACTCAATGTTGGCCGCTTTCCAGTGAGACAAGTCACGTCAGTAGAAAACTCCACTGTTTTCCTCATGGCTTTCCTCTGCTGGGGCACCATTCCCCAGCATCTAGAAGAGAAGCTATTCTCCTGGTAGCCTTCTTCGCTTTCCTCTGGATCACAAAACCCACAGAGCTGGCAAACGTACAATCGGCAGCTTTTGGAACTGTAGGTCTCTTCCAAGCAATCCAAACTCTTAGACCTAATATCCAAAGATTTCCATGTTCTGTGATTTGTGCCCGGTGAGTTTTCCTGGTCCCTCTCTAAAGGATTAAATAGGTCATGAAGTTGAGTCTGATGGGATTCTCTCTCAGGCAAGCTATAGTTCACAGATATAAGATTATCTCCATCATTTACCAAAGAATTTGAAGTCTTTTTACTAAGACCCTTCACTCCGAGCACAGCAGGACCCCGGTTAGAGGCCATGACGCTAATGAGGCCAATATGCGCTTGTCTCTCCACACGTAGCCTCATATCACTAGACATCTGATGACAGATCCTGCTTTCTCAACTTACACCGAGGCAATTCGGAAGTAGATGATGACAAGCTTCTTGCAAACTATAACTAGAGATGATGGCCTTTGGAACAGAGAGAATATCACAACAGATCTGAAGTGGGAGCTTGAGAAGCAGTCGTCCCAAGAGTTGCCCCTCCCTACTGTAACCTCTTCCCCCAAGACCTCTGGGGCTCAGAACGCTGGACGAGACAGGAAGAAACAAGGAAAATAAATGTCAAACAACTACTCTTACCACACCACAATTTAAAGAGATACAATTTTTTCATCACTCACTCTCAAGACCGTGGATGTTACACCCTGTCTACACAAGATGCATAGAGTCATGGCAAAAGCAAATAGATTCCATTATAATTAGGGCTGAAATGATTAGTCGTCAACATCAACAATAAAACATTATCAACAATTTCCTTTGTCGAATAGTCGTTTGATCTCATTTAACGTAACATGAGATCACATTAAACTCTAATGATGACGCATGAGAGCAGCACTGCAGTTCGTGCCTGACTGAGGAGAGGAAGAATTACACAGCTCACAGTCCAGATGCACTCTAAACTTTCCAAACAGCTTCAGGTGATGTAGATCGCTAAGTATGAGGCAATAATAATGCAAAAATCCAAAATAAGTAAATACAGAAGCACTCTGGTTGTGGAATAAGCAGAGTTGGAGCTCTTTAAAGGAAACACCCCAGCATTACATCTTAAATGCAGTTATATTTAATGCGTTATAGCTATATTAAAAGGTTAAATAATATGGAAGCAGATCATGTAAATAACTACAAACTCCGAAACCCAATCTAAGGGGGAGAGATTGAAACTGCACCCCACTCTGTCGCAGGGATGCTCATCCCTCAACCGTGCATGCTTAATGCAGCTAGATTATAGCATGATGGCTCGCAACTTATTGAATCATAATATATGTCACTGTGCATTTCTTCTCATAAACATTATTAATAAGAGAGAGTTTGGGGCTTGTTTATGATAATGGTGCAATGCACACTGCTGGTTATATAAAACACTATTGCTGGATGATAAGTCTTTTTGCATTCCATTAACGAAATAAACTAATTGAGTTTGAAACAACAAATGAGGCTGAGTAAATTATGACAGAACACTTTTTAGGGTGAACGATCCCTTTAAATGACCTGAAAATGTTTCCTCAATGAATGGAAAAATCTGACTATCCAAGAAGAAACAAACATACTGTAACTCAACATACTAGTTTACTTGGCCTTGGCAATGATAGGAGGAGTTTCGCAATCTTTATCAGAGCCATGTTGTACTGGTCTTGCACGGTGCTATCAAGGGAAGTTGTTAATAAGGCACCTCAGAGCATCTGAAATTTTGTTTATTCATTAAAAAAAATTATTCAGAGGACAGGATGCACATTTTAGTGACATGAAATTAAAATTCACACTTCCACAAAAGAAAATCCCTCTCAGGAAATCGCACAGCTGTACAAAATCACACAACAGTCTGTAGCCCCTCTCCTTTGTGAAAATGTTGGGTCTCTGGAATGTAAATCCTAGTTTGGAGGGGGCAGCCTAAAAATATTAAGGGGGGGGGCCTTAGTTGCATGGGACAATTCAGCCAGAGTCTTCAAAACATGGCTCAGTTCCCACATCCACAGTCAACAATAAATCACTACCTTAACAGCATTGGGGATTTTTTTCATAAATCAGTACTTGAGTGCCTATAATCAGACAAGGACTAGGTGAATGGTAAGGGTCACAGATAAAGGGCAAAGTAAAACCATTACTATTGTGTAGACAAAATATTTCAAATCAAAATACCAGGCTGAAAAATATAAACAATCCTAACTAGAAGCACAAAATCAGCCCTTGCAAGTCCACCATGACTGTTTTTATAATTCAAGAAAAGTATATCTGTCAGGGAAGTAGGAATAATCTTAAATTGGGGGGCGGGGGTTTGAGGTGTAATCGCTAATCCATCCTGTACGCGTCCTGGCAGCAGTGAAGCGGATTTTCTATAGGGTGCTGATATCAAAACAGATGACAAGCAGGAACACCAAGCTCCTTTAATAGAGATAATCCACTAAAATAACTGATAATTCTACATGACATGTTGCGTTTGTTCTTTTCTGATTTCTGATTAAATTTCAGCTGCATCTGGGAGAAACAGCACACCATTTTTTTTTCATGATTTCTTTGTCTTTTAATATCATGCAGTAATACATTGACATGGTGATTGATGTATGTCATCATGAAACAGAGACCCTCCTCTCCAAATCTGAACACAAGAGGTCACAGAAGATGCATTTTAAATGACCAAGTGTAAACAGCCATGTGTCTAATCTGACCATATGTGATCGGATCACCCGCAATGCATCTTAATACCAGGTGGAAACGATTATATTTGACAACGTTTGTTTACTTCTATGTGATTTTTGTCAGTTTTGGTCACCATTGACTTCCATTTTAAGAACCAACAGAGCAGAGATATTCTTCTAAAAATCTTTTTTTTGTGTTCTGCAGAAGAAAGTAATACAAATCTTGGATGGCATGAGGGTGAGTAAAGAATGAGAGAATTTTTATGTTTGGGTGCACTATCCCTTTAAACAAATGACTCCCTTCACCCTTAACATTGGTATTTTATTCAGCCAGCTTTTTTTCTTCACATTACAGTTAAACAAAACGTAAACTAAAAAAAGCCCAAAAACATCCCAAAAAGTTTCCCTTTTATTTACCATGTGAAGCTACTGAACAAGTTTTGCCAAGCTACACACACAACACATTCTGAAACTTTACTAAATCACATCAACTAATGATTTCCTGCAGTAGTACGAGATCACAGATCTGATAAATCAGACACACCTTTGTCCTTACGATGAACTTTTATGTGTTCATGTCATTATGCAACTTTCTTACATTTAAAATGATTAGTGGCCATCAATCGATAATATAAAATCGCGATTAAGTGCAGAATTTAAGGAATATTCTGGTCCGTAAACTATCTCCTCGCACCACCGTCTGTCATCGGCCTTTATCCCTCTTGGAGGCTTAATTAGTCTGATAAGGGACTGGGTGTGTATAATCACAACCCGGCCCGCCCTCCGTCCTGCCACACCCAGATTTTTGCATTTTTTTTATGAAAAGGCAAGTTGAAATACATTTTTGTGGTAATCAACTTTATGCCACAAATGCTGTTGATTGAGCTTAACCCTCTGGGACATGCCTTGATATTTGTACTTTTTTTCAGTTGCTTAAAAACATATTAATGGCTAAAGTCTGATTACACTGTATTCAGCACAAACTGGGCTACAATAATATGTGAGCAGCATGTGTGTACAGGTTTGTATTTTTAAAAAAATAACGTTTATGCATGGTTTTTGAAAAAACAAAAATTTTAAGTCACTGAAATAAGGTCATATAACACATACTAAACATTTGTCCACAAGACTTTTGAGAACTGGATCTTGAAGCCTAGAGTTTTTGCTACAAAATTATGTGAAAATCATCCTGATCACTAATTCATACAAAACAATATAGTAATTTAACTTTTGTAAGACAATTTTAGTGTTGAAAGGTAATATGTGAGGAGGCGTGAATGACCATGAATATGGATTGTAATTCACACATGAGAGACAAAGACCCTCCCCCTGGGCCTATCAATGAGGGATAGAGAATGAATGTGAGGAGACTTAATGATCCAAATCAAGTTTTAAGTTAAAAGAAGTAATCTGACTATATATTTTCTTTACATAAAGACTTTACTTAATTATAGACCTACACTACCATTAAAAGAAGTCTCTTCTGCTCACCAAGACTGGATTTATTTGATCCAAAATACAGAAACAACACTGATATTCTGAACACTTTTTACAATTTAAAAGAACAGTTTTCTATTTAAATCTATTGTAAAATGCAATGTGTGATCAAAGCTGAATTTTCAGCATCATTATTGCAGTCTTCAGTGTCACATGATCCTTCAGAAATCATTATAATATGCTGATTTTCTAATATAGGCATATTTAAGTGCATTTTACTAATTTAACCCAAACACATATTTGCAAGCACAAGCATTGATGATAATGAGGCATTATAAACACTAGATAAAATATAATCTAAACATTCATATTATTTTCATATCATATTTATAATATACAGCATACAATTTAAATACCTGCTTTAGCCAAAACAGAATTTAAAATGTAACTAAAACTTGCTTATTAGGAGTCATATTTCAAATGTCAATTCTCTGAATCCTGGCTGGCAAGTCTGGAAACAGTCCCACTAGTAAAATATGTACATGTTTATATAAAATAGCATGTCAGCTAATGAAAACTAAATGACTTACTCGTCCGAAATTGTATCCACGATTGGGATCAAGTCTCTCTTCAAAATACAAACGTTCATTGGAGTTCCGCACTTCTTCTGAGGAAAATGTTAACTCTTCCTTAATATCCTGGAGTTTACTCGCCTGTGTATCGTTGCAAACGCACAGAAAAATGAATGAAATGTGTTTACAACCTCACTGTCGGGGGCGTTTATCATTTGCATTGATCGTCTCAGCACATTAGCGAATGAATGGTGCGCTCTGCTGGTGGGTGGGATCACATTACAGATAATTAGATATCCAAGTAAAAACTGTACATCTCTTTGTTTCAAACAGATTGCATTGCAGGAGAATATTTGTTTTAAATTTGAATTGTTTTATTAAAAAGTAGACATTAAGCTTTCTTTAGACATATGTTTCATGTTTGTGTTATAAGTATTCGCGGACTTTCAGTTAATTTTTGTGACGCGTTTCTGAAATATGCTCGTGAACACAGAGACTGCTGAAAGCTCACCCTTTTTATTTTCTTTATTTTACAAAAGCACAAGATTTTGTTGTTATTGTGAGTGTACACAAATACAAGTAGACCCTTTATAGTCTCTAATGATGTCTTACACTTATCTGAATACCCAAAATTACAGAGTATTTTAAGTTGTTTCTGCTGTAATGACGAAAATATCCAGCAGGACGTGCCGGTGCGTCCGTCGATCCCAGAGGGTTAACTTGTATTGGAAGCAGAATTTTTCTTTTAATGCATTTCGTTTCAATCTCTGTGGCTCCAATCAGCTCAGAAGGTTCAGACCAGTTTTTAGAAAATCACACTGAGTAGAATGAAAAAAATACATCTAATTGAATAAAGTCTTTGCCATTTGAAAATTGTGCAAACCTAGAAGTTGTAAGGCTTTATTTGTATGCATTACATTATGAGAGATTGCATCCAACTGGTCAAGGTTGTTTCCTGCAATCTTTACTGACTCACACTCCCCTTACAGTCACGTGAAATGTTCAAAGTTCTGATGATACCGGCCTGTCTGCAGTGGGTGTAACAGACATATTGTCTGTAAAAAGAAAAAAGAAAACTTGTCAAAGACAATTCATTTATATAATCTGTGAACTGGAGCTCCAAAGAGGTGCCGTGCCTCCAGAGTGGTGGGTGGGGATGAGTGTCTGTTGAGGCATGAAGCCATTGTAATGTTTGGAAATTACGGGAATTCCCATCACCCCAAATCCACCCCACACCCCCTACTCCCCTTCTTTTCTGAAGCCAGGACATACTAATTATCTGTACTCTCTTTAGTCTGTTCCCATGCTACCGGCAGCACCTAAAGCAAAGCGTCATCCAGTTCTGGAACAGTTCATCTTGATAAAACAAAGTCTAAATATGAAGGTAAACAACGGAATCAATGACAACATAAATGCAAGTGCAATTGACATCGACAATCTAGGCATTGTTGATTATTGATCGTAATTTAAGGCACTTGGACAGAACTAGCTCAACTGTTGTTAATATGTGACTAGATACTGGTTTCCTTGGAGGACACAATGTAAAGATGCCACAGTAAAAGATAATCATTATATAGTCTTCTTCCCTGGAACACAACAGGATACAATTTCAAGTATGTTGACGCTACGCTTTTATTCCATACAATGAAAGTGAATGGGGACTAAGGCTGTCAGTCCCTAACATTATGCCTAATATGTCCATTTGTATTCCACGAGAGGAAATAATATGATTTTGGAACAACATAAGAGAAAATAAATGGTTTTGGGGTGAACTATCCTCTAAAAGTATCATTTATTTTATTTAGTTCAAGAGAAGAATCTGTAAAAATCAAAGAAATCACTTTGGAAGAGGAAATCGACTTCAACTCTGCATTTCAACCATAAATCTATTATCTGACAGTCTAACTCTTCAAAGGTGTGTCTTTTTTTTAACACATATAACTGAGATGTGTCAATCCAGGTTCAATTTCACAACACAACAAGGTGTAATCGGACAAGTAGCAATTACAGTACATTTAGATTACTCACGCTGACAGAAACAAAGGCCTGGCCAAGAACAAAAGTCACCGTTTGGATTTAAATAAGCAGATACTTAAGAGCATATGATTGGATCATTATTGCAGTGATTGATAGGTTTCATCTGGCACAAATCATTTGAACTAGGGATGCACCGATACGATACTGGTTTCGGAATCCGGCCCGATCCAGCATTCATACTCGAAAAAATGCTCCGAATCCAAAAACCGATACCATCTGACGTACGAGAGTGGTTCAACTCTCCTGTAATCAATACGAGATTTTGGTCCAAAATGAATGCAACTCTGGACAGAAATAAATGTTGTGACGTTGCATAAGGCTGTCGAAACAATGCCACAACGAATGCATGGCGTAATCAAAGCTAAAGGCAGTCCAACGTATAGAGTATGCCACCTTTTTGGGGGTGCCAGGCAGTGTATAATGTTGTGTTTTATGCAGATCGGCTGTCACAACTTTCAAATTCTGAGAATTGATGTCATACTTACATAGATAATCAAAGGTCTAAGATTTCAGGCTCATTTTAAGCAAAGCAAAAGAGCCAATCTGACCCCACGCCAGTAACTGGCGTGCGTCCCATTCGCCTCAAACTCTTTCTCCATCAAATTCTCATAAAAATGCTGTGGCACGTGATCTTAAGCTGACAAGTTTTCCATCTATTCAGATTTTCTAGGCTGGTAAATTAAAGTGGATTGAAACAGAGTGTAGAGTTTGAACAGTGAGCATAGTCCCACTACCCCAACCCCAGGATTACTCCTACATGATCAGGTTACAAAGTACAGATGATGTTCAGTTCAGTCACTGCATGGAGGCTTACAAGAGCAACATAAGATTTCCATTAGCTGCAGATTTCTCCAACTAGACTGGGGGGAGCCTGTAGAAAAAAGGGGATCTATGAAGCAGAAAAATTGCATATCTGTGCTTTCGGGTAAACTTACCTTTACTAAAAACTCTCTTTATAGTATTAGTGTTCAGTTTTAAAACTGATCATCCTTATGATGTCACAGACAGGGTTAAATACATAATTACATGCCTTTTGTAATAACATCTGCTATGTCCTAGTTAAATCTTTAACACCTGCCTATTGATCTTAGTCACACATCTCACAAAATAAGAAAATGTAGAATGATATGGTGTTTTGGACATAATATCGTGTTAATACCATGTATTTCGATAAGTAACAAGTCAGTACTTAGCATTCTTTGAACTACCTACTTGATATGTAAATAATACATAATGGTATAAACATACTCCAGATAAACAACTGAATACAATGAATGCACGCGACGGTGCAACTGTCTTTTTCATTCATTCAGTTCAGAGTATTGTTTTATGACCATACAAATAACAAAGTGTCATAGAAACACAACCACAAGACAGAATATACTAAATGCTTATCTCATACTCGATGCAGCAAATGAGGCAGCAAATGAGGCAAAAAATAAACACGTGCCAACGACTGGAGAAACAGCTTACCTCTACACTCAATCATTGTCGATAACCGTCCACACTCGAAACATCGAGAAACTCCATCGTGGTTTCGTAAAATGACTGTTGCATTTACAGAAACTCGCGTCAACAGTACTGAAACACTAATGTTGCACTGACTGAAGTTTGTGGACGCGGGAAAGTCCGCGCGTGTGCTACGGAGCAGCGCTCGTGAGGACAAAAGCTGATCTGCAGTAAGGTGTCACAGCATCGGAATGTCTGTGGATCTCAGTTAAACCCACTTTCAGCTCTCACTGCAACGCTTAACGCACTCAGCACTCTCACTGTGTATTACTGTCATAGCTAGGGTAAAATAATATGTGTATAGCGAGCAGTCAATAAACATCACAGAACATGAGTAATATCAAGAAATGTATTCAGATTGTCCCTTACTACATCCTTCACATTTTTAGAAATAAATGTTTTTTTAATTATTATTTTAATTACTAATAAAAAAAGAGCATATCCTTTTTTATATGCTGAGAACTTTCCTGACCCATGACTTATAAAAAATATATATAATTTTTTTTATTATTTCAATTATTTATCTTCTTTTTCTTATTTACGTAGCCTATACATCTGTGTTAGTTTACGTGTATTTTTAAGTTTCTATTTTTTTATTTTATTATTTACTTTATTTTAATTTATTTGATCCTTCACCTGTACTTCTTGCCTTTATGACTCAGTGATTGTATTCAAATGATATGTGTAATTGTGTACATCTTATTGAACATTAATATTGAACAGTCTGATTTTTAATTTAAAAAATATCCACAGTTTCAGTATCTGAGTTTTTAGACGACCTCTTACCCACTGTAACTTACTGTAACAAATGTTGCATAGTGAGAATGTCTTAAAAAATAATGCCATAAATAGTTTTCATTTGTAACTTGATGTCATACAAAATCGCTGTGACCAACTTTGTCTTTATAACACCACCTCCTAGGTATACCTGGACACTTTTCTTGGTTGTTGGCAGATATGATGTTCCAAGCTTCTTGGAGAATTCACCACAGTTCTTCTATCTATTTAGGCTGTCTCAATTGCTTGTCTCTTTATGTAATCTCAGACTGATATGGGGCATGACATCTATTGCATGGCTCCCTGTTCTTCTATTCTATTCAAGTAGCAAAAGGAATGATTGAGAGTCTAAAATGTATATTTACTTTTGACACACTAAATTTGAAGAAATAAATAACCATTTTAAGACAAATTATGATATGCTCATCTGATACTATCATGGTACTTTTTTGTAAGGGTTTCTACAAGCATCACCACTTACAAACAATGCTTCTAACTTGCACTTGTACGAATGCTGCAAGTCCATTATCTCATCATGTAGTTTTGGCTACATCTGAAGGTTACTTCCCTTGGCTTAATTGATAACGCTGTGATTTCCTGTCGTGAACCAGATTGATTGTATAAACTGCTTTACCGAATGAAACAAAACATCTCAAAATTATGCTTTCATGCAGAATATACAGCTCTGTCTGATCTATTCATGATAATTTTTTTTCATCATTATTATACAGTTTATTATTTTTTCCAGATGTTTATGGGGTTTTTTTATCCAGCTCTTTGTTTGTGTGCGTGCAGTGTCAGTCTACACCTAAAAAGAGTGGGAGTTGTATCCAGTCTCTCCCACTACTTACCACTCAATCCTTTAAAATATAACCTCAGGGTTAAAATGGGCTCTCAGACAGGGGCTCATACAGACATATGCCAATGCATATTCACTGTGTTTGTATTCATGGCAGAATAGAAATGATTTTTCCAATTCTCAGTGCACAAGGAGGAAATTGTTATGCCATCCAGAAAGAATGTGGAAACCTTTCATGCACTCCCAGTCAATTTGTCACATGTAACACTACAGCATGTGGAACTATTGCTTTCCAGTTGCAATTAATTTGCTTTACCACAAAAGTAAGCCTTTGTATTTTGCAGTTGAATATGACAGTCTTGAGTAAATTCAAGTTCAGGGAAACACACACACACACGATTGTGGCTCTGTGTTACACTTAAAAGCACATTTTCTTGTGTCTTTTGATTTAAAGGATTTCTGTTCAGTCATTATTATAACTGGCTTTAGTTGTACACATAATTTGGTCTTTGCATGTAACGTCTACAGATCATGCTTATTGATAAATTAACAAATAAGGCTTCATGTACCATTTAAGGTGCTACAGTGGTTTATACACAATTGCTTGTTGTGCAGGTGGTACTTGGAACATTATAATCTGTCCCTCTTGAAGTTAATCACATGGGACAGAAGGTTTTACAAGTACTGAAGTCTTAACATTAAAGGTGGTGATCAGAACCACTGCATCTCACCTACAGATCAATGTTAAAATACTGCCTTCTACTGGTCAATTGACCAATCAAATAAAACAAATGCTGAAGTAAAATCTCTGTTTACACCACAATAATTCTATAATATTAATATAATAATAATGGCAGCAAGACATTGCCAGGTGTTGACCGTTACCTTCATTCGTGCTCTATAGAGGCAGTGTAGGAAGCAAATTAATCAACTACATTATGGGGTATATTTAAAAAATAATAATTTATTCAAATAGGGCTATTACATACACAAAGAAATGATTGCAAAGAACCATTCTGGATGTGCACACTCACACTAGTTCTGTATTTCTCTGTAATTTAATCCAAGCAACATGCATGTTTGTTTATGTATTCAGTAATATCTTTTTCAGGATCTATTGTACATATGTTATGTTCCTTTGCACAAATATGCTTTTGATATAATATCTATTTAATTTAATTATTTACTATTGATACCACTACTTATTCTGTCCTCTAGAAATGTTTTAAATTAAAATAAAGAAAAAAAATACTTTATTCCTGTTAATTACATGTAAAACATTTCTATATCAAATCAAATCACTTTATTGTCACACGACCATATACACAATTGCAACAGTAGGTGAAAGTCTTGTGTGCCGTTCCAATGTACACATAATTACAAAACACAATAATAATACACAATGTACAGTAAACAATACACACAATATAGAATGCACATACAATACAAATTAAAAATAAAAAGTATATAAAAAAAATATATATATATATATATATATATATATATATATATATATATATATATATATATATATATATATGCTGTAGTTGTATTGTGGAGAATATAATTATGAAGGTCCAGTGTTAGATATAAGATTAATAAAGTGCAGTGCTGATTATTGATCGTGAGAGATCAATTGTTCAAAAGTCTGATTGCTTGGGGGAAGAAGCTGTCATGTAGTCGGCTGGTACAGGTCCTGATGCTGCAATAGCGCCTGCCTGATGGTAGCAGTGAGAGCAGCCCATGACTCTGGTGGCTGGAGTCTCTGATGATCCTCCAAACTTTTTTCACACACCGCCTGTTATATATGTCCTGGAGGGAGGGAAGCTCACCTCCAATGATGTTTCTGACAGTTCGCACCACCCTTTGCAAGTATTTGCGGTTGTGGGCGGTGCTATTGCCGTACCAGGCGGTGATGCAGCCAGTCAGGATGCTCTCTACAGTACTGGTGTAGAACCATGTGAGGATGTGTTGGTTCATTCCAAACTTCCTCAGCCATCTCAGGAAGAAGAGGCGCTGGTGAGCCTTCTTCACAACGGCCTCAGTGTGGACGGTCCATGTGAGTTCCTCAGTGATGTGGATACCGAGGAACTTGAAGCTGTTGACTTTCTCCACCGGTGCTCCATTAATGGTGATGGGGCTGTGTTCTCTATCTTTCCTCCTGAAGTCCACTACAAGCTCCTTGGTCTTACTGACGTTGAAGGAGAGGTTGTGCTCCTGACACCAGCATGTCAGAGTGTGCACCTCCTCTCTGTAGGCTGTTTCATCATTGTCAGTGATCAAACCTACCACCGTCATATCGTCAGCAAACTTAATGATGGTATTGGAGCTATGTGTTGCCGCACAGTCATGTGTGTATAGTGAATACAGGAGTGGGCTGAGAACACAGCCCTGCGGGGCTCCAGTTTTGAGGGTCAGTGATGAGGAGGTGTTGCAGCCCATTCTAACCACCTGACGTCTGCCTTACAGGAAGTCCAGGAACCAGCTGCCCAGCGAGCTATTTAAGCCCAGAGCCTGGAGTTTCACATCAAGCTTGGAGGGCACTATGGTGTGGAATGCTGAGCTGTAGTCTACAAACAGCATTCTCACATATTCCTTTTTTCCAGATGGGAGAGAGCAGTGTATATTGTAGATGCAATGCCACCATCAGTGGTTGTTGCGGTAGGCAAACTGCAATGGGTCAAGAGAGGTGGGCAGCACAGAGCAGATGTGATCTCTGATTAGCCTCTCAAAGCATTTGCTGATGATGGGGGTCAGAGCAACAGGACGCCAGTCATTTAAACAAGTGATTTTTTATTGCTTTAGTACAGGCACAATGGTGGACATTTTGAAGCATGTGGGGACTACAGACAGGGAGAGGGACAGGTTGAAAATGTCCGTAAAAACACCAGCCAGTTGGTTCGCGCGTGCTCTGATGATGCGGCCCGGAATGCCGTCTGGACTCGCGGCTTTACGAATGTTCACCCATCAGAAGGATCGGGTTACATCCGCAACAGACACGGAGAGTGAACCATCTGTAGCGTCGGCCGCGAGTGCTCTCTCCGCGAGGGCAGTGTTATTTTCCTGAAATGAGCATAAAATTTATTAAGCTCATCTGGGAGAGAGGCAGCGGTGTTCACGGCAGAGTTTTTATTCCCTTTGTAGTCCGTGATGATGTTAATTCCCTGCCACATACTTTTAGAGTCGGTGGTGTTGGACTGTCCTTCAATTTTGTGCCTGTACTGGCATTTGGCTGCTCTGATAGTGTTAAGGAGGGCATGACTGGTTTGTTTATGCTCCTCCGCATTCGCGGATTTAAAAGCGGAGGTCCGCGCCTTAAGTGCCGCGTGAACATCGCTGTTAACCCATGGTTTCTGGTAGGGGTAGATCCGTATTGTTTTGGTCTGAACAACGTCCTCTACGCACTTCCTGATGAAACACTTTACGCTATCAGCGTAAACCTCGATGTCGTCATCAGAGGCGGACCAGAACATCTCCCAGTCCACGTGATCAAAACAGTCTTGTCTGAATGGTCCGACCAGCACTGGATCGTTCTGAGTGTGGGTGCTTCCTGTTTCAGTTTCTGCCTGTAAGCAGGCAGAAGCAGAATGGAAGAGTGGTCTGATTTGACAAATGGTGGGCGGGGGAGGGATTTGTAGCCATCCCGGAAGGGAGAATAGCAATGATCCAAAACCCGGATCATGCCAACAGAAATGCAGCTCTGTGCGGTAAGATTCGCGTTGGTGGCTTGTGTGTTAACATCAACATGGAATGGTGCAAGAATTCTATGCTAGTCTCTAGCTACTGCTCATCGCTGGTGGAGATTGTGACTGTTAGATGCAGACCTTTTTATTTACCATGGGAATTCACCACTGTCATTATAACCAGAGTTTACATTCCCACTTGCGCTAATGCTAAGGAAGCGCTCTATGAACTGTATGGGGCTATTAGCGAACTGCAGAACGCTCACCCTGACGGACTGTTTATTGTCGCCGGAGATTTCAACCATGCGAATCTCAAGACAGTGCTCCCTAAATTCCATCAATATGTGGACTTTGCAACGAGTGGGGCGAACACACTTGATCTTGTTTACACAAACATCCCCGGCGTGTACCTCGGCTACTCAGACCACATCTCTGTTATGCTAATTCCAGCATACAGACCGCTTGTCAGGCGCACAAAACCGCTTCAGAAGCAGGTGAAAACCTGACCAGCAGGAGCCAACTCTGCTCTTCAGGACTGTTTTGAGTGTACTGACTGGCACATGTTCAGGGTGGCTGCAACATATGGCGACTCTACCAACTTGGAGGAATACACAGCATCAGTGATCAGCTACATCAGCAATACACAGCATCAGTGATCAGCTACATCAGCAAGTGCATTGATGATGTCACTTTCACCAAGACCAGCACCACACGCTCCAACAAGAAGCCGTGGATGACTGTGGAGGTGCGTGCGCTGCTGAGGACCCGAGACTCCGCCTTCAGAGCAGGCGACAAGGTGGCCCTAAGAACAGCAAGGTGCAAACTCTCCCGGGCCATCAGAGAGGCAAAGCACGCACGTCCAGAGAATCCACAGTCACTTCCAGTACAGCGGCGACACACGGCACATGTGGCAGGGCATCCAGGCCATCTCCAACTACAGGACAACATCAGTTAAAGATGTTGGGGGGATTCACATGTGAGCAGCGGATGTGTGAGCAACAAGCTCTGCGTGCTTTGCTAGTTTTTTTATTATTGTCATGTTATAGTCTGGTGAGATTCGAAACACCCAGTTACATACAGTATTTGTTCTTTGAGGTAAACATGGCAAAGAAGTCAAAATCCTTGGGCTCTGGAGACATTAAGTGACACTTACGTGCTCAAGATGAAACCTCTGACAGGCCTGCAGACCGGGGACTCGATTTTGATGGCACGGCAGGAGAAGAAATCCAGCGTCAACTGTCCAGCGGTTGTTGCTGACTTGGAGGATTACGGCAATGGAAACAAAATTCTCTGAGTTGGTTACAAGAGTGGCAGATGTTGAGAAATGGATTGATTATCAGGAGTCATTGGAAAGGGAATTAACAAAATAGGCCCGGAACCATTTTGGAAAAACTGGAAAATCTCGAAAATAGGAGCTGAAGAATTAACGTATGGATTGTTGTAATTCCTGAGCATGAAGAAGGCAGAGATATGGTGGGGTTCCTGGACGAGCTCTTTCTGAGTCTGCTCGACATAACAGGCCCTAAACTGGAAATCGAGCAAGCTCACAGAGTCTGACTTGGAGATCAGCTGAGGGAGACAAACCCCAATCAATCCTGGCCAAATTTCTGAGATCATCTGATAAATATCTCATGTTGCGCGAGGCAAGGAGCAAAGGAAATCTTTCTTGGAAGAATCACAAAATTTTATTTTTCCCGGACTTTGCGAATTCGACAAGAGTTCATGTTTCTGGCCAAACTGAGAATAGAAACTGATAGATCACGGCACTGTTTTGTGATCCGTTCTGCATAACGGGACAGCTCATTTTAGCATATCGAGGACCATTCGGCACGTTTCGCGGCTGACCCAATGGCCCGCTCGGTTCTCCCAATGGCCAGTCTACCCCGATCGGCCCCAAAGTGCATTGGCCCAGATTACCAGTCTAGCCCTGCCTGGAACCATTAGCAGCCACGATAAGAAAGGAGGATGATTTTCCAGGGGTGATGGCAGGAGGTGTGGCGCATAAGCTTCTGCTTTATGCAGAATATATTTTATTATTTGTCTCTGACCCTACTAGATCTATGCCTTGCCTCCACAGAATTATTAATTGTAAATTTGTCTGAATCCAAAAGCTTTGGCTCTGACACAATACTGCCCAGTAATGGCTTTTCAGCCGGGTACCTTCCAGTGGCCAAACAGGCCAGGGCATTAAGTGTTTGGGTATTAAATTACAAATTTTGTTAATTTTCATCATTGTCAGTGTTAATTTTGACCCTTTAATAAAAAGGTTTTCGAGTGATGTGGACAGGTGGGCTTCATTACATTTATCAATGATTGGGAAGGTTAATGTTATTAAAATGAACTGTATTCCAAAATTCAACTACCTGCTACAGTCACTTCCTATAGATGTCCCCCTCTCTTATTTCAAGCAATTTGATAGCATAGTGAAGTCCTTCATTTGAAATGGTAAACGTCCCAGACAACATTTCAACAAATTACATAGGCCGATTGACAAAGTTGGGCTAGGCCTACACAAGATTTTTTTTTATTATTATGTGTTCAGTCTCAGGCATTTGGCTCATTGGTCGCTTCCACCTGAAAGAGCCCCTCCCTGGTTTTCTATTGAAAAGGAAGTTCTTGCCCCTATTTAGGCATCGCAAAGACTTTCTATCAAACTAACCAGAGAAGTTAAGTCACACCCCGTTATTTCACATTTGCACATGATTTGGACAAGAGTGGCCAGAGTTTTTAATCTGGACATTTATTTAAATGTTGCATCAAGCATATGTCTGTACCCCAAATTATGTATCATCAAGTCCCCTTTCTGTTGGTCAGAGTGGATTATGAGGGGGGTTACTACACTAGGCGACCTGTAGGAGAGTGGAGTGGTGAGATCTTTTGAGAATTTGGGTCATCATTTTGAGATTCCCAGATCTCAGTTTTATAGGTATTTACAGCTGCGCCACATGCTCTGTACTGTTTTTTGGAGTAGCACCACCCCCCGGCAGGTGCTTTGGGAGAGGTCATGAGGCATCGGTGTATTACTCCCTGCTAACTCAGAGTATGGGGGAATGAAGCTTTAACTTCTATCAAGGGATTATGGGAGAAAGAGTTGAATTTGGTATTAGAGGATGGAGTGTGGACTAGGATTCTTAATAAGTCTGAATCTAGAGATGCAAGGGTTCATAAATTTCCTTATGCAATTTAAGATTTTACATAGATTTTTTTGGACCCCCCTCTAGATTATATAGGCTTGGTCTTAAAGACACACCCACCAACTGGCGATGCCAATCAGAAGTTGGAGACACAACCCATGTCTTTTGGGGGTATTAAGATTTTTGGTTAAAGGTTCAGAATTATTTGTGTGACATTTTGAACATTAACATTTTAGGGTATCTTGGGTGAAGGGGTGGTCATAAATTTGGGGGATAATCAAATTTTTTGAGTGGTGTGTGGAAATGGGGAGGGCAGCTGCATTTGAGGAAGTGGTAAGTAGAAGGCTGGTGTTTAGGGACTTATTTGTAAAAAAATTGGGTAATTATTTAGTTTTTGGGGGGAGTCTTGGGGAGGAGATGTGGAGTGTAGTTTAATTATGTATGTTTATTATTATTTATATATATATATATATATATATATATATATATATATATATATATATATATATATTTTCTTTTTTCTTTTCTTTGGTCATTGGGGGTCTGAAGTTTACATACACTTTGACAGTATTTGGCAGCATTGCCATTACATTGTTTAACTTCGGTCAAACATTTTGGGTAGCCTTCCACAAGCTTCTCACAAAAAGTTGCTGGAATTTTGGCCCATTCCTCCAGACAGAACTGCTGTAACTGAGTCAGGTTTGTAGGCCTCCTTGCTCACATGTGCTTTTTCAGTTCTGCTTTTCAGATTGAGGTCAGGGCTTTGTGATGGCCACTGCAATACCTTGACTTTGTTGTAGGGGTGCCAACCTATCTTATGGCTATTATTATTTCTGGTTTGTGCATTTGAATTCACAGTTTGAGTTTTTACTAATTGTGTTACTAATTAATAATAAATAAACCTTCGGTTTTCACATTAGCAATGTCATGCTTATTACCAATTATGCTGAGGGTTTTAATTTGGTCAATAATTGGTCAATAAATATCGGCAGCCAATACTTTGGTGCATCCCTATACAGAACATTTTATATATGCAGAAAGGATGAAGAAAGTTATTTATGTACTCCAGTCAAAGGCCTAAATCATAAAATAATGGGAGAAAGAAAAGAAAATCCATAAGTATGCAACTATAATCCTTCTTAAGCACTTTGCAGGGGTCAAAAACACATGACATAACAGGTTGAACAGATTTAAAGGCTCTGTAGTTACAGAAGAAAAAAAAGAACTCAACAAAGTAAGATTCTTTGATTTATTACAACTACTAACATTCAGAAAATAAGTCATATAAAAATGCAAGGTGAAATCTACAGCAGGTATTTTTTAAATGAATCACAATAAATAACATGGAGGGATCTGCTCTTACATAAACAGATTTTTAACAGATATGTCATTAGATAAAATGTTTTAAGGCAGCATTAACTGGAGGTGCAGTATCGGTAAACAATTCTTGGTAAGTGCCTTTAATAAAGGTACATTGACAAACTGAGTCAGTGTTAACAGGGTTCCCACTTTTTGACCAATTAATTTCAATGACTTTTCCAGTCCCTCTGAAGATTTCTGAGGCTGATTTTCATTTGTATGTCAGTTTCAAATACTTGGAATAGATTTAAACTATAATACTGTATTTAAAAGTGTACAAATATCTCTAACAGAGAGACTGAAGTTTCAAGCTGACTTGTGGGCAGGATTAAATTTACACAATCGCTCACTATGAGCAATATCTAATTAATGAAACACTTTAAAACAGAGCAAAACTAGAAAATTATTAGCTTTAGACATTTCCATTACTTTTTAAGATTTTAGTCATTTTCATGACTTTTTCAGGCCTGGATATCATAATATAAAAATGCCCTGACATTTCCAGGTTTTCCATGACAGTGGGACCCCTGTGTAAAGTGCTTCCAGGTCAGTTTACACAAACAGTTTTAAATATCATGATAAAATGTATCATCAAATTAAATAAATGTAAAGGGAAGGAGTCTCTAAACTTCAGAAGAGCTATTAATGATGGTCATAGGAATAGCATCTCATATTGACTAATCTTGTCAAGGCAAATGCCCCATAAATTAATAAATAATCTAGCTAATATTTGTGCAGTAGAGTTGTGCGTCTAAGGTACACAAAGATAGAGTTCAAAGCAGAGGTTCATAAAGGTTCAGAACAGTTTGCTTATTGCATATTCAGTTTTAAGGACATACAACTCAGAACTAACTTCAGTTTGAGCATGCTAAAATATTCAGACAACCTGTTGCCCTTGTGTCTTGCTTTTAACAGTAATGCTAGTTAAAGTACATTGCTAATGACAAAGTGCAGAGGTTTTTAAGGGAATAGTTCAATCCATTCTGTCATCTCATGTTGTACCAAACCTGGATGACTTCCTTTCTTCTGAGAAACGAAAAAAGGAGATGTTAGGCAGAATGTCTTGAGTGCTCTGTTCCATGTAATGGAAGTGAATGTGGATGGATGATGCTGAACACCACAAATTACAAAGCTATATTGAAAGTCACACAATACTGTAGCTTGTGTTAAACAGACCAACATGTAAGTCGTTTCTTGATGAAAATCTCTCTGCTGTAGCTTTCAAATCTCATTTGTACAGCATATTTAGCGACTAGTTACAAGGCATGCAGCAACCAATGAGGATCGGCATGTAAAACCTGGCACATTTTTCAAAAGAACTACTTTAATGGTGCTTTTCTATCCTTTTTGGAGCTCAACAGCATCCATCTGCATTCACTTTCATTGTGTAGAAAAGAGCGGCTTAGAAATTCCAGAGTGATCACACTGAATTCGGCACAGTAAATCAAAACTGCTGCTGAAACCGGACTGTTCTTCCTGACATTCGAAAACACTGCCCCCAGAGGCTGAAAATATTGTTGAGGTGAAAAGTCGACATGGTGGCACCAAAAACGAGTTGTACTGTTAGTTGTAAATAATGCTATACAGTCAACTGGAATGCATGACTCCCTAACCCAAATCCCAAACCTAATCATCAGTGGAGTAAAAACTTAATTTTAGAGCAAAAATTAAACCTCCGAATCGCACTCACCATTGTTAATGTGAACATGACTACTTCCTGGATTCCATGGGACCAGAACCCATGTCTCGAAGATTGCACATACCACATGGTATTAGAAGCTCTACGGGGAAAAGTGAACACATTTGGATTGATGCAAATATGTCTGATGGGGGATGATGCTTGTCAGTTATTCAGCAGATTGAGTTTGATTTCCTGTATGAACATCTTTGTTAATTCTTCAAAACATCTTATTTGGTGTCTCACAGAAGAAAGAAAGTCATATAGGCTCATATGGGAAGGACATGGTGTTGAGTAAATGATTAGTATTTTTGGTTGAACTACTCCTAAAGAGCCTTATTTTATTTTTACACTTATCGAACTTAAGTCTTGACCAGCAGTCTATTATTGTCTAGACTGGAATAATCTCCATTTGGTAAACGTAAAAATAATAATTTAAGAAACTACAAAACTAGAAAATGTCATAAAAATACATATTTGCTGTAAATTATAACAGTAAAAATAGCTTCTTTGGTATATAATGTACCAATTTTCTGTAGCAAACATATAAAATACAGTATCTTCTAATATAATCATAACTTGTGATCAGCTCTTTTGTCTTGTACTGGTGTACCACTTCCTTATGGCCACCCCACTAGTGCTGCTGATCACACACAATGCCCCTCCAAGACTCCACCATGTCGGTTTGCGGTTGAGAAACAGGAACTGCAAGATGAAGGCCAGGACCACATCCATCGTCCTCATCAGTGCAACTGGCCCTGCTTTCTCAATCTGCAGGGCTTTGGTGAGGAACGCCTGGCCGGCTATGCCGAGCAGCCCGATTGCCATAAGGGTCCACCGGTCCCATCCACAGGATGGTATGGTCCATTCATCCAAGATAAACAAGACAATGACACACTCAATGAGTCCCAGGACTGCATAGTACCAAACTGAGAGGTAGTAATGAACGCTTTTCCCTATTTTTCTCAAGATCACCATTGTGCACGCCGCCCCAACAGCACCCGTGAAGGCGGCCGCCGTGCCTTTGATGTGATTGGTGTAGTCTCCTTCGATTCCTGGCACTTCGCCACCAAAAAGGAAGGGAGGTCTCGCTATGAGTATGACGCCGGTAAGTGTAAATATAGTAAAAATGACATCCCATATTGTGCATCTCTCTTTGAGGAATATCCAAGCCAGCAAAGCTGTGAAAACTGGATTGCTGAACATTATAACTGTGGCATCGGCTAGAGACATCTGCATGATTGCGTAATACAACAAGATCATGGCATTGGATCCCAGGAACCCTCTGAGAAACAGGAAGATCCGCATTCCTCTTGGTCCCAAAAACCCAGTTCTGGAAAATTAAGAATAAAATATATTATATTATTTTGTAAGTGATGAAATCAGATCTGACATTTAGAGTGTAATACATTTTCGGTAAGCAACAACATAAGCATCAGCACAAGTTTTCATTAAATAACTGAGAGTAGATGTCAGTGAGTAAAGAGAGGACTGAAAACTGTCCATAATGACATCCCGCCATAGTGTCGAACTTACGAGAAGCTTGAGAGAACATAAGCAACAGAGGCATTAAATACATTCATATATTCACATTTCCAAAACTGCGGACTCATCCGCTTATTCCTATTCACTAAATGAGTGTATTTGGATACAGCTTTAGACAATATTGCACACTTTGTATGTTACAATGTCCCAAATTAGAAAAATCTCCAAATATATTCTAGATACAGTACATTAAAACAAAATCTGATTTTAATCAGGTGTCAGACCACATATGGATGTGGTTTGGATTGAGTTTGTAAAAAGACACAGAATTTGCTGAAAAGAGTCAAAAGTTTTACTGTTGAAATCGGTCTGTGTGTATCGAAATTCAAACCACTGCCCCCATTGTCTGAAGCTGGAAGTGTTACTTATGCAAAATGTCCACAGTATGGCTCCAAAAATTAGTTTTAGTTGTTTATTTGTAAATTATGTAATACAATCAAAAGGAATGCTTATTTTATCAACCATACTCCCTAATTGAAAAGCCTAACCCTAAACGTACCCGTCAGTGGGGTAATATTTTTATTTTAGAGCGAAAATACATCCTCCGAATCGCACTCACCACGTTTATGTGAATCTATCTTATTCACAGTAATGGTGGTGATTTTGATTCATGTCAGTGACTAATCTGTTGAAATGTGTTCAAAGAAAAAGATTAATTCAGATTCATTCATCAATTCATTTACTGACCATTTCTGCTAATTACACCATTGCGTACTGAATGATTATTTACATTGAACCAAGAGCACTGAGTATTTCACAACCAGAACAAGTCGAATTATTTTTTATTAAAATTTGCGTCTCAAGAAACATACTAAGATACTTCAGTACTGCAAAGTGTTAAATGAAATTTGCGCATCAAGAAACATACTAAGATACTTCAGTACTGCAAAGTGCTAAATGAATGTTAACGAACAAGTGTACCAGTATATTCAGTTCGTTCATGAACAAAATGTCTCATCCCGTTCAGACTCAAATGACCAGTGAGAGGTGTATTCATTCAGCAGGTCAAACCAACAACACTCTAATGCTATTGGGTCATGCTTTTGTCAATCTTTGAAAAATGTGTATGTCTACAAATGTACGAAGACCATAAACACCATAAATGTTTTCAACAAAAATAGCAGGTCTTATTTTTCCTACATTTTGTAAAATTACGGTGCTTGACTTTTACCGATACACAGAAAACTTTCAAGAAAAGCCTACATATCTTACACTGTGCACCAATGCACAACAATTCCATTCGTAATTCGTGTTATTTTAACTTGCATTGTATATGGTCTTCAGTAATTTTTTACACATTCATAAACTGGGAGTTATGTTTTGTGCATACCTATAAAATTGTCTGCATTTCACCCCTTTCTCTCCTTGTTGAATATGATTTACTCACATGCCGAACTAAGCGAACGACTTGCCTCTTCTCATTCAGTCAGTCAGCAGATCCTCGTTCACAAACGAGATGACGAGTCATTCATTTAGTTTGCGAATGAGTATATCACAACATTCAGTTAGTTCATAAATGAGACATCTCTTCTCGTTTAGACACAAATGACCAACCTGACTGGTTCAGTGAAGAGCACATTCCTTCAGCAGGTAAAACCACAGTAGAGCCATCTTTAATTTGCTTGTGAGGTGAATGACAATGAGGTTTTGAGGGATAGATTTACAGTCTCTTCAATAAGTTGTATTGTTGTTTATAGTGTTTTGGATCGTTCTGCTGACGAAACATTGACAAAATCTTTCAAAGAAATTTCATTATACGAAAAACTTCAGAAAACGCAAGTTGTAGAAAATTAGATGTGATCTAGAACAGAGGTTCCCAAACTTTTTCCTACGAAGGGCCATGATTGAGGGCAGTGAGCCAAAAGTAAACATTGCATATATCAACATTGCAAAATTAAATATTAATACTACAAAACACACAGAACTCTAAAATTAAAATCAAGCGTCCTGTACTTGCACAATGCACATAATTGATTTCAATACAATTTATATGTATGCTGTGTCTCTTTCTCAATTGTGAGTCACTTTGGATCAAATGTCTGCTAAACGACTAAATGTAAGCATCTCTTAAAACATGGTTACTGTCTCTTTAAGAACATTGCATCATCTCACATTAAACACACAGTAGTTCTGAGCAATACTGAGTAATACTATCAAGTAGGATATTGTTTTGTTTTGTGACAAAGAAGATACAAAAGATATTTCTTATCATTGACCTAGGCTACACATTGTCCTTTTCAGGACATGGATTTCACAGATGTTATACACACCCCAAAACAGGGTTTAGCCAGAATAAGATGATGAAATTAGTTTAATGCATTACTGTGTTTGTCTAGCTGGCAGGGCAGAAAAGGGATTTTTGTGAGTCCTGGTCTGTTCACTTATAGTGCTTGTCTCAGGACTGGACTGGGAAGAGAAATCGGCCCAGGATTTTACATGGCAACTGGCCCAACTATTGAGCATAATCCACCTAATTACCTGTCATTTCTTGACACTGCTTCAGTTCCCGCTCCATTTTAAACCAACTAGGTTTAGTCTGGTGGTATTGAATGACCACCTCTGACTTTGGAGCTGGCCAATCATAGTGAAGATTTTGGGTGGCACCTGGGATGGCCAATGGAGCGAACTTTCAGACAGCACTTATATAAAGGTCATTGAACTACGAATACATTTAAAAAAATGTAATCCCTTATACTCTCTACTTTTCAAATAAGCTGTTAAAACAAAAAGATTAATTAAAAACGAAGAGCTGCATCAATGCCGTATATTTTTCTTTTTCAGTTTTATTCCCTCTTGTCATCTACGGCAAGGCGGGCCAAATGAAAGATCATCACAGGCCAACTTTGGGCCGCGGGCCCTAGTTTGGGCACCTCTGATCTAGAAGCTTTATACAATTCATGTCATTGAAGGGACTGTAATTGTATCACAACCTCATTTTCATTCACGTCAAAAATCGAATATGGTGCTACTGCAAATAAGGGTATTTCTTCCTGGATTCCATGAGACCAGAACCCTTGTCTCTGAGGTTTCCTCAGTAGCACTAGAGGGAACGGTAAACACATTGGAATTGATGCAAAAATATCTGATGGGGGATGGTGCTTGTAAGTAACTAGGGAGAATGGGGTTGATTTCAGGCCAGGGTACATTCATTTTTGGAAGCAGAGCATCGATTTCCCATTTGATTATGTTGTAAAACTCATGCTGATGCTCAATTCATTACCAATGCACGTATCATTTTTAACTAAAGATCAGATTTGAAAAACAAATTGGAATAAGGTGCAGTAAGTGTGAACAAAGCCAAATGGTATTGGATACAGTTAATAGATTCATACTTGTAATATATCATGGCTGGCATGACAAATAGCATCTGGAAGAAGCACCGAATCGCACTGATTTCGATGGCGTGAATGCCCTCAATTTTCTTCACCAGTAGAGCAGCAACAGAGAAAAAGGCGGATGCTAACAAACTGTACAGGAGACCCAGGCCTGGACATGCTTGCTTCTTTTCTGTGGATGAATATAACAAAACAGGTTAGCATCATTAAGAGCATTGGAATTTGTCAATAATTCCAATATAAGGGCTGCATGATTTGATCCAAAAATCATACTGCAATTATTTGACAAATACTGTGATATGATAAACATTTATCTAATCATTTATGAAAAGCATAATATCACATTGAAACAGCACTGCCAATGAAAACAATCTTTTAGGGTGGGTTTATACTACGTGTCTTTAACTAATATGTACTAACATTAAAATACATACAATACAATATATTTATTGTATAACTACATGTTGTTCTGCAAAATCCTCACAAGATTCACATTTGCTAGGTTTAGGCATAGGGGTTAGGGTTAGTGTTTAGGGTAAGGGTTGGGATAAGTTTAGGGGTAAGTATAACAGTGTAACTACAGATGTAATTAAAAGCAGGTACTTTAAATGGAAGTACAATGCAACAACACTTATGTACTTAATAAGTACATTGTGTCAAATACTTAAGTACATAGTAGTTAAAGATACCTAATATAAAGTGGGTCCTTAGGATGTTCACACTTGTTCTCCACTTCCCCAATTAAATCAAACTAAAGAGCTCTTTCAGTTTGACCCAAAACTGAACCGAGTTAAAATGAACCCACGTCTCTTAGCCTTCACCATGTACCTGGATTTAAAAGGGAATATTGGGTGATGGTCCACTTCAGATTTCACTCACTTTTTTGGAATCGACTCAAGGTGAATAATAATATAGTATTCTAATATAATTAAAATCTAAATTGCGATATGGCACATTATTTTTCAATAAATTTGCAGCTCTATTGATTAGAGATGTTTTTCCAGAATGTTTGTTCAGTGGAACAGCATGTAAAATCACTTCAAAACCACAGTTTTAGTAGACAAACCATTTGCAGAAATGATGGACATGAGATATGAGAAGCACACAGCATGATTTGGCTTTGTTGGGTGTGATCTGAATTTTGATCTTTGAGTGGAATGACATGGAGCGAGCAGAACAGCATGAATCTCAACACACTGTTTAACTTTGACACTGAAACAATATAAAATGTGCCAGCAATGATTATGTAGCCAAAGGTACACAACTTTACTACCTGTCGGTGAGCTGAGCCCATGCCCAATCAGGTCATGAGGTTGCCAACATTGGACAAAAGCCAAACTGTATCAAATGTCCCCTAAAGACGTGGGCTTGACTCAAAGACCAGGGGCCCTGGAACATACAGTAACACATGCCCAATAATACAGGCTTGGGTTAAAAAAACAAGAGAGTACAAAAACAACTCCAGCGAGAACAATGAGAAAAAGGACACTATTTCCTGGTGCAGATTTCCCCACAATGTCAGTACTACTAAACAATTTCTGGTTAGAAGAACATTGCCCTTTGTAAATATATTTCACTACATTCTTTTTGTAAGTGATAAGACAATTGCGAAACAACAGACTATTTGTCTGAACGCTTAACACCAGAATTGCAGCACTAATGTGGCACTAACAAAAAGTACCATGGTATTACCAGATTTTGGGGCATGTACCATAGTAGCTCCAAGGTATTTGCAGTACCATGTAAATTAGGGATGCACTGATATGAACATATTAGGCAGATACCGATTTTAACAAATAACCACTGGCTGATACCGATATTATGCCACTTACCTTATTTTGTCATCAGATCACTCTTTTGCTCAGGAAGTGTGTTTTAAAAACTTAAAAAGAGGTAC
Organism: Xyrauchen texanus; assembly: GCF_025860055.1. Classification (NCBI taxonomy): domain Eukaryota; kingdom Metazoa; phylum Chordata; class Actinopteri; order Cypriniformes; family Catostomidae; genus Xyrauchen; species Xyrauchen texanus. The sequence goes on from NC_068308.1 coordinate 10,706,413, forward strand.
AAAAGCTTTTGTTCTAACATTAACTCTTTCCCCGCCAGCGTTTTTAAAAAAAGTTGCCAGCCACCTCCAGGGTTTTTGACGATTTTCGCTAAATTTTAATGGCCCACAGAATATTTTCTTCCATGAATATATGAAGATGCTATATATCAAAATAAAGATATGAGCCTCTGCTTTTAGGCAAAAAAAAAACGATTTTATTTTATCTTCATTTGTTCTTTTTTTATTGCCACTTGAACAGAGGTAGGTTTTGTCAAAAACAACATTTCGGACAAAAAGCTGAGAAAAAGGCATTTTTATCAAACAAGTGCTTTAGTATTAGTATGGTGTTCCACTTCTTCACGTTTGAGGCGATCGCAGTCTGTTTCTTTGATCAAAGAGTTGCGTACTCTTTCAAAACATGCGCGCGGGTCTTCCTTACCGTATACCACCTAAAACACGGATAACCGGAAAATTCCGTGTTTGGCGGGGAAGCGTTTTTTCATAAAACCCGGAAAATTCCTTGTTTGGCAGGGAAAGAGTTAAGTAATTTCCAACAAACATGGATTGGATCTATTGAACATGTACAGGCCAAAACTTTAAGGAGGGCCATAATGAAAAATATATAGAAGATAAAACAAATATTGAAAAATAGCTAAATATCATAGCAAGATGCTTGATGTAAAAAAACTTTATTTATAATTAAAGAATTTTGCACTTCGGTTTTTGCAGTTCAAAACAACAGAACGTACATTTTACATGTTTGTTTTGTATCTAATAGAACATTACAAATTCATATTATATTGGTCAATTCCACAGAAATATCAACCACATCAATTAAAATTAAAAAGTTGCCAAATTAATAAAATGCCTTTTAAAGATTTACAGCAGTGTAATGGATAATGGAAAATGCCTTCGACATCGCTAGAGGGTGCCGCTTGCTTACACAGCCCTGACTGAAGTGCTGATTACAGACTATTTTTCAATGCAGCCTTTCAAGCTTTTGTAGTCACACAAGACCTTATTGTGATTTCAAACTTATTCAATTGTGCAGCTTTAATGGACATCAAACCAATGTCTCAGAAATCAAAGTTTGCTGCTTTCAAATCATTTGGATGGATTTACCTCATCATGTATAGGTAAATGCTGATTTCACAAGTGTCACGTAACAAAGTTTGTTTTCTTCTTAATATGAGAACGAGAAAGAATAAAAATTCAATTTGACATGTTCTTTGGAGCACCAACCCTTCTACATTCTGAATTGTTTGTTTGAATTCAAAGAGTTTTTACAAAGTGTGATGATAATTAATTCTAAATGAACCACCATCGGTTTTTCATATCAGTGTTTTCATTCTTAAACCGTTTTGCCGATGGATTTAATTTGGTCATTAATTGGCCGATAACTATCGGCAACCGATACATCGGTGCATCCCTAATGTAAATACAATAGTACGTGATACTAATAATCATTCAGTACCATAGTACACATCAAAGTACCATGGTATCACCATGTTATTCTCTCACTGTACTGGTACTGCCACAGTACCTTTGTGTAAGGGCTTGCTTGTCTAAAGAAAAAAGAAAAGAAAAACGCTGAGTCATACCCAAACTACGCAGTGCAAGTGATTCCTGTACAAAAATGACCACTGTAACCAGTTTCGGACACAATACCATTGTTGTCCTAAAGTTATTATTACAATTTATTGGTAACTTTGTATTAGCCACCACTGTCATCAAAACAAAAACTAAACAAAATTACAAAATGAATATCAAAACTTCTCAGTTCTTCAAAAAACTTCTCAGTTCTTCAAAAAACTTGCTGCTACCTGTTGTAACCACTGTATTTTGGTGGAATGTAAACCATGGTGAATGTTTGTAAGGGGCTTGATACAATGTTACCCTCTTGTCAGCTTTCATAATCCCTTAAAAAGATACCAAGGTAACCCAGCAGGTTATCACTAAAATTATTATTAATACGGTAAAATCGTGATAAATTAAAATGGGATCTCCTTCAAGCAGTGTACGAAGCATTCAGAATCCTTCTGTCAAGTTGTTTAATTCGTTTGATTTTAAAGCTATTTTATAATTATTATTATTTATGACAGTAATGGCAGAGTTCCCACAGTCTATTGCAGTAATAATAACTGTAGTAACTATGGTATTTTGGCTGAAATTTAGTTTGGGCTTGATTCATTGTAACTGTTCTCGACTGAGTCACAGCTAAAGAGATCACAGTCACACTGCCATAGAAACAGACACTTTCGAGTTATGTCTAATACTATATTATCTGCTCGTTGTGTAATAGTGAAGATCAGGTTACCTATCTGAAATGTGTTTGCCATCGTGTCCTGATCACCATCGCCACCACCATCATCATCATCACGGTCCACGTCGCTTGTCTTAACCGGCTCATAAACCCCGTCAAACACACTGCCGTTTACCTGGCGGCAATCCTCCGCGTCATCATCCTCATCCACCGGCACTTCAGATCGTGTTTGCAAGTGTATTTCCTCGCCAAAATCCCCATCGTCAACTTTCTGACAAAGCACTCTGATGTCGTCCTCTCTATAAGGGCCAACAGATAGATTTGTGTCAGTATTACTCACAGATCCATGGCGCTCACTAAAGTCACCCATGATAAGACACAACAGCTGCTGGGCATAGCTTGCCAACGCGTCTTGACTCACGGTTACCTTCGGGCGTGTATGGTTGGTGGTGCCGAGCAACAAGTTCAATAATTAACCTTGTACAAAGACAGAGGTAGTTGCGTTATTTTGCCGCTTGAGGGAGACAACATGCGCTGTATGAGCGGCGCTATTATACGGTTGGACGACAATGAAGTTGCACAGCGTTTATTTGGTCATATAATGTTTACCTGAATGAGATATTTTCTGCCTGTTCTACTCTAACCTTTAAAAAGTAGTTTTGTTAGTGTAACCTAATCTAATCAGGTTGATTCTGTGATGTTAAATAAATATTCCAGATTCAAAAGAAGTTAAGCTCAATCGATAGTATTTGTGGCATAATACCACAAAAAACTATTTTGACTCATACTTGCTGTTCTTAAAAAAAAAAAAATCGAGGCTATAGTGAGGCACTTACAATGGAAGTGAATGAGGTCAATTCTTGGATAGTTTAAAGGCAGAAATGTGAAGCTTGTAATTTTATAAAGCACTGCATTAATTCCTCAGTTAAATATAATGTGTTATAGGGTTTGTTGACATTACATTGTCACGGTAACGAAGCCTAACCCTAACTTTACACAGAAAAGGTTTAGTGTGATTTTATCTCATTAAAAACATGTTAACACACCTATTTTTGTCTTTTGAAACAGTGAGTATTTTAAAGTTGATGTATTTCCCTCACTGTAACCCAGATTTCAATATTCAATATTATGCTAGGAATGCTGTCGATTGATCTTAACTTGTATTGAATATGGAATATTACTTTAGATTAAAAAAAATTTTACTTGGAAAAAAAAAACTGTTAATTTTGATTTAACCACATTTTTAGGGTAACATTTTTAATTGCAGTCTGTTAATATGAATCCATAGTATAGATGATCATCCTTTTATACTTATATGCGCATGGCCCTTGCCATTCAAGTATGAAAGGATGACCATTTCATATTACCATTTCATAATGGTAATATGAATTAATATTCCCAATAAAGCTTTGTTTCAAATCATGTTTTTGATGATGGTGATGATGAGGAAGAATTTCTATATTTTTGAAACAGAAACAAAAAAACACAAAGAAAAGGTTCGAGTGGCCAAAGAAACACAGACATTGGACAACAGATATTTGGAAAAGAGTGTTATGGATCTTAACCCCATTGAGCTTTTGTGGGATCAGACTGTAAGGTGCGTGAGAATGCCTGACGAGACAGCCACATATAGCAAGTGATAGAGGACGTGTGGGGTGAAATGTCACCTGAGAATCTGGACAAACTGACAGCAAGAATGCCAAAAGATCTGCAAAGCTGTCATTGGTGCATGTGGAGGATTTTTTTAATGAAAACTCTTTGAAGTAGTTTAAGAAGTTCTTTAAAAAATAAATAAAACTGTAATAGTAATTTTTTCTGTACATTGTTCCAAACTTTTGGCTGCCAGTGTGTGTGTGTGTGTGTGTGTGTATATATACACACACACACACACCTTGATAAAAGAAAATGAAGCCTATTTTTTAGGACCACTACTTTTCATGAAAATAATTTATCAATGCAAAACATCGGTAACACTTTAAAATAAGGTTCTATTTGTTAGCATTAGTAAACCCATTAGGTATCATGAACTAATAATGAATAACATATTTTTAACTGTATGTATTAATCTTGGTTAATTTATAAAAAATAAAACTGTTCAAAGTTAGTTAGTGTTAGTTCATAATGCATTAAAGTTAACCTATAAAACTAATACAGTAAGTCTTTAAAAATATTGTTCATTGTTAGTACATATGAACTAATATTAACAAATGCAAGTGTTACTAACACATTTTAAGCACAAAATCCTAAATCTGGTGGTTGATTAAAAATACAACAACAAAATTCTTAAAACAGGTTTAATTTACTTTAAGTAAAATATAATTCTTAGTTCTTCCTTTGTACTTTGGGGTGAATATGATCAGAACATGTTCTTGACAGGTTTTTCTCTTGATACGCCATGGCAAAAAAAAAAACAAGAATCCACTGTGCACAATGTTTATGTTCATTCATCATGACAAAGAAGCTTCATATTTTTTATCAGGTTTATTAGATCTAACAAAATAAACAATCAAGTACCAGAAAAGAACTAACCTTTCTTCCCACACATATCCTTTCTTCAAAGCTAAATCTAAGCTTATATCATTATTATATGAAATAATTGATCAAAACTATTTTCAAATCTATCACACACAATTTGAGAAATGTCATTAAATTTGTGCCTTTTGTGTAAAAGAAAAAAGTAAAAAATAGCTATTTAAATGACTAAAAATGTAAACAGTTTATTTGGCTGATTGTTAATACGTTAACAGTAAATTGACTGAAAATTTGTTGTTTCCTTATTATACCTCTTTAGTGACTATTTGCAAGCACGTAATGGCAGATAATACATTAACAAAAGCTTTTGTTTAAAGGGGCAAAAAAAACGGAAAAATGAAAAGTGCAGAACAAACGGCGACAACAGAGAAATACACAAAGGGTGCTTCTAGAGAGGCATTCATCTGGAATTATTATTATTAGCACTAGGCTAGATCATGCATGTAGTTTCACAACAGGCTTGTGTATGTGTGTGTAAGGGTCTTTTTCTCTGTGTTTTAAATTCACACCCTAGCTGCTCAGGTCAATCATTAAGTGCTTATAAATCTGTGTCTTCCCTTTGAAGCTCGAAGACAACAGGAATTCTCTGTTGTCAATGGACACTAGCGAGAAAGCCCTTGGAGTCTGGACATTGAGCTCCTGGAAGTGCACAAACTGGTTCTTCTTGGTGTCCCATTGATAGACCTGGGTTAGCGAGTAGTCGCTGCCCAGGATGGCATACTGAGAGTTGCCAAAGGAGATGGGCTGGAACACCATGGAACCCCGCGAGGGCATTGTCTGTATCTCCATGAACATTGAGCCATCCCATTTCATCACCTTGGAGTCACCGATGAAGCGTGTCAGACAGATAAACAGCTCCCCCTTCACCTTGAAGTGTTTGACGGCATAGACGTCCTCCATTTCGGGAATGTCAGTACGGCGGTCAAACTGTTTGTGGCTCTTGCTCCACTGGTAGATAACAGGCCTCTGGGAGCTGCTAGCTAAAATAAGGTGGGATTTGCCAGTGATTTCAAGGTATTCGACATCTGTGTCTCGGTACCAGGGATGGAGGGACTGGTGGGAGTAGAAGCCGTTGCCATTCCATTTGTACACAGTGGTGGAGCCGGCCTTCGAGCTGTCTGCAATCACAAAGAAGAACTCGCCGTCCATGTGGAATGTCTCGATGTCATTGGGCTTCCTGGTTTTCAGAATGTCAATGTCTTGAATTTTGATGAATTTCTTCGCAGATCTGTCCCTTTTGTAAATGTGAGAGCCACCGAATAGTTGAGCAACAATAATGAAAAGCTGGTTATCGATGACCATTGGCTTGCACACCACAGTGGAAGTGCCTGAAATGAACAAAAAATGACAGAAGTGTGCAATAAAATTGTATTTAACTGTAGAATGAACTATTTTGCAATGGAATCTGTATCTTCTGATAGCAGGAATGTTATTGTTCTTTTGTTAAAATTGACATGTATTTCTATGCCATGATCATCACTAAATGGAATTGCAAAATGAATGACTGTTTCCAAACAGGTTTTGAACACACACATCCCATTTGCCATTGGTCGAAAAAAATAGCTTACTTGTAGTTGGTTTTAGAGATTTTAGAGTTGACATCGAAGACATTTAACACATCACTTTTAATATCAAAGTTCCTTAAATATGTTACTGTTTTATCAGTTTGTGTGGCTCTGCAGTTAGGTGTTTGTACAGTTGAAACAGGACATTATTGCACTTGGAGGTGTGATTTTTATTGCTCACTCACTTTCTATGGTGTCATAAGCTCTGAAATCCATGTTGACATGGTCCCATTCCATAAAGCTGCATTTTCCAGAGAAGGGCTGGGCATGTACAACATACTGATCATTCCCAAATGTAAAGGCCTCCACAGATATGGACTCAAATGAAAGGGTCATCTTTAAAGCAAACTCTGCAATAAACATCAAATATTTAGTTGAAATGGTGGTCTTTCATTTATACAAAGTACCCATGAAATCAAATTTGGAGTTTTGTGGCTTTTAAACCATGCTTCTTAGCTTCGAGGCAAGTAACAATCCTGTATATCAAGCCAGGACAATTAATCAGATGGTATTCGGCCATTTTGAGATTATTAGCATTGGCAACTGAAATTGTCATTCCTCCTTGTGTGTGTTCTTAAATTTACAGAGAGGTGTATGTACAATTTTTCCTAATTAAATGCTCTCTATAATGATAATGTACCCTCCCCCTAATAGAACTTGCCTAGCAAGTACTAAATCATGGTTCCCCAGTGTTAAGGCAGTTAAGGAATTATCTGGATTACATAATAATAATAATAAACAAAAAAAACAACTATTTGATTACATTACATTAAAACATTGTTTTAAAACAACCCCCCTTTAAGATATTCTTGATCATCTAGATTTAAACAATTCTCAATTACAAAATATACTGAATAATTTAAAATAATATATTACATTAAAAAAGAAATATGCATATTAATCATCTTATTTCAATGCCAGAATCTTCTCCCACCTCTGTAGATCAGTTTGCCTTTGTTTTACTAGGACAGTCCAGTGCAGATTTACCTGCTGTAATGCAGTCAATTGACTGAGAAACTAGGTCATTTATCTTCTTCCCTTGATAGGGTGGAGGCCCACTGCAGTATAACTGGTCCACTGTTGCATTGGTGCTATACATCCACTCCACCAGCCACTTTAGCTTACAGTCACAGCTGAAAATGTTTCCTCTGAGATCCCTGTCGAGATGAAATTTTAAATTACTCTGTCCATATATATATATATATATATATATATATATATATATATATATATATATATATATATATATACACACAGTTGACGTGAGAAGTTTACATATACTTAGGTTAAAGCCATTAAAACTAATTTATTTAACAACTCCACAGTTGTTAATATCCAGATTTAATATTAGCAAACTATAGTTTTGGCAAGTCGTTAGGAAATCTACTTTCTCATGACAAGAGTAATTTTTCCAACAACTGTTTACAGACAGACTGTTTAACTTTTAATTGACTATATCACAATTTCAGTGGGTCAGAAGTTTACCTACAATAAGTTAACTGTGCCTTTAAGCAGCTTGGAAAATTCCAGAAAATTATGTCAAGCCTTTAGACAATTAGCCAATTAGATTCTGATAGGAGGTGCACTGAATTTAGGGTGTACCTGTGGATGTATTTTAAGGCCTACCTTCAAATTCAGTGCCTCTTTGCTTGACAACATGGGAAAATCAAAGTAATCAGCCAAGACAAAAATTGTGGATCTCCACAAGTCTGGTTCATCCTTGGGAACAAATACCTGAAGGTACCACGTTCATCTGTACCAACAATAGTATACAAGCATAAACGGCATGGAACCACACAGCCATCATACTGCTCAGGAAGGAGATGCATTCTGTCTCCTAGAGATAAACGAAGTTTGGTGTGAAAAGTGCAAATCAATCCCAGAACAGTAAAGACAGTAACAGCAAAGGACATTGTGAAGATGCTGGTGGAAACAGGTAGACAAGTATCTATATCTACAGTAAAACCAGTCCTATATCGACATAACCTAAAAAGCTGCTCAGCAAGGAAAATCCCCTGCTCCAAAACCACCATAAAAAGCCAGACTACAGTTTGCAAGTGCACATGGGGACAAAGATCTTTTCTGAGAAATGTCCTCTGGTCTGATGAAACAAAATTGAACTGTTTGGCTATAATGACCATTGTTATGTTTGGAGGAAAAAGGGTGAGGCTTGCAAGCCGAAGAACACCTTCCCAACCGTGAAGCATGGGGGTGGCAGCATCATGCTGTGGGGGTGCTTTGCTGCAGGAGGGACTGGTGCACTTCAAAAAATAGATGGCATCATGAGGAAGGAAAATTATGTAGATATATTGAAGTAACATCTCCATACATCAGCTAGGAAGTTAAAGCTTGGTCGCAAATGGGTCTTCCAAATGGAAAATGACCCCAAGCATACCTCCAAATTTGTGGCAAAATGGTTTAAGGACAACAAAGTCAAGGTATTGGAGTGGCCATCACAAATCCCTGACCTCAATCCAATAGAAAATTTGTGGGCAGAAATGAAAAAGTGTGTGCGAGCAAGGAGGCCTACAAACCTGACTCCAGTTCTGTCTGGAGGAATGGGTAAAAATTCCAGAACTAAACGTGAGAAGGTTGTGGAAGGCTACCCAAAATGTCTGACCCAAGTAAAACAATTTAAAGGCAATCCTACTAAATACTAACAAAGTGTGTGTAAACTTCTTACCCACTGGGAATGTGATGAAAGAAATAAAAGCTGAAATAAATCATTCTCTCTACTATTATTCTGACATTTCACATTCTTTCTTTTTTTTTTTTTAAATAATAATTTTTCTGGGGTTTTTTTATAAGTGAGAGGACAGTGGAGAGGTGATAGGAAATTATAAGGGAGAAGAGTGGGAATGGGATTGGGAAAGGACTTCATGAGCCAGGACTTGTATTGGGTCACCCGTGATGCATCAGCATTATATGTCATGAGCACAGCCCGCTAGGCTATGGCTCAGACAACATTTTACATTCTTAAAATAAAGTAGTGATCCTAACTGACCTAAGACAGGGAATGTTTTCTACCATTAAATGTCAGGAACTGTGAAAAACTGAGCTTAAATGTATTTGGCTAAGTAAACTTCTGAATTCAACTGTACACTGGCAGCCAGAAATTTGAAATAATGTACAGATTTAGCTTTTTTGGAAGGAAATTGGTCCTTTAATTCACTAAAGTGGCATTCAACTGATCACAATGTATTGTCAGGATATTACTGATGTAAAAAACAGCACCATCACTATTTGAAAAAAGTTATTTTTGATCAAATCTAGACAGGCCCCATATCTAGCAGCCATCACTCCAACATCTTATCCTTGAGTAATCATGCTAAATTGCTAATTTGGTACTAGAAAATCACTTTCCATTATATCAAACACAACTGAAAGTAATTTGGTTAATTAAATGAAGCTTGACATTGTCTTTGTGTTTGTTTTTGAGTTGCCACAGTATGCAATAGACTGGCATGTCTTAAGGTCAATATTAGGTCAAAAATGGCAAAAAAGAAACAGCTTTCTCTAGAAACTCGTCAGTCAATCATTGTTTTGAGGAATGAAGGCTATACAATGCTTGAAATTGCCAAAAAACTGAAGATTTCACTCAAAGGTGTACACTACAGTCTTCAAAGACAAAGGACAACTGGCTCTAACAAGGACAGAAAGAGATGTGGAAGGCCAGATGTACAATTAAACAAGAGGATAAGTACATCAGAGTCTCTGGTTTGAGAAATAGATGCCGCACATGTCCTCAGCTGACAGCTTCATTGAATTCGACCCTCTTAACACCAGTTTCATGTACAATAAAGAGAAGAATCAGGAGTGCAGGCCTTATGGGAAGAATTGCAAAGAAAAAGCCACTTTTGAAACAGAAAACAAAAAGAAAAGTTTAGAATGGGCAAAGAAACACAGACATTGGACAACAGATAATTGGAAAAGGGTGTTATGGATCTTAACCCCATTGAGCATTTGTGGGATCAGCTAGACTGTAAGGTGTGTGAGAAGTGCCCGACAAGACAGCCACATCTATGGCAAGTGCTAAAGGATGCGTGGGGTGAAATGTCACCCGAGAATCTGGACAAACTGACAGCTAAAATGCCAAAGATCTGCAAAGCTGTCATTGCTGCACATGGAGGATTTTTTTTTTATGAGAACTCTTTGAAGTAGTTTAAGATGTTCTGAAAAATAATTTCAAATTGTAATAGTAATGTTTCACATTATTAATGTCCTGACTATACACTGTGATCAGTTGAATGCCACTTTGGTGAATAAAGGTACCAATTTCTTTCCTTAAGAGCAAAATCTGTACATTATTCAAACCTTTTGGCCACCAGTGCATATATAGTATACAGTATATATATATATATATAGCTTTATATTTTTGCCAGAAATGTTGAAATTATGAGGTGAAATACATACACTTTTGTTAAAGCATCCATTCCTTTGAAAATATCTTTGGGCAATGTTTCAAGATTATTGTAGGCAAGACTCCTAAAAAAAGAGTCAAACAAAAATGATTAGCATAATGTCAGAATTAGGGTAGACCAGGGCTAGCTGTCACTCGGGGCTATATCTCAGTACCTATATAAAAATGCTTGTTTTCTCTAAAAATAAAAATAATTGAATTTGAATAAATTTTTACAATTTCATCCTACAAACTAAAATTCCAGTATCATCATAGCTTTTCGATAAACAAGTGAACACACACGAAAAAAAATGCACAGGCATTGATCAGTGCATGTTGCCACGTGTTTTATTTATTATATGTATAATTTTATTAAAATATGTATTAATTACAATTTCTTTTGGCTAAAACAATATTTTGATATTTATTTATGTTGCCTTTTACATTTGTTGTTTCATGAATTGTTTAGTGCTTAATAATTGCTTTACTGTAAAAATTGGCTGAAAGGCCAACAGTGTAATTTAACAGCCTGATCTCATAAAATTTACCTGACAATAACAAAATTTTTGCAAACCAAAATTATTAATTAATTAAACCACTTCATTACACGTTTGGCTGCAGTTTTCCATTGAAATGTCCAGCAGGGGCACCAAAAGTGAGTGAAATTATGTTGTAATCAGATAAGGTTTTAAGCTGAATATTATATGGATGATTTAATGAGCAAGACATTCTTCCCTTACCTAAAACTTTAACCTAAACCTAACCAATAGTGCCCTGAAAGAAAAATTAGTGGTGAACGAAATATACATCCTTACTCAAAACCAACACTTAAACCTAACCAATAGTGTCCTAAAAGAAAATTAGAGGTAAATAAAACAGACATCTTATGCTAAACCTAACCGATAGTGTCCTAATAGAAAATTAGAGGTAAATAAAACAGACATCTTATGCTAAACCTAACCGATAGTGTCCTAATAGAAAATTAGAGGTAAATAAAACAGACATCTTATGCTAAACCTAACCGATAGTGTCCTAAAAGTTGACATTCTTACCCTAAACCAACACTTAAACCTAACCGATAGTGTCCTAAACACAAATGAGAAGTTAACAAAACATATTCTTACCCTAAACCAGGGGTGACCAACCCTGCTCCTGGAGAGCCACCTTCCTGCAGAGTTTAGATCCAACCCTAATCAAACACACCTGAACCAGCTTATCAAGGTCTTTAGGAGTACTTGAAAATGACAGGCAGGTGTGTTGGAGCTAAACTCAGCAGGAAGGTAGCTCTCCAGGAGCAGGGTTGGTCACCCCTGACCTAAACCAACACCTAAACCTAACCGATAGTGTTCAAAAAGATAAATTAGTGGTGAACAAAACATACATTTAAACTGTAAACCAACACCTAAACTTAACCAATAAAGTCCTAAAAGCAAATGAGAGGTAAATAAGACATACATCCTTACCCTAAACCAACACCTAAACATAACCTATAGTGTTTTAAATGCAAATTCAACATGAAAAGCCCATTTACTGATGCAACCACGTTGTTTCTATTGCACTTTCGCTTCACTTTCACTCCGAGCTTCCTTGGCTGGTCTCGAGACTCGGTCCAAAATCAACACTCTTAACAGGTGAGCAAAAGTGGAATCTAATCGGGTTGGAATAAGTGTGTAAATGTGGATGTATAATACAAACGTTAAAAAAAATGTATTGCAAAAATGATGCATTACAGTAAATGTGTTTAGATTTTAATACATAGCAGTGTGTGAGTAAATGTGCAAAAAACATGTGTTTATAAAGTCAAAAGCAGCCAATAGTACCTGTGATTTGTGTGAATAAAATGTATAGTTGTTGTAGCGCCTCTAGTGTACATTTCACCAGGAAACTGCAGCAAAACATAGAAAGCGGCATTTAAAACTCATGTAGTTATGGTAACGCTCATTCTATGATGAGTTGCAATTTAATGGCATTCAATGGACAATAATGGTGCAAATGTTCAATAGCTTGATTACGTTTTAAAAAATAAACCTATCCTGAGAAATATTCACCGGAGTAAAATGCGAGACAGCTAGCCCCGGGACACCCCTTTTACATTGTTCATTTCCACTGCAATACCTTTATGTATTCATCTGCGAATAATATTTCATAAAACTCTGATTTACTCACAGATGTATGAGAGATTTTAAACCTCTAAATGCACGGGGCGAAACAGACTCGATTTTGTTATTTTCAATAAACCTGAAATGAAACATTCGTTTTAGACACTCTTGCATGACATCATATTGAATGATGATGGTATTGTCAAAGAAAATAAATCAAATCAAACTCACAGATACTCCAGATGTGGAAGACCTTGGAAAGCATCTTCATTGATCGAGTCAAAAGAATTGGCTGTAAACAATCTGGGAGTTTGTTGAATAAATAATACATAGTTTCATGAGTTTGGCATTTTGCATTTTTTAATATTACACAATTTTACCTTTGTGTACATTAAAACCTACAAAAATAACTACAACAAAACAATAGTGACCACAAATATTCTTTCAGTCGTACAACCTGTATTGAAATAGGATGTTGTTCAGCCCAATTCTCTAAAAAGAATTGAATAATCGATTGTCTCCTGCAGGAAATAGAACAATAGCATTCTTGTTGGTCTCTTCGCATACCTATCTGATTTTAATTATATTGTTGAAAAACCTCATTATACCCAATTAGAGACTGGTATTTTTCACATAAACTTTTCAGCGTGCCAACAGTGCTCCATTCGTTCTCAGCAACACGATATTGCGATATCAGAGCTACAGTAAAACTGGGTGCAAGACTGCTGCTGGTCATATTTTGCACAATGAAAATGGTCAGATTTGCATTTGATGAGCGTTTACATTTGTGTAGTAGTAACTCATCTATCACGTTCAAGCCTTTTTAATGTCATTTCTCAGGTTTTAAGCGTTGCAATCATATGTGAACTGTCTGAATAATATTTTTAAATACATATGTTGCTATTTTGACAGAGATTTTCTCATTTGCTTATCACGAGGTCAAAGCAGCTGCATTGCCTCATATTCACACCAATTTGAGGGCTTTGAGAAATTAGACACAGTGAAGAATGGCCCCAAAATGCCTGTCCCTGAAAGGGGGCCGGGCAGTAATTGCTCCATCCTAATACAGATCAATAAAGAATACATGACATTATAAGTACGTACAGAAGCTGTAGGGATGGTGTGTGGAGAAAGCTTCCTCCTGCAATCTCACTGAATCCAGACTTCACAAATGATCTGTGAGGAAATACAATTGAGTATTGTGTACATGTGCACTGTAAATGTAGTATTGCAAGATTAGAATATACAAAAATTACTTTTATATGATTTACAATTCTACATCCAAATAAATTAATCTTTATATAAAATACAATATATACAAGTATTTATTTTATATGCATATTCAAAGAAAATCCAATTCGCTTAATGACTTATATATACACATCAATCTTTATTGATTCTATGCACAAATATTTGTAATACGCACAAAGTACAATTAAAGACTTATATGTAACATCTTTATATGCATATACGCAATATATTAAAATAATTGCATGCATATACAAAAATAATATAACATCTTCAAAGACTTATATATATATAAATGAATCTTTATATTCATATGCACAGATTATGCACTATATGTAAAGTCTTATATATAGGCAACATTATATACAAAGATTATTCCTTATATAAATACATTTGTATAATAATAGACAAAGACTCACAACATAGCTACAAATATCCATATCTACATTAATTTTTTTGAGAGTTTCATTTTAAGAGATTAATTTCAGCATAACATTCCTCAGTAATTTCTTCACTAACTGTATATAAATGTAAACTCTGGCAGGACACTTACAGTGAGACGACATCAGGAGGAAAGCTGTGTGGCACAGATGGCACATTTTCACACAAGGCGTTATCTTTGGTACACGTGCATCCAGAGGGGCATTTGGGGTGTTTTCCTCTCCGGCTTTCCACTAACAACAATACAGCAGCAACCCAAAGCAGAAAAGTGTGTCCTCTTATGCTTCTATTTGTATGTCCCATTCTGTCCTGTTGTATTCCTGAGTGCAGTATGTTGCTTTAGTCTTTTCAGTGGTAATAAGTGTTGGTCTCTTTCTGGTCGACTCCCTTCAGTTGGGTCTGTATTATGAATGTTTCAGGCACACATCCAAGCGATTCGTTCTTCTAGAATGGAAATATCCAATGGATGAAATGTCTTCTATGGTATTTTAACTATGTCTAAATAACACTAAAAAAGATGAACTGTTAAAATAAAAGGGATTTCTGAAATAATCTACGAAAAAACAGATCACAATGTGAGATATTTTCCTTTCAGCTTAAATGTGGGTTTAAAGGATCATACAGTTCCTTTAGATCCTGGGAGAATCCCTCTTTTGCATCATTCTGTACCAGCAGCTGGTATCCAATGGTGTTATTACTGTGAATGCAAATGAACCAAGTGAGAATATTCATGAGGCTTTGGAGAGATGCAACTGCGCCCCTTGAACACAGACAGACAGCAATGTTGTTGTGTGTTTTTTTAGTTTGTTGATAAAATCATATTCTTCATTTTTATGTTTACTGTAATAGTTATATGATTAATGTATTAATATATAAGACTATTTGAATTTAAATATTAATATGATATTATGAAATATCCAGTATAATATATAAAATTATGTGTAAAATGATACTTTACATTTACTCTTCTATTCAACAAAAACTAAAAATGTTATACAATGAGTATAATAAAGTAGAGATTAGTAGTACTGTTTTGAAAGTATTATAATACTTAATAGTAATAATACACATATAAAGGCTATATAATGTTAAGATAAGTATATATTATTATTATTATTAAAACATAATTGTATTGTTGATATTTTAGTGCTGTCACGTTATCATTATTATTGTTGTTTGAAACGAATTGCCTCCCCCCCCTTCTTATCATAGGAACGCCAATGAGGATGTTTCTTTGTTGCATTTTATGGCTTTTTCACTGTAAAGATCACTGGATTTTCATTTTTAGCATTTCTTGGAATATAGGAGCAGCTGTTCTAACTTGCGAAAAAGGTACTTCGCCCCCTCACCCCCTCGAATTTCCTGTCACTAAATCGTTACTCATTTTCAACGAAAACAACTGAACTGATGATGTGAATGATAACGCCTGTTTGAAGCGGAACGCCAAACGTGAAAAATAAGCCCAAATCCTCTTTTTCTTCGCTTTTATCATCTTGAAACATACACATTAACATCTCTCATTTAATTCACTAAAAGCCTAAATGAGTATTGTTCGGACTGCACTTTTACAATGATCTTCACATAACGTGAGACAAAGAAGAAAGAAAACAGCACAACGTCACGAGCAGTGGGCGGGGCAACTTTTGTTTTTACCACGTGGCTCATATGTCATCATTTCGCGCCGGTGTAAGATTTAGCGGCATGTAAACACAGATGAGCGACATGGACCAAACTGCTCTAGATCTTGTTAAGGTGCTTATAATTCACAATTTAACCACCATTATAGCTTGATAAAACTGTCAATTCTGCACACGAATCAATGAAATATATTTAATTGTACGATAGTTTGCTATTTATGATTTTAAAATAAGCATTACTTTGTTTCAATAAATCGCACGTAAATGATTTATGGCACATTATTTTGTCCGTATTTAGTCTTTAAGAGCTGTGTAGCATTAATAATAATAATTCTTAAACAAAATGTGTGATTTAAATCATAGCGAGAGAGAGAGTAGAATAATTAACAATAGCTTCTTTTTACCTTGATAATGGAATATACAGTCATTTGTACAAATAATACATTTTGCTTTATGTTATACAATTGATCAAATAAATGAGTGTCGACCATGTTCTGTGACTTTATCTAATTGTATTTAATGTTACTATTACATGTCAAATTATTTCAGATGTGTAGGACTTTCTGTCTTCTGCAGAACACAAACGAATATTTTTAGAAGAATATCTCAGCTCTGTAGGTCCATACAATGCAAGTGAATGGTGACCAGAGCTTTCAAGCTCCAAAATCACATAAAGGCAACATAAAAGTAATCCTTACGTTTCCAGTGGTTTAATATATGTTTTCTGAAGCAATGCAATAACTTTGGGTGTGAAAAAGATCAATATTTCAACAATTGTTTAATATATACATATCTCCACTTACACTCTCAGAATGTGAAAGTGAAAGTGGAGATTTATAATAATAAAGGACTTTAATATTGTTCTGTTTCTCACCCACACACATTATATCTCTTTTGAAGACATTGGTGAAACCATTGGTGTTTTATGGATTACTTTTGCTATAACTGTCTTGCTTTTTGGAGCTTGAAAGGTCTGGTCAACATTTACTTGCTTAAAATGTATGTGTTCAGCAGAAGAAAGAAAGTCATACACATCTGGAATGGCACGAGGGTGAGTAAATGATAAGATAATTAAAATGTTTGGGTGAACTATGCCTTTAAGTCCTGTTATATCAATTATGTTTATTTCATGGGTCTAGTTATTGAGCGCAATTTGTCCTAAAGTCTAAAGCTATATTTTTAGAGTCAGAACTGACCTTTGCAATTTGTAGATTGCAGCCTTTGGCACAGGTGTTGAATTACCTGTGATGTGCTGAAGTGGCATCATGGAAGCTGACTCACATAAAGATCACTATGTACTCTCCCTCTTTGCTGTGCTCAGCTGGTTCACCTTTCCATTTCTTGTCCTACTCATGCAGTCTTCCTCCCTTTTTGCCCATGAACTTCTTGGCATTGTATCACTGTTAAAAAATCTAGTACATTTTTACAAAGCTAAACAATTATCTGCTGCTGTTTGTGGTTGCTTCAATGCTGTTTGTGTGATCGTTATTCTATTGTTGTACAATATTGTTACTATGTTGTGCTCTGTGATAGGTGCATGGAGGTGGAGGGTATGACTCTGACTTCAGTGATGATGATGATGATGATGATGGTGGAGGACTGTCCAAACATGGACAGAATAGGTGAGATTTTGTATCGTATCACTAATCAAAGGGTACTATGTAATTACCAAGATTTTTGGGCATGTAAATACATTGCAATTATTCACAGCAAGTACCATGGTATAATTATCTGATACATCTCTGTTCCATGGTACTATTACAGTACTTATTGGAAGGGATATTTGATGACAAAAGCAAGTACAGATCCCATGCATTTTTGCTCATTTGTAAGTTGAATAACTGTATTTGATTTTTGAGCGATTGTTCTGAGAAATGTATTAAAATAATCTACATAGAATAAACTGTTGGTGCATTAATTGATGCGCTAGTTCTTTTGTGTGTTTGATTTTAGGGCAGGTGAAGATAAACTGTTAGAAAAGCCATTCCAGAAAGGAAAACACACTAAGTTGGCCCATAAAAATCTCGCTGCCTCTGAATGGGACAGGTATAGGCAACATCCATCAAATATAGTCAATTCCTCCATGTCTGGTGTGTGTGTGTTTACTAAAACAAATGTTATGTTTCCTGACAGAGAGGAAGCCAGAAATCGACGACAACACCTGATATCGATGAATGCTGTATCCTGTTTATATTTTTTAGTTTTGTAGTTTTTGAAAAGCTGGGTTTTTTGTTGTTCAGCGAGAACATTTGAATTAACCCTTGTGTAGTTAGTTTGTCCGAAAACCTTTTGTGTTCCCGGTCAAAAATTACTGCCCCACTATGATTTTTAATAAATCTCTCATATTGCTTATATTATCCCAAGATATTGTATTAGATCTTTTTGTCAAGTTCTTGTTTAGTAATTTTGATGGGTTTTGTGCTTATTTTTTGAACATAATTTAAAAAATAATTTATAGAAGGATTTATTGAACTGAGCTTATGCTGGGCAAGTTGGGGGCACTCCCTGCAAAAAAATAAATAAATAATAATAATAAAAAAAATAATGATGTAATAAATGAATAACCACTTGCTTAATCTAAACAAAATAGGTGTCATTTTGAAGCTTACAATCTGGACCCTACAATGCATATCTTATCAACTCTTAAAGTATACTTTTTAATTTGCTGACAAATTGGAACTGTTTTGTTCTCATAATATGTAATTTGTTATCTCAAGAATATTCAGAGTTAGTAAAAACATAAAAAAGGTTATATATTGTTGGAAAATGTAAAATGCGTTGAGCAAATTTGTTTCACTCAGAGGTCAAACTACAGTGAGTATTAGTGTTTAAAAGATTCCCTCTGACACATAATAGTGACTTTTCACATTTTTCCTTATTACTTCCTGAAACATACATAGACAATGACTTAACTTAAAGCAGACTATCTTGATTCAAACAAGCCCAAACACAACATATTATGATAAGTAAATCTTGAAATATTCCTCAAAGAGTGTACATTCAAAGACGATGCACAAAAGGGCTCGCAACACACATAGTGTGTGTGTGTGCGCATATATCTGAGTACATTTTGTGTGCAAACACACATCCACATACACTGATTAGCCACAACATTAAAACCACTGTGTAGGTCCCCCTCATGCTGCCAAAACAGCAGCAAACAGGATCTCAGAATAGCAATCTGAGATGCTATTCTTCTCATCACAATTATACAGAGTGGTTATCTGAGTTTCCGTAGACTTTGCCAGTTCGAACCAGTCTGGCCATTCTCTGTTGATGTCTCTCATCAACAAGGTGTTTCCATCCGCAGAACTGCCGCTCACTTGATGTTTTTTGTTTTTGGCACCATTCGGAGTAAATTCTAGAGACTGTTGTGCTTGAAAATCCCAAGAGATCAGCAGTTACAGAAATACTCTTTAGACAGAGAAGTTGAAAAAAAAAAGATTATTTGAATTGAATTTGAGATTGAAACCAAGATACTAAAGGTATGTTAGAAGAGTAGCTGCATCATGCTGGCCTGCTAAAAGTGCAATTTTAGTAACATTTGACTATTATAAGCTATTTATAAAGCTGATGGCATCTCATACATTTTTCCCAGTCCAAGCATTGCTATGTTCTTTTAAGTGGTAAAGAAATCCTTGACAGCATTTTGTAAGTTTGAACGCCACAAGAAGTTTGTCAGTGACTACATTCTGTACTATGGAGGGAAGATCGATGACTTCAGACGATCCATGTGAGAAATTCACTTTGTTCACCTTCTAGAGAAACATTGTAGCATTAAAACTATTCAAATTAAACGAAGTGGTATATTTAAATGTTCAGAGAAAATGTTAAGGCATTCATAGTTTGATTTCCACCTGAATTTGTGTGTGTCCATACGCAGGTCTAAAGATAAGACAGATCTGGATGTGGTAAGAGAAAACCACCGTTTTCTCTGGAGAGAGGAAGATGAGGAGGATATGACATGGTAATGTCTGCCCATCTGTATTTGGTTTTAATTTCAGCATTCAACATTATTTATGTGCCTTTCTGTAATGCTAATCTCTGTACCGTGAGCCTAAAAAAAGTTTCTGAAATTTTAGGGAGAAAGATCTTGCAAAGAAGTACTACGATAAACTTTTTAAGGAGTACTGTATTGCGGACCTCAGCAGATACAAAGAAAATAAGGTTTGCTTTTTCTTTATGTTTCTTCCCTGTTATGCTAAATATATTTTCAGACATTTAAATAAAAATATTATATGTTCTTTTCATTTGCACAGTTACTGAATTTTTGTATATTCTTTTACCAGTTTGGATTTAGGTGGCGCATTGAAAATGAAGTTGTGTCTGGAAAAGGTAAATGGAGAATATTTTTTACTGCTATTTACACATTATGTACTTTTGGCTACATTATTATGAACAAAAAAGATTAACAAACAATATTGTCCTCAGCCACTAGGTGGTGGTGCAGTTTTACCTTGTGTAAAACTTTGTTTTTGGAGCTTTGAAGGGCAATGTACTGTGCACTGTTGAAACATAACCTTTACAGTTTCAAAACAAAACCTGTTTTAGGCCTATTCTCTTCCGACTGGAACCTAAAGCTGTCAATATGATATGAAGTCTTGAAAAGGTTCCGAATGAAAACCTAAATGATATTATCAAGCATCGCCATTACTGTTTCTCATATTTAGGGTCAGGGATTGGAACAAACCGTAAGCGATCTGATTTGGGAGACAATAAAATCAATCCCATAGATATATAAAATACCCTATAGACTTGCATTGAAGGATGGACACAAGCCATATCTAAGGACCAGAATATCATAGAGACTTGGGGGCGGACCCTTTTGAATTGAGCTGCTTAGCAACCGTCTTAATTAAAACTTAATTAAAATAACACATTTATTTTAATTAAGTTGATTAATAATAATTAAATGAATACATGTATATAAATTAAATACAAATTTAAATAGGTGTCATTTAAAAAAATAGGTGACATTTCACACATTTATTATTAATATGATTGAATTTTTATGGAAATACATTGTATGTTGCGTGTGATAGGATGTATATGTGTCATTCATACTTAAAAAAAAACATCAAACATATTATTTCAGCAATAAGAAACAAGAGGGCATGCTATATTGTTTATATAGTCATGCTGCGCGTTGTGCCTAACAACAACAACCTACCATGACCATATTCACAATATGGCACAGCCTCGTGTGCCTTATTGCTTTTATAAAATGGCTACCACATAAAAAATATTTAGGACACAATGTTTATTATTATTATTAAGGATGCACCAGTGTGTCAGCCACCAATATTTATCAGCCAATTATTGACCAAATTTAAACCAACTGCAAATTGGTTATAAGCATGAAAATGCAGATATAATTAATTATCATCACACTTGTTAACAGCCGTGTTAAAGCTCTGTTTCAATTCAAATGCACAATCCAGAAATAATGATAGCCACATAATGTAGAAGGGTTAGCACTCCTAAGAACATGTGATATGTAATTTTTAATGATACTCGTTCTTACACTAATGAGGAAAAAAAACACTTTGAAACCACCACACTTTGACATTGGTATGGTACCCATTAAGGCTGAACGATTGCTTCAGTTAGTGCTTCAGTCAGCATTGTGTAAGCAAGCGGCACCCTCTAGCGGTGTGTTTGACATTATCCATTATACCACAATAGAACATAAAGGGCATTTTTTTCCCGTTTGTTTGAGCTGTCAAGTGTTCAACAGATATAAATCCATGTTCAATGCAAATTATTTATTTTTAGAACAATAAACAGCTTTTATACCTCTTTGTATATTTTTAAACATAATTTCTGAGCAAAAAAGTGATCTGATGACAAAATAAGGTAAGTCGAAAAATATCGTATTGGCCAATAGTTTATAGTTAAAATCTGTATTGGTCAAAAATGTTCATATTGGTGCATCCCTAATTATTATTTTTATTTTTAAATCATTAAATTCCCTTCTTCTATTAAAAGATATAGTCCCAACAAATAAACCATACATACAACGTTGCTATTCAAGGAAAATAATTATATACAAAACGAAACAAAAAGAAGCTTGGTGATGAGGTCATAGTTTTGCTTTTGATTAATCAGCATCCAGGACCAGCTATCTGTTTTAGATGTTTTATAATAAAAACTTAAGTACAGTAGTTATTTAAATTTCATCCCATTTTAATTGCAATTCAAATTTGAATTACAATTCTGCATTCAGTTTTGTACCTCAGTTCAAATTCTTAAGTTGAATTGGAATTTAAAAGGCATTCTAAATTCAAATTTGAATAGCACACATCCATGCTATTTTGTGTAACTAAAACCAATGACATTGAATAATGTTGTTTCTGGGTCACAGTTCATGGTTATAGTATGTTATCTAAGTAGGTAAACAAGGTTGAAGGGCATTCATAATTTTCCCAATCAGCAAATTTTACACAAACATTGGGCAGATCAATGAAGAGGCCTTTAATTGACTGATGAAAAGATCACAGGCTCTTTCACGCTTGTGTTTGGAGCATGTGACAAAAGAGCAAATTACTTCTATCTGACTGAGTCATAGACTAAATGCCATCCAGCGTCACTCGAACCCTGAGCCACTGATTAACCATGTAAAGCTGGTGGCATGATGCATTACTCACTCATACTTAAACTCTGGCATCACAGAAATCAAAACACCAAGAAAAAACATATGCTGGAAACTAAAACAAGAATCAAATATAACATGATATTGCACGTTAGTGAAGACTATGATTCATTGGTAATTATCAGACCAAAACTCTTATAGATTTACATTTAAGCAGGGACCCAAACCATATCTAAGGACCAGAATGTTATGTAGACTTGGGAGTGGACTTTGTTGACTTGGATCCATGAAGAACCACCCTAGCAGCCCCCCCAGAACACACTACCAGTGGTTGTGGCCTGGCAGATGATAAAACAGGTTAAAAAAATCCCACAGACTTACATTGAAGTAGGAACCCAGGCCGAAATAAGTAGTTGGATGCATGTTGCGTGCCAAGGCACTTTTCAGTAACAGCCCTACTGACTTGCTGTTTGTAAGTATAGCTGAGGTTTAACAGGTCCCCTGAGAAGATTTGTCATGAGGAATTCCAATCTGCTAGTAATTTTTTCAACAGTTAAACATGAGGGCATCCCTGATACTCATAATGAGGGTTAACCCTGATGCGTTGTCATTTCTCCAAAGACTCTGTTTGTCAGCTTCAGTGCCGCTCACGCAAGCTTAATTGAGCTCTGAGTTGCATGTACGTCATCAGAGAGATGGGGTAATTGGGCATCTCTTTAATCTGTATGTGCAACATGAGGTTGTTGTTACCTCAGTCACTCTCTCTCTCGCTGTGCCACGTGTGTCAAGAATATTGAACAGCCGTGTTAAAGCTCAATAAAGAAAGAAAGGAAAATGGCAATCTTACAAAACAGGTTTGCTTATAGTGTCCAAGTTGGACCCATTTTTATCAAAGGTCATGAATTTGTCAATACCTTGCAGGCATGTGACTAAAACTCCTCAATGTGTGCTCAATACCTAATGCTCTGTTTTCAGTCAGAGTCACTCAGGACAGTGTTTCTTAACTGGTATTGCTTCAGGACCCAGAATTGACATAGAAAGAAAAAGGCTTTTGTAGAAAATTCATAAAAACTGATGAAACGTGAAAAAGTTCTGTTTGGGTCAAAAAAGACCAGAAAGAGTACAGTAGATATACAGCACCTCTCTTTTGTTAAAGCTTTTTATGAACAAATTATTTAGCTATCCTAAGAATCCTAAGAACAATTATATAGTTATTGTAACAAGTTTTTTGAGAACTCCAGATAGTAACATCAGTTAGTAGCAGACAATAATATCAGTTGGTGTCAACTGAAGGTAAAGTGTGATGGGCTCAAAGTGATCAGGTAGCTGGCAATGCTGTTTCAGACGGCACACCGTGAGAGGTGTGGGAAGCCTGGCAGAAAAACTCCCTCATGACGCACATTTTTTCCCTGGGCCAATCTGGAGGATCCCCTTGTACAGTAAGCCTGCTGGAGCTAATGTGAGCTCGCTGATAGCTGAGGTAAAATGCTGTCCCAGCCAAGGCTATGGGAGGAGAGAGGCTTCTGATGCGTCTGCTTTGCTCTGTATCTCTCTCGTTGATATGGAATAGTAATTTCTTGTCAATAAGGCCAACAGTATAAAGTCAAGTCAAAGTTAATTTATCAAATGCGTAACAATACAGCATGCATCAGTAATTGCTGGCAATGAAATGCGGAATCTACAAGCTCTAGAGAAAAAGAATAGAGAAAGAATCACAGGTAAAAGATTAAGTTAAAAGTAATTTTTAAAGTAATATTTGGTTAATAAGCTGGACAAAAATTAGGTGAAACATACCATATTAAAGCAATATCACACGAGCAAGAGTGCGATATGGCCCTACATCAGCACTGCTGTGATTCGGCCATAGGTAATCACAGCAGTGCTGATTTAGGGCCATATAGCACGATTGCAAGTGTGATATTGCTTATATACTACAGTTCAATAACAAGTAAATAAAAAAAATTGGAAAAACTTGAGTATGGTCATAAAAACGCATTTGTGCATGAAACTACATTCTTACGGGACCGATCAGAATCTGCCGTTGCTGGTTCAAAAGAAATGATGCATCCAAGCCTTCTTTAGTGTGGCAGGGCGGAGGGCGGGGCCGGGTCGTGATAGTACACACCCGGTCCCGTATTAGGCTAATCAACCCTCTGAGGTATAAAGGTCGACTGCAGGGGATCGTGCGGGAGAGAGAGATCGTTAACGGACATGTCCGTCATGTGTGTGTTTATGTTGTCTTTTAAGTTTATCATTTAAACTATTATTTATATTGAAAAGCCGGTTCTTGCCTCCTCCTTTCCATTGAATACCATTACAGTTAGTAATTAAAAAATGCCGGTTCTCGCCTCCTCCTTTCCATTGAATACCATTACAGTTAGTAATTAAAAAATGCCGGTTCTCGCCTCCTCCTTTCCATTGAATACCATTACAGTTAGTAATTAAAAAATGCCGCTTCAGAAATAGTATCACGGCTGTGCTGTTTCGAACAAGTTATTGGATAAACAAGGTTGGATGTGTGTGTGTGTGTGTGTGTGTGTGTGTGTGTGTGTGTGTGTGTGTGTGTGTGAGAGAGAGAGAGAGACGGAGCATGTGTGATGACCTGTTGCCACACCCAAGCAGAGATGCTGTCAGCTTTCTGAAGGTCAGCTTTCTCAGTTGTAAAATAGCCGTCCAAGCGGGGGTATTCCTCTCGATTTCGCGGTAGCCAGTGCGCAAGAGTCATTCCCTATAGAAACTGCAATCTCCTCAGCCATTTTAAACAGTATGTTTCCAATGTGGAAACTCTGGTAAGAGGTAAGCACCTTGAGTTTTGTAATCAATCAGTCTGTTGTGTCTCTCAGCTTTG
Organism: Xyrauchen texanus; assembly: GCF_025860055.1. Lineage (NCBI taxonomy): Eukaryota > Metazoa > Chordata > Actinopteri > Cypriniformes > Catostomidae > Xyrauchen > Xyrauchen texanus. The sequence goes on from NC_068308.1 coordinate 10,732,016, forward strand.
ATGAACCTTAATGCTGAAGTTGTTTGTTTAAAGCCGTTTAAAGCCATTTCCTACCTTTAGTAATGTAGTTGTAATATGCGCGATCATGGAGTTATGTTCTATGTAAACATACATGCCAACATTTTAGTACTTAAATCCGGTAGACCTTCTCCCATCTACCAGTGATGCTTGATTTAACCTCCCGCGTCTGCTACCTGCGCAGATATCAACAGTGCAAATGGGTTGTAATTTGCCAGGTTGAGGTCACAAATGGGTTAAAATTTGTATAATGTGTCGATTGTGTGAGTAGGATGCATTTCATACAAGATCTGGCAACTGGACAACCTTGGAATAATATTTTGATGTGATTATTCATATAACAAGGTTTGGGCCATAAAAATTACGGGAGTTTCCCAGGAGAAATAACACAACGGGAGGGGTGCGGGAGATGGGTTTGAAATACGGGAGATTCCCGGAAAAACAGGAGTGTTGTCAGGTATGTATGTAAACAATGACGAACGGATTCACTTCATGTCACCAACTGCCTCATAATACACTCAAAAATAATATTTTTCCACCATCTGCTGGCTAACATATGTATTGTAAAAAAAAAATAGATGTAAAAAGAGACACACAGTCTACATTAACTCTTAACACATATGCACTACTTTCTTGCACTTTAGTTTAGAACAGCACGAACACAAGTGGAGTGATACACACACAGTGAAGCGTCCGAGTGCTGATGAGTTGTCAGACCATCAGTGTTCATGGAACGTCTCTCATCCAATCAGATTCGAGGGCCGGAACTATCTGTTGTATATAAATAAATAAAAATGTACACATATGTTAAGGTATAAAATTATGAAATTATAAAATGCTTCTATAATCTCACAGTGAATTTGAGTGAAATTTGGTTGAAAGATCGGTTCTAAGCTGAAATCAAAGTCTTTGTTTACCGAAATTTGAACCACATCCCCCAGTGGCTGAAGTGGGAAGTGTTTTCGAATGTATGAGCATTTGTGTGCTCTAGTTTCCTGGTGCAATGTACACAAATTGCTGCCAAAAACAAGTTTTAGTTGTAAATAATGTAAAGCAGTCACCAGGAATGGATATTTTATTTACTTTAGAACCAAAATTTACTCTAAGCCTAACCGTCAATGGAATAAAAGTAATCTTTTAGTGCAAAAATGCTACCTCTGAATCGGACTCCTCAGCTGTGTCATGTTTTGGAGGCTGTTTGCTCTGGAGGTTGCGGTTGTCGGCCGCATACGTCACAAAGGCTGTCTCATTTCATAAGGATGCTTTGCATAATGAGTCACACTCATCATTGTTTATGTGAATGCGATTATTTCCTGGTTTCCATGGGACCAGAACCTGCATCTCTGAGGCTGCTCACATAATGCATTATCAGCAGCACCACAGGGAAAGTTAAACACATTTGAATCAATGCAGAAATGTCTGATGGGGGATGGCGCTTGTAAGTAACTCAGAAGAATGGGGTCGATGTCAGGGTACTGAAACATGTTGACTACTTGTATGATCATGTTGCACAAACAGTGCACGCCAGCTAAGCATTTTGTGCAGGTATTGAGCATGCTTCTCTATGCCTGCTCTCCCAATTGTCTCTTAGATTGTGAGCAGATCAAAGTTAGTCATCACCAATTTGTTGTCACTACCTAATTGTAGTATAAAATGGATTCCGAAGATTCAATTTGGGCCTGCGTATCTGTCATGTATCTGTGCGTTTCACATATGGTCATCCTGTATCTCACAGGCCAGTTCCTCTGCGGCAACAAACGCTGTGAGAATAAGGAGGGCCTGAAAAGCTGGGAGGTGAATTTTGCCTATGTGGAGCAGGGAGAGAAGAGGAATGCCCTGGTGAAACTACGTAAGTGCCACGGCTGTGCCAACTACTTGGCTGTCTAAAATTTGCATGCTGTAATCCCCTCCGCTCACAGGACACTAAGGTGGAGTTAATCTTAATTTAGGAAGAACCATGTCTGTATTTGCAGGACTGCTTCATTTTTGCTTAATAAAGACGTGTTTTAGATGAACGAAGCACGCTACCTTACCTCAAGTGGCAATGTTGCAGAAATACATTAAAATATAGGACTAAGCAAAAGTTTAGGCACTTGGGGAAAATGTTGCATAGTGAGGATGACTTTAAAAATAATGCCATAAATAGTTTTCATTTATCAATTTATTTGTGTGGGCCATGACATCTGTTGCAGGGCTCCCTGTTCTTCAATTCTAATCTTTTCTATTTGCAAAAGTAATGTTTGGGAGTCTAACATGTATATTTCCTATTGACACACTAAAGCTGAAGATATAAATAATCATCTTAAGACAAATACTGTTGTGAAAAATCTAAGACTTTTGCACAGTACTGTAATTTTACATAAACTTTAATAGACTTACTAAATTATAAGTATGGATAACTATACTTACTAACTTACTACAGTGGGAGCCAAAAGTCAGAGACTACATTTAAATCTGGGATTCAAAATCCAATCTGAAAAATTATATTTTATATAATTAATCTTATAAACAGATTTGCGATAATGGCCATGTTAATTCTTTTATACAAAAAGTCAGATGTCCTTGCTTCCACTGAAGTACACAAGATGCTCTTTGGGACATTCTCAAACCATACTGGGATAGCATGGATCATCAGTTCATTGAGTCCAAGTGCATGTAGAATTTTCACAAGTGGTCTCAGACTTTTGGATCCCATTGTATATTGTTTATGTTGTGCTATAATTCTGCTCTATATACTGGACACGTTTTTGGCCCAACCAACATTGTTAAGGCATGTAAAAATACTGCAATTTGATCTAAAAATATGAAACATCATCAAATTTTTTTTCAAGGTCTGTGCCCAGAGTGCTCCTTCAAACTCAATTATCATCATAAGTAAGAATATTCAACCATTTTAAAACACAATTGCATGTTCAGGTATCCTTAGATTGTCCGTAGACTTTGCCACTTAAGCCCTATGTTGTTTTTTCAGGAGAAAGGAAGTTATAGTTAAGAAGAGACGGCGATCGAAAGAGACTGTGGAACAGTCAAATAAAACCAAGTCGGTCCACTCCAGAAAGAGTAAACGCAAAGACAAACGGAAACACAAAAAGAGGCGCAAAGGCAAGATTAGTTTATCTTGGTTTGATTACATTTGTTTTTAAACTGGACGAAGGTTTTATTAGCAAAAGTGTTGGGTGTATATGATTACAAAGTGATTAATTATTGTAATCTGATTACATTTTTGTAAAACAATGTAGTGTGAAACATTACATTTTAAGTTCTTGTAATCAGATTACAGTTATTTTCAATTAAAGTAATTACTTTTAAGCACATTACATGCGCTAAAGTAATATGTATAATACATTTCAAATATGAATTCATATTTACGTCTATTATCATTTCTGTGACAGCTGAAGGGTGTGACAGTGAATGAGGAGGAAATATTAACATTTTGAATTTGAGCAGAAAACCAAAAACTTGTCTTGTAAAAAAGATTTAGAAAGTAACTTAATAGATAAATAATTAGTAATGTGATTACTTTTTGGTTGAAGTAATTAGTAAAGTAATCTGATAAATTTTTTAGGGAAGCTATGTGTAGTGGATTACTTATTTTGAGTAATTTACCCAACAGTGATTAGCAAGGTATTGCAATTTCTGACCAAGCCTCCAAGCATTTCCAAGATGTGGCTTTGTTCAATGGGTTTTAAATAACAGCATTCCAGAGCATGTCTATGCTTAACTTTGACATATTTATGTGGTGTTGTTCTGTAGTCATGTTCAAGTTTGACGTGCAATGTCATGTCCATAACATGTCCATAGTTGTCATGGATAATGATTTAAGGAGTGGCTATCCTAAGGTAGATTAAGCACAGTTTTATTGGGGGGGGATCACAATTCACAATAATATTTTGTGTCAGGACTTAAACCACACCATAATACCTACAGTATAATACAGGCAAACCCTAGCATTGTGTTGGCGAGTTTTGTACGGGCAAGCGCCCCTCACATTTTATTCCAAAAATGTAGTGAAAATGATTTCTTCTGTACAGAGTATTCTTCAAGTTCAGGGGAGTCCCAAGAATCAGATAAAGGTACAGTATGTTACTCCACTCCCATCACCACCCAAACTTTTCCCTCTCCCCTAAAAATGACTGGCCATCATCTAAAACCCTGAATGCACTCAATACACCTTAAATATCTGTCAAATATAGCTTGGCCAGCTTCTGTATTCAGAGCAAGTAATATAACATTTGATGGTGTATGTGCATGCTCTGAGAAGTTCCAAACTAGTTAGGAGTGTTTACTATGGCAAGCATCACTATACTTTGGGGGTTATTGAAATCCCCAACCCTAAGTATTAAACTTCGGTGCCTAACTCGTCTGCACCATTTGTACTACAGAATTAATGATACCTCAAATCCGGTGGCTTGTTGAGGAGAAGAGTGTTATTACTTTTGAAGAGAAAAGACTTGCCTAGCACATGATAACACAAGCAAAAAAAATCAAACAAACAAACTAACAAAAACATCCTATAGATTTAACATACATTAAATGGTGGAACTGATCTAGGGACCAGAATATCATAGAAACTTAGTAACCAGTAGCAACCACCCAGAACACCCTAGTATCCACATAGGAAAATCAACACTGACATTTTCTTAAAATGTAAAAATGAGTTATTTTACCACAGTACTTTCATCAGTCTTAAATCCTATGAGTCTAATGCAGTATCATTTCTAGGCACAGAGAGTGAAGAGGAGAATGAACAAGAAGAGGGGCCTTCAGAATCAGAGCACTGGAAGGGCCCAGCCCCCGCTGTGGAGGAGAAGTCACGGTGAGTCCCATTTACTTTTCACTATGATATATTGTAGTGCCATGTTGAGTGCACACATGTGGGGGAATATTTTTTAAAGCTCCTAAATGCTTCCACACTGAGAAACCATATGTGTCTGTTTCTCTTTCAGGGAGGAAGTGTTTGATGAGTATTTTGAAGACATGTTTCTCTGAGTGTAGGAAAAGAAGATCTTTGCGTTCAGAAGAATCCCCTTCATGTTGTTGTCTTTTGTACTTTTATGCTTTTGTAAAGTATAGTTTGACAAAACTTTTTTTTATGGCATTTGGGTTTTTATTTTTTTGTCTCACTTAGCCTCATTCGTGAAACATGAGCAGAAAAAATTTCTTTGTTAATCCATACTTAAAATGGAGCAGCAGTTTACGTAAGATGGTTTTTACGCAATTTACGCAAATTCGTTCTGCACATGTAAACCATTTGTAAAACCATTCATGCATAATTTTGTGGATTCAATTCATTGTAACATTTAATAAGAATGGCTTTAAGGACGATTTACACAGATTTGTTCAGAGATTCATTAAATTCAGTTTAGGTAAGAATGGTTTTACAAACGTTTAAAGATAATTCTTTCTGCACTTTAAAGTGTTCGTTAAACCATTAGTTTATAATTTGTCGCTTTCAATTAAATTTACAGCCGATTTACACAAATTTGTTCATAGATTCTTTCGATTCATGCAATGCAATTGAAATTGTATAAGAATTGTTTTACTAGCGATTTACGCAAATTTCTTCTGTGCATGTAACGCATTCGTAAAACCGTTCATGCAAATTTTGAACTTTCAATTATATTTACAGATGATTTACACCGATTTTTTTAAGAGCTTTATTCAATTCAGTGCAATACAATTAATTTTACATAAGAATGGTTTTACAAACAATTTACACAAATTCGTTCTGCATGTGTAAAGCATTGGTAAAACCATTCATGCATAATTTTACACATTCAATTTATAGACGATTTACTCCAAGAATCTTTCAGAGATTCAATGCAATTCGTTTAACATAAGAATAGTTTTACGAACGATTTACACAAATTCGTTCTGCATGTGTAAAGCATTGGTAAAACCATTATTGCATAATTTGTCAGATTCAATTTACAGACGATTTACACAGATTCTTTCAGAGATCCATTCAGTTCAGTCAATGCAATTCAGTTTACATGAGAATGGTTTTACGGACGATTTATGCTAATTCGTTCTGCATTTGTAAAATGTTCATAAAACCATTCATGCAGTTTGTCGCATTCAATTCAATTTACACAGATTCTTTCAGAGATTCATTAAATTGAATGCAATGCCATTCAATTTACATAAAAATGGTTTTACAAACGATTTACACAAATTCGTTTTGCTTTTGTAAAACCATTCTCACATACACTTGTCGCATTCAGTTCAGTTTATTTACGATATACACAGATTCAGAGTTTCATTCAATCCAATGAAATGCAATTACATTTGCTTAAGAATTGTTATACAAACTATTTACGCAAATTATTCCTGTTAGTTTTTGTAAAACCATTCATGCATAAGTTGTTGCATTTGAATTTTATTTATGGACCATTTACACAGAGATTCATTTAGAGATTCATTAAATTCAAAGTAATTACATTTATGGAACAATGGTTTCACAAACTATTTACACAATAATTTGATCTGATTGTGTTTAATGAACGAGGCCCACTATGTTTAGTAGTGTGTTTAAGCATTTTATGTTTACCTCTAAATTTACTTTCCAAGCCCATGCATTTGTAGATAAGAGAATTATTTGGATTCTTTCCAGAAAGACATCGAGTTCATGTAATCATTTTACTGCCTTGCAATATAGATGACAACAAATTGGGACCCCATAGCAATTTACCTATGTACTAAGAGTTTACAATCATATACTATCAAGAGTGTTTGCATCCCCTGGAACATTGATGACTGTAGATTTACTGCTGAGCTTGTACACATATTCTGCTAATCCTCAAGAGCTTCTGCATGGAAATCATTATACAAATTATACACCATACGTCATTCTTTCAGAGCAAATTCACATGGTCATAATGTACTATCAGACTGTCCCAGGGCACAGCTTAGTCAACACTAATGGCAGTCAGCCAATCAATGTGAAGAATCAGTCAGGTTGGGTCAGAGAGCACTTGTTCCCTCTAGTCCATTAATCAGTGTGTGTAATACGTTTATAAATGTGCAAGTGACCTGTGCATTCGTGGTGCAATTTTGTGCTTTCACAAAAAATAAAATGGAGAATAAGTTGTATACTACATTGTTATGAAACTTTAAAGTCCCCATAAAATCATAATTCAGTGTTTTGAGGCTTTTTGTCCATGTGTGTTGTCCTTGAGGTCATCTATTGCACTCCTAAAAATTGACAAAATACCCTTTTTGCACACACGTGTATTTAAAATGTGTCTTCCTCATTTGTGAATATGGACCAAAAATATTGATGACTCATCTTGCACTACACAGGTTTTTGTCCAATTAACTGGTCTCTAGAATAAGACTGTCCCTCCCCTGCAATCGAACAGGAAGTCGCTGCAAACATAATTGCTGTGACAAACCTAAAGCCTGTTGGCTATTTAAACAAACAGAGACAAGCCCTTCGATATGTCCCAAGCAAACTTTCTGGTACAACTGGAAATGTCAACACAGGAGAGAAAAAAGGACTCGTCAAGCAATTTCTGGATTTGTATTGACAGAAGTTAAAGTGCAAGAAAGCAGCAGTCTTCCATGAAACTTGTGTAGAGAGGGGACATTTGTTTTGGCCCTCAGCCAATTACCTGAGCCTCTTTACCTGGGGATGATCCAGCTTTATTAGGTAATCCCTAGCATGATAGAAAGGTCTAGCTAAAAGAAGTCTATCTAAAAGAAGTTCCTGACATGCCCTCTAAACCACCTGACAGATCTAGGCAGTCACAAAGACCTCAAACTAACAGCTGATGTGGTCAATGATTACTAAAGACTCAGTAAAACTCTGAATAATGTGTTTATTTGTTTACATTACATAATATTCAGTATCTTATGTGCAGAAGTATTTAGTCAGAGGATCAAGTTTCACGCTCACTCAGTAGGATGCATTACATCTTATTGCAATTTTATACACAGAGTTCACAAACCATTATCCTGAGATGGGATTAACTCACATTTTGGTTATTTCCATCTGGTCTGGGTTTAGGGGTTTTGACATTTGAGTATAGTGACTAGTTCTTGTGAAGATATTTAGACTGCAAAGAACCTGCCATGGCCCCTGTATTTGATTAAAGGCTTTGATCGATTTTTCCAATTCTTTGTTGACAAGTGAACGTTGCACAAGGTGTTTTATGTAATTTAGGGTCAAATTTATTTGATTTTAATTTCTGATCAATCTCTCTGGCAGTCATTATGCATAAATGTGGGTACATCCAATTGCTGTACTCCATGGTGTTTTTCCTAAAATGCATACCTATTTTAGATATGCTATCTTCTGATATCCATGTGCATCTGCCAAAATAATAAGTTAAAATGTTACCGCTGTTGTCATATTCTCTACAGATCAGGAAAAAAACAAAACAAGGGACTTCGACCTTACAAATTGGGTTAGTGCCTTTTGCCAGGGGAGATGTCTAAAGGCTCCAGTAGTCTGCTTTAAATAAGCATGGTATTTAAAGATTAAATCTGAGTGAGTCTCAGGAGCTGCCTCCCCCTCATCAAACTCAGTTCAATCCAATCTTCTTAGAGGTTTACACATGCTCAAGTACTGGTTGTTCCCTATCGCCTTGTCATACATACACACAATACAATACTTTAATTCAAATGTTTGGTATAAACAAATACCTCTATATAATCAGTTGATATCCTAGTAAATTAATTATGCTCAATGTTATATTTTCATTAATTAATTATGTCTGAAAACTATGTTTGATGTAAGCTTAGGTGTGAATAAATGATTAAAGAACAAACATCAAAGTTCTGATCATAAATTTTCTCCACAGCACCAAATACACAGAATTAGCCACATTGTTGTGTAGCCTTCTCAGCTTCATCTTCTTTCAAGAATAAAAAGTATCTTTGAAGGATTCAAAAGTCCTGTGTCATTCCCATCAAAATACAGATGCAAAAAGCAGTTGCAACAAGTAGTAACTCTTGCAGTCAAGAGATGTTAGCCTTGGCAGTGCCATGATCTACCCTTTAAACATTTCATTACAAAGCGCTTGCTAACCCACCACAGCTCGTAAAAGCTCATATTCAAGTAAGTTGATCCTTGAACTTTAAAGAAATCAACTGATAAAAAAAATGAGTAGTCTAAGTGGGGATGAATTTCTTAAAAATAAGTAAATTCAATTAAAAGCTTCTATGATTTTACAGAGAAGCTAAACAAAACTTGATTCCAGAATTTGTTAAAGATTGTTGATAGATTAGGAAAAGTTGCTTAATGTTCTAATTCTTCATCTTTTCCAGTTTAAAGGACATCAAAAGTCTTGAGAGACAAATAATCAAGTGTTAGGGATTTGAAAAACACACTCAAAATAAGCTCTGACTTAACTACAGAACATTATAACATGTAGGGTTGTGTTTGGCTACTATATTGTGGCAAATGTAATAGTTGCACATGGCATACTTCCTCCACCGTTGATAGATGTTAATGGTACAGTCAAAGTGAAATGAAATATTAGGAATGAGCAAGAAATTGTCTATATGGTCAAGATAAGCTGGTTCTCTAGGCTGGCACCCCTTCAGAAAGAGAAACCATGTACAGTTCTTCCATTACTGGTGAATGCCTGCGTGTTCACTTGGAGAAGGTACATCCATGGAATTGAGACAGAAGCAGAGAAAGAAGGAATCTGGTGAAAACATATGATCAAAGGAGCACATTTCACCTCCATGTTTGCCAGCCAGCCCAGACTTCTTTGGATCTGGATTTCTGATGGATAATGTTTAAAAAATGGTGCAGGTTTTTGACTTTCCTTCTCCACCTTCTCCACCAGGTGCTTCAGTGTAGAAAAGAAAAAACAGAGTGAAAGAGAAAATAGAGTTACTATAGTAGGCCATGCAGTGCACCAAGGCTATGAGGTCGTTTGAGTTTAGCAAAGGTTTGCCCAAACATCATCATGTCAGTTTTATCATGGAATGTTTCAAATACATTCAAATCTGCTGCTAGCATAACATGAAACAGTAAATTAGCAAGCTAATCGTCATATGATGTAAATCATCCCTGCTAAAACACCATCTTGACCATGCTGAGAGATCAGCTACACCTAGGGTTGCCATCTTCAAAGTAAAAAAATAAGGGATATCCCCTCCAGTTGTGACGTGCAGGGGTCGCCATACCCCTTGATTTCAACGTCCGTTTACAAATACGGGACAAATCAGGTCCCAAATATTAAAAAAAACATAGCTTATGTGTCCTACATACATTTTTTAGCCTCTGCCTCTTCTAGTTTCTTTCGTTCATTCTCCAAAGCGTCTACTTTAGCTTGGTAAATATCAGCCAGCTCCTTCCAGTGGACCCTGTTGTTGTTCAGTCCATCAAACATGGGGGTGATCTCCTTGTGGAATCTTGAAAATTCCTGCATGAGAAAAAAGGCCTCTGTTAGTGCAAGCCTTCACAAGCCCACCAATCCATCATTCCCTGTCAGAACAAAATAGCAATGTTGTGATGACATTCCACAAGGAGGCTATTGTGGACAATTGCCCAATTTTCTGCTTTTAATGGGAGTTGTAAACAAAAAACAAAATATGATAAACCTAAATTTACCTTATACACAAATGAGCACACAAAGTCAATGAAACCACACTGCATCTTCGGAAGTTCAGCTGACTTGTTTCTGTCCATCATGGGCTGAGCAGTGATACAAAATTAAAGTGAGATAAGCAAGCCATTCTTATTTTGGGCACACATTATTGTTCTTACAGTGCAACTTCCAGTTAGGAAGGACATTTCTAACATGAATAATGGTGTACCGCAAGGAAAAAGTTTATCTTTACAAACTCACAATGGGTTGCTGGTCTAGTACAGTCCGCTCCAGATCTCCCTGTTCCCAAAATTCAGCTGCCACCATAAGAGCCACCTTCAGAAAAGAACACCTTTAGATAGAGGTCAACTATATCCCATGGACTATATTCTAACCTAGTGCTGGCTAAGACTGTTGATGACCAAACTTGCACCTACTTTGCTCTGGACTTCCCATGGCTTGGTAATGGCAGACAAATCACAACCAGTCATCATCATTGCCCTGTTTGGAATGAAACAAAACAGATCAAAAAAGGTATTCGAACCCTCAATTAATTTAATTCTCAATGGAGCTAGGTTCTGTAGAAAAGTAATGCTTACATAATGATTTCCTTTCTTATGGGGTTGTTGGCCACATAGGCAATGGCTTCCTTCTCATCACTCATTGGTTCGGTGGCGTCAACGATCTTCTGGAACATTGTTCTTTTTCTGGATTAGTAGAAAATTAGAATCATCATCAATACAACTTTACTTGAAACTCCAACTTCACCCTTTCTTGGTCTTGCAAGTCATTTACACCAATATTTAAAATGGTTCAAAATCGGTCAGAAAGTTTCTCAAGACCAAGGAAGAGTTAAGACGGTAGCTGTGTTTCGTAACATGGCAGCTGGCTTTTATCTGATCTAAGCTGTTAATTAGCTGGCCCAAGCTGATCAACCAACCATCATGACCACATGAAGCTAGTTTGACCAGGGGATGGCTGGTTTGTTGCCTAGTCCAAGATAATCTCACATGTTCCAACTACCAGCTACGTACCATCATGGCCAGCAGGTGATATGTTCAAGACATGTTCTGGATCGCTTACTTGAAATACAAGGCTAGATCTGTAGCAATGATGCAGACATCATGTAAGTGCTGCACTGTTTCAAACTGGCGTTTCTGCAGACTTTGGAAAATGTTAACATTCTGTAGAGGAACAAAAAAAACAAGATGTTGGATTGATTAATTTTAGAACATTGCACCATTACATTTTTTTAATATTTTGTGAGATAGCAAACCTCTTCTGCCATGAGAGTTTTGCTGTATTCAAGATGGTGCCTTTCCAAGATGGAGGAGCCATGAAGCTTGGCCAGAGGTGATCCACTCCTACAATGGAATCGTAGGAGGGTCGTAAACAAGTCCCAAACAAAATGTCTTTAATGTTTTTTTGTTGTTGTTGTTGTTAGTGGAAATATTAGTTGTTTAAAAATACAATAAATTACTTTGTCTGGTAGAGATTGTTGGTACCCCTGTGGTCAATATCGTGACAGAACGCAGCCGCTACCATTGCAAAGGCATCAAGGTCTGAGTAGTATTTTCTCAGCCTTCCAGTCTGTTGGACAAGCAAACGTCATTAACTCTATTAAAAAGATGACCTCCTTGGTGGTTTTGCACGATTTTGCCATTCTTCTTGTTGTTAAAAACTCACTTGCAGAAGGCAGAACATGGTCTGGCCCACATTAAACCCATGCCTCCAGTTATGGTAAGTGATGTCTCTGTAGCCTTTTCGTACTGTGTACATCCATCTGGTCAGGACCTGGTGTAGGTGCAGGTAGCATTAAAGTACATGTTCTCCAGCCAGAAAATTACAAGAAACACTATGGTATTAAATACATGTCCTAAAATCTCTATGGCTTTAAACATGCAGGTCCAGTAATACTTGATGCGTAGGCTCAAGTTGTTTTACCATTTGATCTAGCAATAGTAAATTAAGTGTTACTTGTACAATAAGCCTTATATTGTGTTCATGTATTTTGCAACAAGAGAAGCTCATTCTCACCTCTGCTGGCACTTTGAACTTCTCCACAACTCCAAGTTCAAAGAAGCAGCGGATTCCACACTTTATAAGGTCTACCTCAGAAAGAGGAAAGTCACTAAAACTAAACTCTAGCAGATCGACTTCTTTGGCCTCTGGAATAGTGGCTCTCTGTTTTAAAATACAAGTATGAAACAGATGGCAGCTGAATTAGCAATAGTATCATCAGTTTGGTAAAGCAGACAAAAGCTCACTTTCAAATATTTGGTATAGAGGAAACAATCATACCAAGAGTTTGTACATTTCTTTCTGATCACAGTCCTCAGGGTTTTGATCGAACTTCTCCTTTGTATTCTAACAAGACAAAAATATGTGTGTCAGCACAGTTAAACAGACTGTAGTTTCATCAAATATAAGATCCTTTGAAATATAAGCTCACAAATATAATAAGCTCACCAGAATCTGTTGGACCTCAGCTGGGGTGGCTTTGGTCTGGTACAAGACCATTTCCTGTGCAATATCTTTCTTCCACTCCATTCGATTCAGTCTGTCATATGTGTCACAATTCAGTACAGACCATCCTAGAAACTGTGTAAGAGCCTGAAGAAAAAGTTGGAAAGCAATGTATTTCAGATGAATGGAGTTAAGAGGAAGATAATCAGGATCGTAACCACCATGGACATTGATGGGGATACATCCTACCCAATAATCAAATGAATGGTTGAGCAATTAGTGATTTGTAATGCCCCCCTCCCTCCCTCCATGACAGTTACAATGGGTCTGTGCAATGTATTATGTATTTATATAATCTGATATAATTGTATTGACTTGGGATGTCTTCAATTGCATTTTTTATTTTAGTATGAGATAGTTTATTTGGTATTATTGTATTCTAATTATTGCTCTATTTATATAATTCTCTGAAGGAGAATGGCAATGTTTTGCGTGAGTGTTTCTAAGGACTTACTTCAGTAATTTGTTCATCCTGCTCATCGAATGGTTTGCCATCTTTTCGGTTGAAGAAAGTAGCAATACCCACAATTTCTTCTTTCTTATTGACAATAGGTAGGGACAGGACATTCTTGATGATGAACCCTGACTCATCCACAGCTTCTTTCTGAAAAGTTGAAGCGGGTTCATTAACAATCTACAACTGGTAACAAAGTGAATAGTTCTGCAGAACAAAAATTAATAATGATTAAAATAAATAAACGTTGTATAGGCGGTCGCCTTGACAATAAACATAAATGGTCTGTTAGAACTGGCCAAAATCATGTGTATTCCAGCCAGTTATATCATAAAATAAGATTTAAAAAGGATGTTAACTGGGATAGTTTACCTGGAATGTAAAGTAATCATCAGCAGCAACATTCATCATGTTACAAATCTGCAAAAAAAAAAAAAAAAAAAGAAACATTTTGATTTAATAATCAAAATATGCAGAAAATACCACCGTAAGTAAAATAAGTAAGTTCAGAATACTTTCTTTTTTAAATCTAAAGCAACTGGTAGTGTACTTATTAAAATCGTCTTGAGTAACCTTAGATTACAAGAATAATTCACTTATAAATGAAAATTCTGTCTTGTTGTTCTGTCAATTTCTGATGTTGTTACCAACTTTCTTCAGTGGAATACTGGACATGTTTGGCAGAATGACAGCTTCAGTTCTTTTTTCCATTCAATGAAAGTGAATGGTTATTGTGGCCACCATTCTACATCTCCTTTTGTGTTCCATGGAAGAAAGAAATTTCATATAGGCTTAAAACAACAACAGGGTGAGTTAATAATGGCAGAATGTTCATTTTTGGGTGAACTATCTCTTGTGGTATCTCGCTAAAGGGCATAATGGTGGCAACTCAAAGCAGCAACCTTTTGAGCTTTTAACCAATACACCATGCACGCCACACTAGCTTTCTCTATTATTTGATTATGGAATTCATTAGTAGTTTAACTACATATTGAAGAAAATGATTTGGACTTACAAAGCCGTTTTCAGCCACGTAGGTGGGAAGGCCGCTAACAAGTGCCCAGTGATCTATAGGAGGAGTCCTGAAAGCAGTGATATTCCCAAAATGAGAGAGGCTGGCATGCTAGTAAAGTATATTCCCAAAAGTATGAGGAAACCCAAACACAATGCATTAATACTGGCATTAATAGGGAGTTGCTTCTCCCTAACAGCTTCCTCTCCACTAGATTATTTGTTCAACCCCAAAGGTATTCAGGTCTGGGGTTTGGGCAGGCCTGTCAAGTTTTTCAATGCCAGACTAAATAATAATATCTTTATGGATCCCACTTTGTGCAATTGTCAAGCTGGAACAGAAAAGGGCCTTCCCTAAAATGACTCAAAAAAAAGATTGCTGCTTGTTAGATTTACTTAATTAAATAAAATTAAAGCAATTTTGTCACAACTTGATATCATTCTGTTCTATCCATTTCAATTTGTAAAATTTCCATTTGATTTGGGATTACACGAATACTTAATTTACAGTAACATTGATGAAACTGGGCAGGGGATTTCGATAGGGAGAGTAAATGTTCAAATTAAGTGTTATTTTATGTGTTTTTGTGCAAGATGAATTTAAAGGGGATACTTATTAGTGTTTAATGTTTTGTTGTGTTGAGATTCAGAAGAGTTTCTGTTATGTGGGAGTTTCGGGGGTTACCATTATGGTGAAGAGTGGAGCTTGAGCTAACGAGGAGAGATGTTGCACATAAAATTATTGCTCGCGTCATTGAGCACATGCTGTGCTAATCATAGCAAAGTTATTAAAATACACTCTGTAGTAATTTCAGGTAGCATGTATTTTGAGCTATATTGCCATAAAATTTAAATCACACAATTCTCTAGAATATCTTTGTATGCAATAGCTTTAGATACATCTTCACAGGGGCCTAGCCAAACGGTTTATTAGAAGGGGGTGTTCATACTTTGTGCCATTTTGTGTATGTGTGGTTAGAATGCATGATCCTCCATTTTCATAATAGGAATGTAATTTTTGGCAACTATTCTTTTAATAGATATTTAACAAATGCTTACGGTATGACTTTGATCTCCTCTTTGCCTTCTAGAAGATAATCAATGATCTTGTAGAAGATGATTTCCTGTGAGGAGCACACAGAAATAAATCAAATTACTAGTCACCGATACTGGCTCATTTAACAAAGAAATATGAATTTGTGAGAGGATGCTTACCCTGCCATCAGGTGTCTTTGGGCCTTTGTACGGCTCCACATCTCCCAGTTTAATCGGCCACTCATCGTAGAACTCCTAAACAATCGGCGCAAAGACGAGCGTTTTAATGAACCGCTTTGGAAAGATGACAAATTACACATACTCAAGGGTGTAGATTTGGCTTGAACATTGGGGGGTTGTACTTGCTTGATTTGATTTTTGAGGGGTTACCTACCCCCATCCCACCCGGAATCTACGCCCTTGCAGATACTGATCAATGGCCACCACATGCCACAAACCTTTTCTTTGGTCATGTCCAGGAGGCCAACAGAGTACCTCTCACACTGGAGGTAGATTCTCACGGTGTACAGGGCCTTGTGAAACTGTCGCTCAATATCTGTCAACTCTTCAAACACTTTGCTGGCAGACCATAGAAGAACCTGTGGCAGCAATGGGACAATTAGCATTGTTTCTATAAGAAAACACACTTTGAATTGAAAGTCAAACATCAAGGTGTTTAGTCTGAAGCATTACCTGGCTTCTTCTTGATTCCACGTTATACATGTATGTAGTATGTTGCTGTAGAGCGATGGCAGTGGCAAAAGTGATGTACTTGTTGAAGAGCTTAAAACAGGCAACAAAAGCAAACATTTTACTTAATGATAATTAATATCTTTACATTTTGGTGTCCAAAGGTCTATAGTAAATAGTATTTGGTATGTCCATGCTATGAAATCCACAACTTTGTGCAAAACAGCTGATCCATGTTATTCAGCATCATTTTGAGAATGTTTCAAAAAGCATTTTGTGGAAATTTGACCTTTCGTGCAAAAACGTTACCAAGGTAAATGTAACACCTTTGTTCATTTGTTTTGTAACCAATTTTCTTTTTCAGAATCTTAAACATTTCTGATACATCTTATACATTTATTTTATTTTCTTTGTTTACATATTCGGTTTTTTTACATTTACGTTTACTTAATTTATTAATACTCACGTCTTCATCTACTTTGGTGAATTCATTTCCATCGACTTTGTTTAGCGCCATAACCACACCAAGTGGATCTTTTCCATTCATGAGGGGGGCAGTCAGTAGGTTTTTAGTGGTGTATCCTGTCTGTTTGTCCACAAAGTCACTGAATCGGGAATTCTAAGAAACAACAAAGGAAATTGTCCATTCAATCCAACCGTTCCATGATTATAAACAACACAAATCATATGTAGTGATCATGATTGTTTTCTACAAATAAATTCACCAATGGCTTTATTATTTTTGTGCAACTGGTTTATTTGCATATTCACATATTTAAAAAAATATTTGCCAAAAATAAGAATAATTATACAATTACACATATGAATTATGAACTACAGTTGCTGTAGTATTGCAACAGCTCTTGACAGTATATATATAGATAGATAGACAGACAGACAGACAGACAGACAGATAGACAGACAGACAGACAGACAGACAGATAGATAGATAGATATAGTGGTGTATATATTGTATATAATATAGTATATGTATATATAGAACACTGTGGCAGGGTGGAGGGCAGGGCCGGGTCGTGATTATACACACCCGGTCCCTTATCAGGCTAATTAAGCCTCTGAGAGGGGTAAAGGCCGATTGCCGACGGTGGTGCGGGAGAGAGAGACCGTTTACGGACATGGCCGTTATGTGTGTGTGTTGTTGTCTATTGTTTAAGTTTATAGTTAAAATATTATTTACATTGCCAAGCCGGTTCTCGCCTCGTCCTTTCCATCTAAATTGCTTTACACTAGTGCCGAAACCTGGGAGGTCAGCAGTGTTGAGGTCTCCTCCTTCCCGGATTTCGGCACCAGTGTAAAGGAGTTCAATGGAAAGGAGGAGGCGAGAACCGGCTTGTCAATATAAATAATCTTTTAATGATTAAACTTAAACAAAAGACAAAAACACACACATAACGGACATGTCAGTAAATGATCTCTCTCTCCCACACCACCGCCCGCAATTGGCCTTTATCCCTCTCGGAGGCTTAATTAGCCTGATAAGGGACCGGGTGTGTATAATCACGACCCGGCCCCGCCCTCCGCCCAGCCACAAACACATGTATGGTCATACATCAATGAAGCATCAAAATTTCAATTATTAATTTTGTCATATGTAGCAATTTTTAGTTGTTCGTGCTGCTTTATGAGACATTGTAACTGCTGTTATTACAGCAGTTATTACCAAGTAAAGCACTTTTTCACAGCAAAAATAAAGACTACAATCATTGATTAGGAGAGCTAAAGTATATATAATATCACTTTCAATAAGGATTTCTTCTATGTTTGGATTTGTTCTCTAGTTACTGTGATTCATTCTGCCTAAATTTACACTTATCATACTATTTACAGAATAGACTAAAGACCATATACACATGCAGATTAATGTAAAATGAGTTTGTTGTTTTCTAGTTTCTTTTTTGGTTTAGTAGTTTTGTAGTTTAGTTCAGGTAATTAAGTATTATAAAGACAACAACAAAAAAATTTCTAACTAAAAATATATGATAAGACATTATGGTTTTACACAAATTATATTTTATTACAGTTAATTACACAGTAATAACTCAACCATTGTGTAATTACATTGTAATGTGATATAATTTAATTCAGAATTATTACTGCAGCCTTAGCATATAGCATATAACTAGTAATGCTCTCTTCCACAGAAAGTATGATTCATTTTCTGCAGGTGCTGATTTGTCACTTGTCTCATGCTAAATAAAAGCTATGTCTGGCAAGCTAGAGAAATAAGCCACTTTTCTGCAGGAGGTTAAAGGTCAGATGGCCCGTCTCCATGACCATGAGACGAAAAAAGTTTAATCCTGCATCAAACTAATAGTTGACTTCCAGGTAACAGAACAGCCTAAGAAGCCTTTGTAAAACTAACATGTGTGACATGCATGTTAGGTGTTTATGGGATACTGTAAAAGGTGAAATTATGCAATGTTTACCTTAAGGAGCCATTTCTACCTGTTCTAAAGGTTGAAAAAGACTGAAAAAAATATGAATTGTCAGTTAACCTAAAAAAAATAGCTTTATGTGGTAACATCTAAAATAACTCGTTTTATTTGAGTGACAAATATTATTTAATATGAATGACTCAACCTTTTATTTAATATATAATTGCATATGACTGAATCAACCTTTTATTTAATTTAATGTTATTTCATATGACTGAATCAACCGTTAATTTATTATAATATAGAATTTAATAAGTCTGAATCAATCATTAGGGTTAGATCAGGTGGAAAAACCTCCTCTTGGTAAAACCCCTCTCTTTTTACAGTGTATGTTACATAGAAAACACTTATATAACAGAACATACAGATACTAGACAAGAAGAAAAAAATCTTCCTTTACTCACCTGTTTCACATCCGGAATATTAGCTGGCTTTTTCATAGTTGCTATTTGCCCAACTATGCCAATGTCAGTAGGGAACACAATTTCGGACTGAGGGTTGACCAGGTTCACCTCATATTTCGAGGTAGGGGTAACATCAAAGAGACAGGTAGCAAGCTCAGGGATCCCGTTTCTCGCTCTGCAAACGAAATAGCTGCAGCGGTCAGCGTTCACCAGCAAACATATCCTCTGCAGGACCTTGTGCAAGGACTTTTCTATAACCGTCTGTGACTGCAATTCTTTGACCATGTCAAAGATGATGTTGGCCTCCTGGATTTGGCTGACATCTTTGAACGAGGCCCCGTCTTTGATGTCTATGGTCTCTGCAAAAGCAGCGGCGATGGCCTCACATCTGACCTTCTTATCGAAATACTCTTTGGCGAACTGGGGGTTATTCTCCAAGTACTTTTCCACACTATCCTTGTCTGCCATTTTCAAGTGTGCTTCTCTGGACGTTCCTCTCACAGATTCATTACTTGTGGGATGTCAAAATGAAAGGATCTCAGTGGTGTTCTCCTTTACACAGGTACATCCTCTAGTGTAGAGATCACCAACTCTGAGAGCCGCTGGTCTTCTCCGACAGGCTGCCACAGAATAGTGGCTTACAGGCTGAAGGGATGAAAGTGGCCGCTAATTAAAGTGACGTCATGACATTAAACCCCATAAGCTTTCTTAACCTGCAAATCCCCACCCTGATCATTTTATGGTAGACAATCCAATCAGAGGCAAATGCCCTTGTTTTCTCCATAGGAGGAGTTGCACAGAGAAAGTGTCGACATATGACATAATATTTGACACATCGGTCTCTCGACTAGATTAGTGTTTTTTCTGATCTAATGCACCATCACTGGCACTAATGGGTTCATTAGAGCCACAATGTGCACAGTGACATAGTGTTCCGATTTGGACTCGTCAGGCCAAAAGATAAATATAGCACAGTTCTTCTTTGAATTAGTGCTTTGAATATTCTTTGAATGTTTTTTTTTTTGGGTGTGTGTTTTCCCAAAACGTCACGTGGTCCAGTATGAACATTGCAAATGCTTTACAAATGCATTTTGACATGCTACAACTCCAGTTCTTCAGTTTTTATGGCCTGATTGTGCTTTTGAAAATTAATTTGTCATGCTGCAGGACCTATTTGTTTTAGTAAAGGTGAAAAGGTTATTTAAAATGGTGAAATATTTAAAAACATGGTGAACAGTCGCATGACCCTAGATTTACACGTTCCCTTGCATTGTATATGTAAATCTAAACTTTTTAAACATTTTAAAATTGTAATGTTAAGTGAAAAAGTAAGTGGACAAGTAATATATCAACTAACGCAAATATCTTAGAAGCATTGTCTTCACAAATCCTGGCACGCAAAACATGGTCCTTCCTTGGCCCTCGAGCTCTCAGAGAAAAAAGAGCAATTCTCAGAATCAGGCTATTATTAGCGTTTTTGCACTTTCCGCACCGCGCTGGACACCCAGGTCTATTTCCAATGATAGGACTAAGCTCGAACCGGTCAGTCTTCCATTCATATAAAGGGATCTGTTTACCTTTTCTTTTATATTGGGGTTATGTCAGGGTGCTGGTGAATGTAAATAAAAAAAGAAAGAAAAAGAAGCCTTGCATCATTTGTACCTAGCACTGTAAATCCAGGATTAAGTAAAAGTGATTATCAGGATATCCTCTCTTGAAGGGAGACAGCTTGGCACATCAGACTGCTCACACGTTTAAGTTCACAGTGGACAGACACAGCAATGCTAAATTTACCACACACACTGTTCATTTAATTTAATGTTAATGGACAAAATATTGCAAAGTTTTAAATAGCTAACTATAGGCTTCAATCGGGGGGGTTGTCTACTGAGGCGGAACGCTGTGTCCTACCAGACATGGGCGGAACGTTGTTATGGCTCATGCATGACATGCACAGGTTAAGCCGTTGCACACCATCTCCAGGACACGAACAGGGTCCAAGTTGGGGTGGCAAAGCTAATTTTTAGGTGGCAGCTGCCAGATTGTGCCACCCTTCTGACCCCACCCCAGGGTCCAGTACTCCTAAAGACAAAAAAAAAACACAAAAACAAAACAATCAAATGCATTGGTTTATTTAAGGATACATAGCTGTCTCTTTAATGACAAAAGTTCATTATTTATTGCTACATATTGTACGTGATTGTGATCTTGACTTTAAGCAGACCAGTAAACAGAGAAATACTTTATGAAATACTAATGAAAGGCTGGTGTGAGAGTGAGTAAAACAGCACAGTAAAGCCTGATTTGAGATCTCTTTGCCTACGGCTTGCACTCCTTAAGGAATGTATTGAATGGCCCCAGCTGACATGTACACATATACATGCAAAACAACCTTTGCATTCTATCACCATCACCCTTGAGCTGGGAGTTATCTGATATTTAACACCACATTTCCACATTGTAAAAACATTTTGTCAGGTAACTTAAAATGTGCTTCATGTGATGACATCTACTGTAAATTAACTAACTTTAATCAAGTCAATTATATTTGATTGAATCAACCTAAATATCACGTTACACCAACGAAAGTAATATTTTAGCGTCAGATCAAGTAGAAACAGTTCATTTAGATAATGACACATTTCCACTTTTTTATAAATTAATATATGTAAATATAAACTCAATATAAAGTAAACATCAAGTTTACTTGACTTGTGCTGAGTGACTCCAGTCTGGCTTCCTAAAAAACCAATTGGCCCGGTTGCTAGGGTAGGTAGAGTCACGTTAACCTCCTCGTAGTTGCTATAATGGGATTCTCACTCTCGGTGGGGCGCGTGGTGAGTTGTGCGGATGCCGCGGAGAATAGCTTGAGCCTCCACACGCGCTAGGTCTCCGCAGTAACTGTGACGAAACTGGACGAGATGGATTCAGTTGCAGAAAATAGTACAGAGGGCAAATCCAGAGGAGCGTAGTTGAGACGAGAGCAAAGTCAAAGCCAGGAGATCAGTATACAAAAACAAACGAGAACAAACAAACAGGTAGACTAAGCGAAACACTGGCATTAGCAAAGCAAAGAGAGTAACAAGCAATAACCAACAAAGCTAAAGTAAAGCGCAGGATATAAATAGAGAATACAAACAGTACAGGTGAAACTAATACTCGGGTGATTGGGAACGAGTGTGAGAGCTGGAAGGGGCGGGGTGGATTCGGGAACTGGAGTTTGTGACAGTAACGCACTCAGATGGTCTCAGACACAGAGGCAATTGAGATTTGTCCTTCGCAACCCGGATTGAGGCGAGTCACTATGCCACCACAAGGACCTAGAGCGCATCAAGCATTAGCCAGGGAGATTTAACCGAGGTGGCATTTTGTTTGCAAACTGTCAATAAAAATGATGGTCGCATTGTCGTAACAGATAAATATCTTTAAAAGTGGTTTACTATTGACAGTTCGCTTAGCCCTGCCTCAAAAGCATTTCTGACCAAAGCAACTGTTGCTGGGCCGCCATTACTCAGACACGCATTTGCTATTTTCCAATGAGAGCCAATGGGAGTAATGTGTGTTTGAATAGTTTAAGTGGGATTTTACCAAAATTATCCAAATAATTTTAAATGTTGCCAAGCCACTGGTAATAGTTACACAAGGTACATAGAGCGAAAAACACAGTGTTTTCTTTAAACAAAGATAGCGAATAGCATATTATGGATTAAACTGTGTCATTCCTCATTCCCAAATGAGCATGTATTTATATTTTTCCTGAACGCAGAAGTGTTCCACAATACTGTTTTCAATTTCAGGTCTCCAGCATTTTCACTCGCATTGGCATCAATTCTCAGCGGGTTGTGTAATTTTCAAAGTGTTGCATTTGTAAAAATGGTCAAAAAACATTTAGATACTTCACAGAGTCAAGATGACAGTTTTTTTTTAAAGACAGTGCCTCAACTGAGTGTGTATGATATGAAGTGATGGTCTGAGGTTAGTTACGTTGATATCATTAAATATTCTGAGTTGTTATGACAAATGCAAGTTGAGCCTGTTGAGCCTGAAATTCATTTTTACTCCAAGTTAAACTTAAATGGTTGTTGTTCTTCTCAGGATTGCTTGTTTTGGCAATTTTTTCTTGGCGTTTCGAGACCAGAAATAGATAACAGTCAATTAGAATCATCATGGCGCTGCCCAGTAGTTGCTCAAGAAAACTGTGGATAGCATCAGTGAGGACACCTACATTTGCTCCAAGGTAAATTAAAGCTAATAACAAATGTTAATTAATTTAATTGATTGATTCATGTAATAGTAAAATCTGCAGAAAATAAACCATTTACAGCATCAAAATGAGTATGTTAAAAGACACTATAATCAGTTCTGTTCACTTATATTAATGGTGTGTAATCGCAATCAAATGACACTTTTCTTTTCAAGTGACTGTGATAATCATTTTTCTTTATTCTGATTCACAGTCTCTGCAGTTTTTCAATCAAATTGCTGTGTAATTTCACAATTTCTGTTACAAAAATGTCTTCATTCCAGGGAGTTGCTTCCAGGGGGTTGCTTGCTTCAAGGGACTAGGTAATTGACCCTTTGCTTTGCTCCGACCCCCTTGGCTATGATTGCCTGCTCTGACAAGCTCTGCAGAACTCCCCATAGGAATTAATGGGAGATTGTTGTGAACTGCTTTTTGCCAAATGTTCTCATAAATGGAATGGATAATATAATAAAGTATAGAGTCCAATTTGGTGCTGAAAGGTTGAACTATCACCAATGCATTCATTTATCCATTAACAGCTACATTTGTGTGAACTGTTGTCACAAATAGTTGTTGTGAATCTTTTCCCAATCTCTGAGTGAATATGTGATGCAGTTTTGTGTGTATTTTAGGAGTAAAACTCTGCATGTGTAGATTTGTCCTCTTTTTGGGCACATCTCTTTAAGTCCAGACTAATGGCCAAGCCAATCAACAGAACCAGTTTGATGAGTTCTTGAGACGTCCTGTTGCCGTTCGAACCAAGGTTTTAGGATTGAGAGTCAGGAAGTGAACAAAAGAGTATTCAGTGATGGGGACATCAGCTCTGCAGAGGCCTTTGTCTTCAAAAAAAGATGCCTGAAATTGTCTTTTCAGTCTTATCTTGTGGCATAAGGCTTGATCACATCAGGAACCTGATTATATCAATGTGACGATTGAGACAGAAGACAGAAAGACCCAATCTCTGGATGGCTTGATTATAATTATTACATTTAACTATGGGATAGAAGAAATTTGTTTACATTCAAATTAATAATAGGTCACATAAAAAAAGTAAATTAACTTTTTTCCTCAAAATTAGGATTTTTGCTGCTTGTTCAATTTACTTAAATAAAAGAACTAAAGCAACACAATTCTAGAACATTCTGTTACAACATGATTTCTATACA
Organism: Xyrauchen texanus; assembly: GCF_025860055.1. Lineage (NCBI taxonomy): Eukaryota > Metazoa > Chordata > Actinopteri > Cypriniformes > Catostomidae > Xyrauchen > Xyrauchen texanus. Next base: position 10,756,563 of record NC_068308.1, read on the forward strand.
TTTAAAAGTCTGTTAAAATTGACATACTTCCTACTGCCAGTTGGTGGCACTATAACTGTGACCCATAATAGCTGCATAAATGTGATCAGCCCCCATTACTAAACATACAGCTGAATTTTCATCATAATCATAGAATTCACACAGAAGATATAAGGAACTTCCTGTTTTTGCCCTTAATGTATTGCCTCGCCATGGCAACACCATTCAATATATAAAAAATCTGTTCGCAATTTAGCATCTTCAATGTCTTGGCATAATATTGCCAACATTTGTTGACAATCACATGAATTCCCTAGATTGAGGATTCAAAATTTCAGGGCCTGCGATTTAAAAAAATATATATATTCAATCCAAAATGGCCAACTTCTAGTTGGGCAGAGCTAATGACTGTAATTTTAAAAGTTGTCAGGGTTAATGACCATTATAATTAATAATAATTATCCTTAGAAGAACTATAGGGCCTCTGCACTTTCAGTGCTTGGGCCCTAATAATAATAATTATCCTTAGAAGAACTATAGGGCCTCTGCACTTTCAGTGCTTGGGCCCTAATAATAATAATTATCCTTAGAAGAACTATAGGGCCTCTGCACTTTCAGTGCTTGGGCCCTAATAATAATAATAATCCTTAGAAGATCTATAGGGCCTCTGCACTTTCAGTGCTTGGGCCCTAATAATAATAATTATCCTTAGAAGAACTATAGGGCCTCTGCACTTTCAGTGCTTGGGCCCTAATAATAATAATAATCCTTAGAAGAACTATAGGGCCTCTGCACTTTCAGTGCTTGGGCCCTAATAATAATAATAATCCTTAGAAGAACTATAGGGCCTCTGCACTTTCAGTGCTTGGGCCCTAATAATAATAATAATCCTTAGAAGAACTATAGGGCCTCTGCACTTTCAGTGCTTGGGCCCTAATAATAATAATAATCCTTAGAGGAACTATAGGGCCTCTGCACTTTCAGTGCTTGGGCCCTAATAATAATAATAATCCTTAGAAGAACTATAGGGTCTCCACACTTTCAGTGCTTGGGCCACAAACAATGTATTCACAGATTCACAAACAAATATCAACACAAGCTTAATTAACACAAATTCGTTCGTACAAATATTCAAACATTATAATAACAAAACAATAATGCTGAAAATATAAGGGGGGTTCCCCATCGGTCATTTTGTGTATTGATGGTGGTAGGTTGTGGTCACCCTAGTTTTTTCTCCACACTGCATGTCTTTTACTCTTACTCATACACTGTTTATTTTAACTTGAGCAATCATTTACAAACTTCTGTTTGCAATGAATTGGTTATGTCTGCTCACCAACTAGGCCTACTCAGTTTAAGCTGCAACACATATTGCTCCATGCTGCGCTATTCTTAAATGAATAGTTAGCCCAAAAAATAAATATTCAGTCTTTGTTTATTCAGCCTCTGTTGTAAAAACCATATATGACTTTCTATTGTTTTCTTTACACAATGGGAGAATTTGTGAAAAAAGTTTGTGCTCAGTAGGGATTTGCCCGAAGCTGAATACCTTATTCGGAAAGGCACGGATAATTACTTCAAAAAGAATAATGGATTAATCTTAATAATATAAAAAATATATATTTGTTTGACTGATAATCCATAAAATACTCCATAGAGTATTCATCTATTAGGAATATTCCTCCTTATGTAAAATAAAGAAAGTGAAACATGCTTTTCTTATTATTCTTCTTTAATCTGTGCTAAATTTGAAAATGTTGAACTCTGGTAAAGTGCTAAATAAATGTAAAATTCTGATTATTATTATTTAACTAAATGATGGTGTCCTATCGTAGAAAATTCCTGATAGACTTATGGGAATTTCATGTGTTTGTAGGCTATATTGATTTTATTTTAATGTTTGAATTTGTATTTATTATTGGCTTGACATTTCACATTTTGCTTGACACCCCTTTCTTCCAGAAAATGTAAGAGTTATACAGATATTAATATCTGAAATACCAGGAGAAACCACAGTTAACAACATATTCCACAGTTAATGTCGCCTACAAATTCAGCTTCATCTGGTAAGATTTTTTAAAATATATTTTTAAATAATAATTGTATAATAATGTTATTATTAGGCTATTATTATGAAAAGGTTAATTAAAGGCATATTTTATTAATAGAAACTTGTAATTAAAGAAAAAAAGTTTCATTTAGTTTTGATGCAATAAACGGGTTAAGCCCCGCCCACATCTGGTTCTATTCGAATATTGAGACAGATAATTTTGTCATATGAACAGATGTAGATACAAATGCAGATAATTGCTCCGCTGCACACCCAGAGTGCTCAGTGATGTCATACAATGGCAGTTTATAGTGACCACCTCTTCTTCAGGCTTCATAAGGATGTAAAAGTATAATTCAGAAGTCTAATAAATTATTTTATGTGACTCATGCCTTGTTTTGAAGACATACGATAAGGTTTGGTGAGAAAAAACTGAAATATAATGTATTATTTAGTGAAAATCTTGAATGAACATTGATATACTGTGAGCGTTCATTAGTCTGGACGAGATCTTTAGAGCTTCTTGTATGAGAGCAACAGTTCATTCAGTCTGGTTTGCCATCTTTAACACCAGCTAAAGACAGCAAACCAGCTTAGGCTAGTTTAAGCCTAGGGTAGAGCACCAAAAAGTTCTAAAAAAGACAGAAATTCTTCACATTTTTAATTTGGTTTGTCACTTTAAAAAGGGTAAGAATATGACTTCACACATAAGTTAGCAAATGTAAGCCAATTGGTTACTACTACTACTATTATGAACCTAGAAACATTCTACGTTGAAATGACAGAAACCTTCCTATGTGAACCGGCTCCAGAGAACACAATATTATAATTTAGAAATGAACGTGTTTAGATAACTTGTGCTAAAAAATTCCTGGTGTTTGCTTTAGCATTACAAATGCTCTTGCACAATCCAGCTGCAAGCTGAAGAAAAACACATTTGGGAAGGGGCAGAGGTCAACACTGTAACGCTCCCCCTGGACCTGAAACCCTGCTGTTATGTAAAAACACTTATCCAATGACAGAGATGGTGGAGACAGATTTTCGGGTCTTTGGGTGGGACTATGAAATGCCCCCAGAAACCTAGTCCTATATAAATCCACCTTCCAGAAATTCAGCTGCAACACAGCAAAACTAATTTCAGATACTCTGATCAAGGTACGCTCTTGGAAATGATGAATTCAGATGTTTGAAAATCCTGAAATCCAACAAAGATATGGATTTTGAAATTGCTCTGCTCTGCTTGTGGATTTCATTACATTTGTTGGTGTATTCTTAACTAATTTACCAATACTCATGATTTTTACCACTGTTTAACAGCTCAAACAGATAGCAGCATGCTAAGGCTCTGTGTAGCTCTCTGTGTGCTAGCAACATGCTGGGCACAGGACTGTCTGGTGAGCAACATCACAGTCAAACAAGACTTTGACAGAAACAGGGTAAGTGAAATTATTTTCCTCAATCCATGTGCTCCATGTGTCTTTGCTTGAGGTGGTTGATTGTTCTCATAATTGTTCACTCGCCTTGCAGTATCAAGGTATATGGTATGCCGTGGCCAAGAAAGACCCTGTTGGACTTTTCCTTCTTGATAACATTGTTGCCAATTTCAAAGTGGAGGAGGATGGAACAATGACAGCCACTGCTATTGGCAGAGTCATCATTCTGAAGTGAGTTCAAACAGGATTTATTTTGTTTTTGTTGAGGGGGAAAAATGGTACTTCCTCTGTTCTGAAACGCCTAACAATCTTCTCATGCTACCCTTCAGCAACTGGGAGATGTGCGCCAACATGTTTGGCACTTTTGAAGATACTGAAGATCCCGCCAAGTTCAAGATGAAGTACTGGGGAGCCGCTGCATATCTGCAGACTGGATGTAAGTGTAGACTGATTGTTGCGAAGTATATGCAAAGAGAAAATTTGACATGACACAGTCCCTTGTTATATCAGCCAATCTTAATCGCAAAGTAAACCCTGACAGATTGATCAGGACTCAATGCAAAGCAGATACGCCACTTATTATATGGCCAATTACCAAATAAAGAATAAATGGACATGTTAATATTGGTTTAAGTTGAAATAAGTTTACTATGTGAGAAGATAGGCCTATAATATGTGAAATAAGTTGCCAGGGACAACAATTATACAGTTTTGCGGTCATTAATCCCAATTATAAACGCATAGTTCCAACTTCCAATTCCAATTGGGTGAGCCATGTTTGAAGCCGTTGCACGCTTGTGACTACACATTTCATATTAACGCGGCACGTTGCTATGTTGCTCGGCAATTTCAAACTCCTACAGTTTGTAAGGAACTATATTACTTATTATACTATTATACTATTACTATATTACTGAGAATTACTACTAATCTTTTTAACGGTTTATTGAACATCAAAGTGTCTCATCAAAATGCTACACAGGGACTTCTGAAAACACAAGTGATGACTCGGTTGTGAATGGTTGTTGAACTGGTTTGGAAGAACCGATTTGATAAACTGAATCAGATTTCCCAACTCTAGGCCTATTCGTATTTGATTGCAAAAAAGCATTAGAATCAAGTATTCCAGAGAGTTAATGTCTGACTCTTTGCCATGTGTATGTTCATGGCCTGTTTCTGACCATTCCACAGATGACAACCACTGGATCATTGACACCGATTACGATAACTATGCCATCCACTACTCCTGCAGAGAACTCGATTACGATGGAACCTGCTTGGACGGATACTCCTTCATCTTCTCCAGACATGCCGATGGCCTCAGGCCTGAAGACCAGAAGAACGTCACTGAGATTAAACAACATATTTGCTTCCTGGGCAAATACAGACGCGTTTCACACACCGGTAAGATAGCCACACGCCTCATTAATTATGTTGATGAGCTCATTACCATTCAAAAGTTGTCAGAATGAAAACAAGGAAAGTCAAAATGGACTAATATGTTTTTCACTTTTTTCATATGACAGGTTTCTGTGATGCTGCTTAAACCATCACTGCACTACTGGGGTTTTGATGATGTATTCTTTCCAGTTTTAGTTTCCTGCTGATATGAAAATACAAAGCATAACATATCACAAGAGAAATCATAATCATTTTGCACACATCAAATGTGAAAATGTGTAGAACGTTTTTTTTTTAAATGCACAACAGATGTACAGTGTAACTTAACTTTTCATTTTCAAATAAACTTATCATAAAACAAGATGATTTTTTAAAATTTTTATTATTGAACTCAGCGATCAAATCCAGCAAATGCATCTCAATGTAATTAAAGCTATTTTCCAAGGAACACTCAAACTTTTTTCTTCTAACCAAAACTGCTGTGCAACTTGATTAATTTTGTGATCCCAAAAGTATCTGTAACTTTACATTTTTAAACAGCGGTTGTTAAAGGCAGTCATTGAATGAAAATAAAACATGTCAGTTAACATGTACTATTAGAGTCTTGATTTTTAGTCATTTTAATTCATTTTATTATTATTTAGTGTCATTTAAATAAGATTATTTCAATATTCTTATTTACATTATATATTAATAATGCAACATCACACAAGCAAGTGTGCGATATGGCCCTACATCAGCACTGCTGTGATTAGGCTTTAGGTAATTACAGCAGTGCTGATTTAAGGCCATATAGCACGCTTGTGAGTGTGATATTGTTTATATACAACAGTTCAATGAACAAGTACATTTGAAAAAATTAGGAGTACGCTCATAAAAACGCATTTGTGCATGGAACTACTTTCTTACGCAACGAATCAGAATCTGCCATTGCTGGTAAATTATGCGTCCAAGCCTCCATTAGTAATTCAAAACGTTTATTTCAGAAATAGTATCATGGCTTGTGCTGTTTCTAACAAGTTATTGGATAAACAAGGATAGATGGCTGGATGTGTGCGTGTGTGTGAGAGAAAGAGAGAGAGAGAGAGAGATGGAGCGTGTGCAATCACCTGTTGCCACACCCAATCAGAGATGCTGTCAGCTTTCTCAGTGGAAAATAGACGCCCAAGCGGGGATATTCCTCTCTATTTTGCGGTAGCCGGTGTGCGAGTGTCATTCACTATAGAAACAGCGATGTCCTTTTAAACAGTATGTATCCAATATGGAAACTCCGATAAAAGGTAAGCACTTGAGTTCTGTAATAAAACAGTCTGTTGTGCCTCTCAGCATGAGCCTTAATCCTGAAGTTGTCCGTTTAATGCCGTTTAAAGCTATTTCCTAGCTTTGGTGACGTATTAGTAATACAGCGATCATGGAGCGCAGTTCTATGTAAACAATGACTAACGGATTCACTTTGTCACCAACTGGCTCATATTACACACAAAAATAAAGCCAGTAACTCCTTACAGATACACTTTAGTTTAGAACAGCATGAACGTGGAGTGATACACACAGTGAAGCGTGAAGAGTGCTGATGGTGTCATACCATCAGTGCTCATGGAACGTCTCTCGTCCAATCAGATTCGAGGACCGGAACTAACTGTGGTATATTTTTAAGTAATCTTGGAAGCCCTCCTTGCTTTATTTCCCTAGTGGGCACCAGTCCATATTGGTTTTAGATGGACTTTGTGCTTCTCTACTTTCATCAGACTAGTTGAATTTATATTGTCATATTTAAAAAAACACAAGGAAAGACAAAGGTGAGTGTTTCAAAGAATTATGAGAAAGGGTCAAGGGTAATAATTACTCTTGGTGGTTTGGATCTAGTCACACTCTGCATGCAAAAAAAATGGGTGGTTACATTCAAAGAGGGTTACAAACAAACACACTAGTTTTTGAGAAATTCATGCTTTTATTGCTTACCTAGCAGTTAAATCAATCATGGCACCTTCCTTGAATCAACACATTAATAGATTCTTTCTCCGACAGCTACTCTAGCTTCAACTAGTCCCAGCTTTAAATAGTTTAATGCAGGATTTACACATGCAATCTTATTCAAGCCAGATCTGGTTTGCAAAGTTAGGACTGCTGGCCAGTAATGAATCTGTACTGCACAAGAAACACATCAGAGCCACCGTATGGATAAATGAGAAAACTGGGAAACAACACAACACGTCTTTTTTGTTTAGTTTTTTGTCTTCTTCCTTTAATAATGTAAGCAGATGATTCAGTACAGAAGTGTTTGACCTTTTCTGGTTATTTTGCAAGTGTAACATTGATAAGAAAAATCAGTAACAATACATGAAAGTAGAAAGTGAATATTGCCTTAATATTGATTATTATTAAGGCATTACATGTATATGAACTGCTCGGGAAACAGCATCCTTGTCACCAAAATAGAACTAAGAAAATAACATTCATATCTAAATTCATACATTTATTTTTAAATATACAGTGTAAACGTGCTTTTATGAACACCCTAGGAAAGTCACTACAACTGTTCAAATTCACAAATTCAAAACACCATTTATTTGACCGGGGGGAAATTAAAAACGGCAGTTAATAAAAAAAACGAGAGATTTCTTTAAAATCTTTAAAAAATGCTCTACAGTATATAACAAATAAAGCTTATCCACACAGTAGCAAGAAGCTGGTAAAATTCTCTTGTATTTGTGAGACAGTTTCAGCTGAAGCAGTAGTCAAGGTGGGCGAGAAGATCTCGGTGTTGACTGGTGGGGTATGAAGCGCCACAGTTTGGACACTCTAGGATACTTTCATCTAGTGTGTTATGGACTTTAGATGGAGACGTGGTTCGATCTTGAATAGTCAAACTCTCAAAATCCCTCCTGTTATAGGTGCTGGGCTCCGAGAAACGAGACTCTCTCTGCTGTTTCTGATTGTCAAAACATAGAAATGATTGAGTCATTCCATTAAAGGAGTACCATTTTTGTCCATATCATTTAATGGAAAGCACTAAACACAAAAATCTTTCCTTAAAGGAATTGTTCACCCAAAAATGAAAATCTGATGATAATTTGGTCACCCTCAGGCCATTCAAGATGTAGATTACCTTCTTTCTTCATCAGAACAGGATTTAAGATTTTAGGAAAGTATCCCAGGTTTTTAGCTTTGTCCAGTACAAGTGAATGGACACCAAATTTTGACGGTCTAAAAAGCATATTTAGGCAGCATCAAAGTAATCCACACAACTCCAGTTGATCAAGTAATGTCTTCTGAAGTGAATTGATACGTTTGTGTAAAAAAAAAAAAGCTAATTAAAACGTTTTTAACTTTTAAATCAGCGCTTCTGTCAGCTCTCTATAGTAGGGATGGGCATTTTGTCTACTCGAGTACTTGGACTAATTACTAAAGGGGTAATGACATGTACATAACTGTATATAAAATAACACGTCTGACAAACGTCTTTGGCTGCTGCATGAATTGACCTCACGTGAAGTACGTTCCTCTGTGGTAAACAGAGCGGAACTTCTGAATTCTCGCATGATGCCAACGTGATGACGTCACACGACTGCGGCGTGAGGCATTCAGTGTTTAGAGGAAGCGATTTTTAAAGTTAATAAAGTTTTAATTAGCGATTCGTTTTTCACACAAACATATCGATTCACTTCAGAAGACATTACTTGATCGGCGGGAGTTGTGTGGATTACTTTGATGCTGACTAAATATGCTTTTTGGACCATCAAAAATTGGTGTCCATTCACTTGTACTGGATGAAGCTAAAAACCTGATATACTTTCCTAAAAATCTTAAATCCTGTTCTGATTTAGAAAGAAGGTAATCTACATCTTCGATGGCCTGAGGATGAGTAAATTTTAAGCAAATTGTAAATGTAAATCTTGAATATATAGTTGGAAATTTTAATATGGTAGATATAAATCAAAATATATAAATGTAATCCTGAATATATTGATGTAACTCTGAAAATATAGTTATAAATATAAATATATATTCAAACTATAAAAATATATGAATATAACACTAAAATTCCACATATATAGTTTATACATCTGAATATCTAAATATAATTCCTAAATATACAGGTGAAACTCCAAAAATGTAGAATATCGTGCAAAAGTTCATTAATTTCAGTAATTCAACTTAAAAGGTGAAACTAATATATTATATAGACTCATTACAAGCAAAGAAAGATATTTCAAGCCTTTATTTGATATAATTTTGATGATTATGGCTTACAGCTTATGAAAACCCCAAATTCAGAATCTCAGAAAATTAGAATATTGTGAAAAGGTTCAGTATTGTAGGCTCAAAGTGTCACACTCTAATCAGCTAAACACCTGCAAAGGGTTCCTGAGCCTTTAAATGGTCTCTCAGTCTGGTTCAGTTGAATTCACAATCATGGGGAAGACTGCTGACCTGACAGTTGTGCAGAAAACCATCATTGACACCCTCCACAAGGAGGGAAAGCCTCAAAAGGTAATTGCAAAAGAAGTTGGATGTTCTCAAAGTGCTGTATCAAAGCACATTAATAGAAAGTTAAGTGGAAGGGAAAAGTGTGGAAGAAAAAGGTGCACAAGCAGCAGGGATGACCGTAGCCTGGAGAGGATTGTCAGGAAAAGGCCATTCAAATGTGTGGGGAGCTTCACAAGGAGTGGACTGAGGCTGGAGTTACTGCATCAAGAGCCACCACACACAGACGGGTCCTGGACATGGGCTTCAAATGTCAAACGTCTTACCTGGGCTAAAGAAAAAAAGAACTGGTCTGTTGCTCAGTGGTCCAAAGTCCTCTTTTCTGATGAGAGCAAATTTTGCATCTCATTTGGAAACCAAGGTCCCAGAGTCTGGAGGAAGAATGGAGAGGCACACAATCCAAGATGCTTGAAGTCCAGTGTGAAGTTTCCACAGTCTGTGTTGGTTTGGGGAGCCATGTCATCGGCTGGTGTTGGTCCACTGTGCTTTATTAAGTCCAGAGTCAACGCAGCCGTCTACCGGGACATTTTAGAGCACTTCATGCTTCCTTCAGCAGACAAGCTTTATGGAGATGCTGACTTCATTTTCCAGCAGGACTTGGCACCTGCCCACACTGCCAAAAGTACCAAAACCTGGTTCAATGACCATGGTATTACTGTGCTTGATTGGCCAGCAAACTCGCCTGACCTGAACTCCATAGAGAATCTATGGGGCATTGCCAAGAGAAAGATGAGAGACATGAGACCAAACAATGCAGAAGAGCTGAAGGCTGCTATTGAAGCATCTTGGTCTTCCATAACACCTCAGCAGTGCCACAGGCTGATAGCATCCATGCCACGCCGCATTGAGGCAGTAATTAATGCAAAAGGGGCCCAAACCAAGTACTGAGTACATATGCATGATTATACTTTTCAGAGGGCCGACATTTCTGTATTTAAAATCCTTTTTTTTTTTTATTGATTTCATGAAATATTCTAATTTTCTGAGATTCTGAATTTGGGGTTTTCATAAGCTGTAAGCCATAATCATAAAAATTATATCAAATAAAGGCTTGAAATATCTTACTTTGCTTGTAATGAGTCTATATAATATATTAGTTTCACCTTTTAAGTTGAATTACTGAAATTAATGAACTTTTGCACGATATTCTAATTTTTCGAGTGTCACCTGTATAGTATTAAATTCCCATTCAAACAGCATTAAATCACATTTATATATACATTTAAAAAAAAAAACGGATTTGAATTAATTTTAATTTTATTACCTCAAATTTATAAAGAACTGTCATTTCATAATTTAACATTCATGATTTTCAGTTTTTTCCTGCTTGACAAGATGCATTAAGCATAACAGTTTCATAGAACTGACAGAAAAAAAAACAGTAGGGGCCTATTTCTATATTTATTCTGCTATTTATAGAAAAGTAATATTGTTGACTCTTGAATGTTAATGATAAGAGGCCATATCCTTGATAATGGGGAAAACTGCAGCTATTTTGGCTCGAAATGTTTAATCGCATCCCCATCACAAATTCAAACTGTCACAACATATTTGCAGTTTATAAGCACTTAAACACCCTTCCCGATTAATAATTGAAAACTATTAAAAATGATTATGCATTATTAATATGAAACATACGACAAGCACGTCAGCGGTATTCAGCATGCATCAGGTAATATCTCAGAACTTACACAAGTCTCCAGTCGTGTAATCTGGTCTCTGGCTTTCCGCAGCTCTTTCAAAACTTTGTGCAGTTGTTGCTGTAAGGTTTGTCGGTCCAGTTTTTCATGTTCAGACTCTCTAGTCGACAACTGGATCTGCAGGAATGACACCGTTTAATGTGCTGGAAGTTTCACAGCTCGACTATGACAACTGATGTTAAACAGTGATCTAAATACCTGTTGCTCCAACAGAGCGATTCTGTTCTGCTCTTCCTGCTGGTTCATCAGAGATTTCTGCAGTAGCTTCACCTGTCAAAAAAGCAACTTGAAACTATTCAAGAGATATCATAAAAGGAATAATTCACCCAAACAAATGACAATTCATTCATCATTTACTCACCCCCATGTTCCAACCACATATTTTCCTTTAAACATTTTTCTTCCGTAAAACACTGAAGGAATAGTTAGACAGAATGTCTGTGCTGCTCTTTTCCATATAATGGAAGTGAATGGTGATTTATGCTGCTAAGCTTCAAAAAAGGATAAGAAAAAGCACCATAAAGGTATCTTAAAAGCAGTCCATACGACTTGAGTGCTATATTGCAAGTGTTCTGAAGCCATGTGATCGCTTTGTGGAACGAACCGACTGAAATTTAAGCCATTATTCACTGAAAATCTTCATTATTCCGAAGCTCTCAAATCTCATTTGCGTTCATGTTTTTTAAGCACCTTCCAACCTGGCACAATGTGTGTAAATGCGGCACTTATTAATTGACACCTTGCAAATGAGATTTGACATTTATGACAAAGAGGAAGATTTCAGTCTGGTCTTCATACAAAGCTGTTGTATGACACGTGTGTGCAAGTGTAATGATGTTGTATGGAAAAAAAATCTGAGTAAAGAGTCTCTTAAATTCTCATTTTGTGTTCCATGCAAAAAAATAACAGCATACAGGTTTGAAACAAGTAAACAAACTTGTCACTTTGGGGTGAACTTTTCCTGCTTCAAAACAAATGAGGTTACAGATTTTCATGTGTTAAATGCACTATACATTTTACATGAATGCGCAAATAAATGCAAACATGAACATTGCATGATTTCTATCTTATCACCTGCAGCATTAGCTCAGCCACCCTCTTCCTCTCCTCGTCTAGTCTGGAATTGGCCGTCTCCAGCTCACTCTGCAGTCGGGCGCTTCGCTCCGCTGAACACCTCCTCTCATCAAGCACAGCCTCCCATCCACTTCTTCTCTCCTCCAGCAGTTGCTCCTGTGCCCGTGTCAACTCCCTGCTCTTCTCCTCATACCTTCCTCTCAAATTCTCAAATTCTCCCTGGATTTTGCTGGCCCGGGCCCGTTCAGCCTCCAGCTCAGTTTGGGCCGCCTGCCCTGACTGGCCTGTGTCAGAGGAGAGGAGAAAGGACGAATGTTGCCACTGGGTTATATAGAGCATTCAGATGTTGCATATAAACATAATGAGTATTGATACATCAATCATATGAATCATCTGCAAGAGATGCTTCTTGTTGTCCATTATGAGCATTTTAAAGAGGAAAATGTGACTTTCTGCTTTGGTTATAACTATAATTCGCAACTTTGTCACCTTTTTCACACCTGATGAGTTGGCATCCCTGTTTTTAAATGTTGTAAGATATTTCAAATTTCCAGAACAATATGTGCAATTAATGGTTATCCTAGTAATCAATCGAAACTAAAGTTTTATCTAAAACAGCAATGTTATGATCAGAAACCACACGCAAAGCAAAGCGCTCCAGTCCCAGATGCTGTTTCTTCCACTGGCTGCCAACAGAAGGATTGATTTAGGAACATCTGTTTGAAAAAGCTTTGGATAATTTGTTTGTGTGCTCTTTTCACTTTATTGGCAAGAAGTCAACAGCTGGGATTAATAATATTATCCACCCTTATGATCCAGCTTCAATAGAAGTCCAGAAACGGAGTGATGATGAGTTACATAAACAATAGCATTATTGTGCTAACAGGTGTGTGTGCATGTGAATGCTTTGTGTTTTGAAATGGCATTATTACGGAGTATAAAAAGGTGACTGTGTTTTCATGCTGTGATACTAAATGGATAATTCTACAGTTAAAGACCATAATTATTAGATAAGTACAGTAGTGACAAGTTTTATCATGTTTGAAATGAACTGTATTGTGATTTTCCACCTGCCTACAATTCACTTTCTTTTGAGTGTCTTTGCAGAATGTGCATCTCTTCCCTTATGGGGAAAAGGTGATTTGGAAAACCGTTTGGAATTCAGTGTCAATTAAATGTAATTGTTCAGTGCTTTTAATAATACATACTGTTTTATAGTTGCTTTATAGAGAACATTGAACTTTAGCATACAATGTTTATAATGCATGTCCAAATAAATATGTTTAATTGTATTTCATGTATTTCTTTTTATACGGTACATTTTATTGTGTGGCTTCTAATACATAGTTATTTCCTACACAAGAATAATAAATATAATCTATCAACAGGATCAGTTGCTCAGTCAACACTAAAACATAAAAGCTAGACTGAGATTACTACATATTCATCTCCTGCAGAATAATTGTATTTTATCCCAAAAAACAGAAGCATGACAGTATAATCGCCTGAGTCATGTAATACACGAGCATCCTGCAGTCTGGACCTCCCCCTTAATCTGCAGAAAGTGCATCTTGGTACAACAAACTCTTCAGGTTCTGACTACACTCAATATTTGCTTTAAAATAACCAGAATTGTCTACAGTTCTCAAAACACGTCCAACTTTACAGCTGTGAAGGCACTAATATGCTACATAGCTTTTCAGGTTAGCCTGCTCAGGTTATTCCAAAGGATAAAGAATCAACAAAATAACTAAAATGCTTCTATTTGTGATATTTGGACATCATCTTCAAACACATAATAATTAACGTATAGGTGAGGTAGAACCAACGCCTGCAGAAACAGGTGTATAAAACATTATAATCATAACATTATAAATCGCAAATATTATTAAATCGATTTTTCCAGGTATTATAGACCTTCTTGGTAGATTCATTTGAAAAATTATTATTTTTGAATTTCTGTTCAGGAGACGTTTCAAGTTTTGGCTTTCGTGCATGGACGGGTTTTTAAAATGTCAGTTGGTATTACTAGTTAGCTGCGACATAATGTATGATGCCCAAAGGCATAGGGTGTCTTGTGTTTTCTTAATGGCATGAATCACACTGAAGGCCTAGACTTTAAATGCACAGCCCACCACTGCCTTTAAAGGACCTTTAGAAAACTGGGACTGATTCTAAAGAGAGGTTCTGCTTCTTGGTCTACGTCACTTCCAGATATCATCCCCTCTTTAGTATATCACATCTAGGAGGCCAGATTTTTATTTACCATCTGAATTGGCTTCTGTGTGCTGTTGTTGGAGTACATGATTGGCTTTGTTTAACTGTGTCTCCAGCTCCTTGGTCCTGGCCAGAACCCCCTGAACATAGGCCTCCCGCTGCTGGTCATAAACAAGCCAGTTACGGTTCTTATCCAGTGCCTGTACACAATAACAGAGAGAGGAAAGAAAACACATCAGTCTAGCTGCAGACAGCATCACGGATGTCTTATTTGAAAAATCTGTGTTGTGAACTTACATCTCGTAACTGATCATGCACTGCTGCAAGCTCTCCAGATGGAACCTGCGACGACACCAATAATGCAACATGTCACAAAATAAATAAAAATAGATAAATATGTGTGAGATTTCAAAAATAAAATGAAGCTTAAAAATGCATCAAGCTCAAGAAGAAAAGTAAAATATAAATATTTTATTTTATTTAATAAGACATCAAATTTATATTTTTAAATGTAAAGTATATACATATTTAATAATGTTTTTTTTTTTTATCTAATTTATATCGAATTTAAATGTATAATAATTTAAAAGGTACACTCAGTAACTTTTGCATTTGTGCCATCTTGGACTTACACTGACACCTAGTGGCTTGGATGCAGCGTCATTTAAAATCAATAGTTTTCAGTTTCAGATGCCATTGAAGAAATTCACTTTACTCGGTCAGTCATGGTTCATTTAATCAATGTCCAATATCAAGGTGGATACTGAGATTTAGCAAGTAGTATTCGGCTGGTCATGTGATTCTAACATGGCCTCTATATGTAAAATAAAACAGCTTTTATAAGGTAAAAGCAACTGATATGACTGAAGTCCTCATCTCATGTGATTGCTCATGATTTTATACCTATGTTTCAAAATATCTATTAATTTCTTTAGCAGTAAAACTTACTTTTAATGAGGAAAAAATTTCAAAGTGCACGTTAAATTCTATAAACGCTAAAAAAATGTATGTATCAATCTATCATTTAAATTTGATCTCATTTATTCATATTAAAATGATATGCATTTAAGTCTATAAATATTGTCATATTATCTACCGGTAATATAAATTGTACCTTTAAGTCTACAAATATCAAAATGTACCTTTGATTTAAAAATTCTCTATATGTATTAATGCATATACAAATTTACATATAATTTTTATGTAATTAATATAGAATTTAAATGTATATAAATGTCTTCATGTCGATAAACATTTAGATATTAATTTTATCAATGTACTTTAAAAATTATCTGATTTATATAAAATTTAAATGTATATATTTATCAATGTCTTATATACATATTTACTATCTATCTATCTATCTATCTATCATTTAAATTGGATCTCATTCATACAGTATTCAGACAGAATGCATCTCCTTCCTGAGCGGTATGATGGCTGTGTGGTCCCATGGTGTTTATACTTGCCTACTATTGTTTGTACAGATGAACGTGGTACCTTCAAGCGTTTTGAAATTGCTCCCAAGTATGAACCAGACAGAGGTAATTTTTTTTATTTTCCCATGAAGTCAAGCAAAGAGGCACAGAGATTGAAGGTAGGCCTTAAAATACACACACAGGTACACCTCCAATTGACTCCAATTAGCCTATCAGAAGCTAATCGGCTAATTGCCTAAATGGTTGACGTAATTTTCTGGAATTTTCCAAGCTGCTTTAAGGCACAGTTAACTTGGTGTTTGTAAATTTCTTACCCACTGAAATTGTGATATAGTCAATCAAAAGTGAAACAATATGTCTCTAAACAAATGCTGGAAAATTATTCATGTCATGCACAAAGTAGGTGTCCTAAATGACTTGCCAAAACTATTGTTTGCTAATATGAAATCTGTGGAATGGTTAAAAAATTAGTTTTAATGACTTAAACCTAAGTGTAGGTAAACTTCTGACTTCAACTGTACAGGAAATTAGAAACCTTGAGCTGATCTGTAGTAAGACTTCGGCTGATGCTAAACTCCCTCCAATCAATGGGCCTACCACCATAAGCCTGTCAACTTTTCCCAGAAGGTTAAGATATCTCTTAACAGGATGAATTGCTAGCATCATTTGCAAAGGCTACGTTGAGGTTACATCATAGCACAAAGTTAAGGCCCATAGATTTCATTTTAATGCCAATATGAGTATTACTTGAAAGCTGTTACACACTTCAGCTTTAATTTAAGCATATGTAAATAAAATAGCTATTGCACATTGTCTCTATGCAAATCAAAACAAGTACCATGATTACAATACTGTACAGTTGTCAATAATATAAGTTTCAGTGAATGAGCTTAATAATAAATTATCATAATAATATAATTCGAGACTAGTTATGTGACTTCTATGAGAAAAAAGCTACTGGTTGTGTTTGATGAAATAGTGCCATCTAGTGTGTGAACCACATCATGCATGTTTGCTTGGAAAAACAAGGTTTCTGAATGACAGGAAATCTCAAACACTTAAAAAATGTGCTAATTTTAAATAGGCCCAGAAGTAAATTTGCTCATAAGAATGGTGTTACAAGAGTGAACATACACATAATGACGAGAGGTTCAATACAAGTTAAGCTCAATCGACAGCATAACAATCATTCCCTCAAAAAGTAATTTTGACTTGCCCCTACTTTTCTTTAAAAATAGCAAAAATCTGGGTTACAGTGAGGCATTTACAATGGAAGTGAATGGGTCCAATTTGTAATTGTTACAATAAACACTGTTTCAAAAGTATTGCCACAAGACATAAAAAAATATGCGTGTAATTACGGGATTTTAGGGTGATACATTTAATTAATAAACTTTTCTGTGTAAGTTATAGCCAAATTTACAACTTCGTAGCCATGACAATGTAATGTCAACAAACCTTAAAACCCTTTTTACTACTTAACTACTTAAAAGCTCAAATAATACATGAGTTTTATCAGAAGAATTCATGCAAGTTCTTTAATAAAATGATTGCCTTCACATGCCTTTAAACCTTTCAAAAATGGTCCCAATTCACTTCCATTGTAAGTGTCTCACTGTATCCTCCATTTCTGCTTTTTTAAAGAACAGGAGGGATACGTCAAAATTATTTTTGTGGTAATCATCAACATTATGCCACACATGCTGTTGATTATGCTTAACTTGTAATGAAACCGGAATCTAGTCATTGGGGCTACTTTTATGGTGCTTTTTTAGCCTTTTTTGTAGCTTGACGGCCCCTGGCCCAATCCACTTTTACTCTATGGAAGAGAGCACCTCAGACATTCTCCTAAACTTCTCCTTTTCTGTTCCACAGAAGAGAACCAATCATGCACGTTTGGAACAAGATACGGGTGAGTAAATTATTTTTTGGTGAACTATCACTTCAATCAGAAACTTTCAATAACAAAATTCCTAACAATACACTTCTGAAATTATTTAAAAAATGTCTGTACCTGCAAATCAGCCTTTTGTTTCTTGAGTCCATCACACCTCTCAGAAACAGCACAATACTTGTTTTTCAGGTCTTCTGTCTCCTTTGAGAGCGCCTGGAACTGTGTCTCTCTCTGCTCTGCCTCCTGTTGTTTCTGCTCCAGCTGGTTCTGCAGTGAGGACACCACTTCCCCATGCACAGCTCGCAGCTGCTGTCTGAGGCTTGAGATCTCCTGGTCTTTCCCCAGCAGCTGCTGAGAGTTCTTCTCCCTCAACGTTTCCAGAGCCAAAATCCTCTACGACAGATTTGAATTTTAAAAAGTGAAAATTGTTATACTTATTCACTTTAAAACATAGTCATGTATGACTCTTTTTTTAATTAATTGATTAATCAATAAATTTACAAATTCAAAAGAGAGAGTATAAGTAGGCACACATAGAATCGAGATCCCTCTGCAGATTTCTGCAAAATTCAAACACCTCTCATAAAGTTTTACTCATCCCCTGCCCCTTGGGTGTGTTTATTAAATATTTTGGCTACCAAAAAAAAGAGATTCTGTCTAGGCCAGTTAGATGACAATAAAAAAGGTACTGCAAAATAATTAATGATTTATTAAAAAGGAAGAAAATCAAACATAACAAGAAATATAAAATACAAAAGACAAAAACATGGCAATAAATTAATTGAAATGATGTACATGTATATATTACCATTCAAACTTTCTTTCAAGGTTTGGACTATACTGTATTAAACCGTTAGCTATCTTACTCGTGAAGGACCCACTTCACCCTCAGTGGCCAATCACATTAACAAATTCCACAAACTACAAAATGAACACACATCCAGCACCTTTTTCAGCACTGTAGTTTAGCTACTGTCATATATTTATTATTTTATTTATATATTTTTATCCAAGCACATGTCTTTCTTTCCTTAGTTGTTTCTTGTCTAGTTATGTTTTGTCTTCTTGTTCTTGTTCATTTTACTGTATTCACTTGTTTGTTTTCTTGTAATGCTTTGGCAATATATAAAGAGAAGAGAGCGAGAGGAGAATGTATTCATGTATTTATTTATTTATTGATTGATTCATATTTTCTATATGTACTACATAATTATTCATTTGTTCATTGCTCATGTAATGGCCAATGCTTTGGCAATACTGCACAAGTCATGCCGATAAAGCTCGACTGAATTGAATTGAGGAGAGAGAGAGAGAGAGAGAGAGAGAGAGAGAGAGAGAGAGAGAGAGAGAGAGAGATTCATGATTTGAGATCATATTTCTTGTCATTTTTTCAGCTTTCATGTGTAAATCATGAACTCACCTCGAGAAATTTGGCTCTATCAGAGTCTGAATGTGTGTGCTGATGTTTTCCATTCCCCTTCATTTCCTCCAGACTTTTCTTCAGCTGGTGGTTTTCTCTCTTCAGTTTCTCCATCTCCATTTCCACTGACTTTGAGCTGGTGTTGCTTTTAAAGCCCAGTCTATTCACAAGAGTCTCTTTGGCCCCCTTCGCTGCCATTGCTGGACTACTGTTTAACTCTAACCACGCTGAGAATACAAGAAAGGTCTGAAATTTGTTCACAACATGAACAAATGAACACGAGCCAGAGAGCCCCAAAGCTAATAAAGTCGAAGTTACTGAAAACAAACCGATACAGTAGCGTTATGATTTAAGAGAGTTAAAACGCGAAGTGAACTAAACAAAGAAATTTTGATTTACGATAAGGATTACTGCTCACTTTTCTAGTAGAAACGCTCCTGTCACTCTTCCGTGATAATGAAAACAAGTTTAAATGCGGCGCGTCTTGCGTCATATCCGGAACACGTCTAGTCGGGTACAGATGGCCAGTACTGCCAGTATTCTCTCCAGAAGACGCAGTGATTCTGTGTGCGAATCAAGCATTTGAATGAACATAATTCAGCATTGTACTGTTGGTGCCATATTTGGGTGTCTTTTGTAGTGCAATAAGTCTGCAATCTAAATGATTCATGAGAAAAATTATAATTTATTATAAAAATTGTTTAAATAATAGTATAATATAATATATTATTATTATTGTTAGTATTAGTATATTTTAAATAATTATACTTAAAATAATAATTATTGTTGTTGTTACTGTTGTTATATCTTTCATTATAACAAATAGAATATTTCTGTCACTAAATGAAATACAGGCACATGGGCCATCAGTGCAACAATGTTTTTGTTAAGAAATAATTATTATGTAATCCAATAAAAAAATTAATACAATTAATCTGTAATATGATTCATTAGAAAATATCTTTATCTTATGAAAACATGTTTAAATAATAATAATAATTACTAGAATTATCATATTTTATATATATATATATATATATATATATATATATATATATATATATATATATATATATATATATATATATATATATATATATATACAAGTATTTTAATTATTACTATTTTGTTGTTACTTTTTATTATTATAACTATAATTAATACTAAATGATGGGATTCCACAAGCAGAGTGTTCAGCACAAATGTAGCTGTGACCTTGCCATTGCAGAGAGAATGCAGTTCACTCTTGGATCTCATTTTTGGATCATTTAACCTGTGTTAGATATTTTTAATTGTCGCACACAGCAGATTTAACCTTTTCGCACGTAGGATCAACCCGGTGTGATTACGCTAGACTGGACTCTGATTTATTTATAATAACATATATAATATTTTTGTGTACATGGGCCATTCATATGACATGGAAACAGATATCCTCTGTGATTGTCAGTGTTTTTGTTCAGAAATAATTTACATATATTTGAATAAAAATGACAATTCAATTAATTAAACTCTAATATGATTAATGAGAAAATATCTTTTGAAATAACCTCACGATTTTTTTTAAATAATAAATACTACTATTAACATAATATTTTAAATAATTATCATTAAAATATTATTATTATTATTACTATTAATATTATATATTTTTTTGTCAATAATTTGTGTCATTCATATCACGCTGAAACAGAGATCCTCTGTGATTGTCAGTGCAACAGTTATTATTTTATAAATAATTCAAAAATAATTGAATAAAAAGACATTTAAGTGGGATTTTATGTCTGTGAATTTTTTGATAATTTTCTATTATATAGAATACATTTTGTAAGCATAATATTTTTTTATATAATGTTTTTGATGTCTCAAATGTAATGTCTATTTAACTGACTTAGCTTTCACGATGGTTGTCAGGAGAATGGTGGTCCTGTATGGGGTGTCACGTCTTGTCCTGTCATATCGTATGTTTTGCTCTTGTTCTTTCCTTCTACTCTCATGCCATCTATTGGCCCTCTTTTGTTACTTCTCTCCTTTTCCCTCGCTCCCCAGCTGTCTCTCGTCTCCCCCTAATTCTTCGTCTAATTCTTCCCCACCTGATTCCGTTTTCCCTGCTGATTAGCGCTCTACTTCTTTCCCTGCTTTCTCTGCCTTCATTGTCTGAGTCTCACTAGAGAACGCTACACGCTGTTTCTGTCTACCGTCAGAATTGTCCTGTCCTGTCCTGTCCTGTCCTGTCCTGTCCTGTCCTGTCCTGTCCTGTCCTGTCCTGTCCTGTCCTGTCCTGTCCTGTCCTGTCCTGTCCTGTCCTGTCCTGTCCTGTCCTGTCCTGTCCTGTCCTGTCCTGTCCTGTCCTGTCCTGTCCTGTGTTCCCGCTCCTCTGCACCCCTCTCTCCGTTAACCACCTGGATTTGTGTTCTATTCAGTTCGCCCCTTGCTGCTAGAGGTCTGGTGCCTACGCTCTCCCCTCTATCCCTGCCAACCCCAGGGGAATCCACAGCCTGTCGGCGTCACACTGCAAGCCCCGGCAGCCGCCTAAGGGAGGCCCGCTAAGGAGCGCTGAGGACTGCTCCCTTCATTCTTCGTCCGCGCTGCGGATTGTTTATGTTAACCTTTTCGCCTCTCAAGGAGAAGACTTTGTGTTTTGTAGTGATCTAATTTTGAACTTCATTAAAGACTGCTTTCTGTTATATCGCTTTTGGGTCCTCACTTACCTCACAACATGGGTCTGTGAATGGATTTAAAAATCAGTTTACAAATATCAAAACATACTATATATTTTTGTTCAGTATAGAATTGATTTTAAAATATTGTACATTAATGATACAGAAGGAAAAATATTTTTTAGGTTATAAATCTAGCTTTTTTATATTTGGGGTCACTCTTTGGCTGATGGTCCTTGGATCTGAAACAGTTTGCAACTTTTCCATTTTGTAAGCATCTCAGATGTCAGTCTATGTTTCAAAGACTCTTGAGATGTATCAGTAAATGATATGATGTTGCCTAATGGGAGTAGTGTGAAAGTTTGTTTGTTTAGTGTTGGTTCTGGCAAGGTCAGTGATGCTGCTGTGTGGGGGAGGGAGTTTGGGTTTTAGTGCTGGCACTGCACTCAACTGGACTAATCTGCACTAATGACACTGCTGGCTGATGCAGCTGTTTATATTTCACTCACACAAGCACAAACACACTTACTTTTTGGGCATAACCACTTCTAGCTGTCCAACAGTACAACATATGGGCCACATCATTTTCTGTGTGTGTCATGGAGGGTTTGAGATTTAGGTGTTGAAAGGCTGTCACCCTTCTTGGGTTTCATTATCAGAAATCCATCTCTCTGATGCAGCATTATTCACTGTGAATATACGTACAGTGTGTGCAGTGCTTAGAAAGCAAGCTGATCCACGATTCTCCAAGAGAGGAGGGGTAAAAGCTTGATGAAAATGTTTTTCCCTTTAGTCTGTCAGGATTTTCACTTCACTATAATTAATACTAAATGATGGGATTCCACAAGCAGAGTGTTCAGCACAAATGTAGCTGTGACCTTGCCATTGCAGAGAGAATGCAGTTCACTCTTGGATCTCATTCCTGCAGCCTTTCTTCAGTTAACAAATGTAAAGATCATTTGACATAACTGTCGCACACAGCAGATTTAAAGGGTGGAACGTGGGTTCTCATTACATTTCTATTCCCTCCTGGTTACCTTTTCTACCTCCCTAGAGAC
Source organism: Xyrauchen texanus (assembly GCF_025860055.1). Taxonomy (NCBI): domain Eukaryota; kingdom Metazoa; phylum Chordata; class Actinopteri; order Cypriniformes; family Catostomidae; genus Xyrauchen; species Xyrauchen texanus. Next base: position 10,779,379 of record NC_068308.1, read on the forward strand.
TCTCTCATTCCACCCCTTCTCCATTTGCTTCACTGTATAACAACAGCCATCCTTTCTTTCTCCCTCTCTCCTTCCTCCCTTCATTAAGTGTTCATCTATTCAGCTATTTTAAATGAAAGAAAGAAAAAAAACATTATCAGCTGTTGGTGTTGGCCAACATTTCAATATTCCATTGCACAGAAGACAGTTCTAAGAAGTATCCTTAAAAAATATCTGGGAATGTCGTGTAGTAGGACTGGTCAGTATGGGAAGGAGGAAGCAAGGTTCAAGTAAGTTCAACTCTTTATTCACACACAATAATGATTCACGGGTAACTTTCTTCAAACACACTAACACGCCGCACTGCTGTGCTTCACTCGCTCTTTCTCAGACAAGATATATAGACAGACAGACAGACAAACAGACAGACAGACAGGATATATAGACCGACATCAGACATAGAGAAAGACAGATGATAGATAGATGATAGAAGACAGACAGACAGACAGATAGATGAGAGACAGACAAACAAACAGATAGATAGAAGAGAGAAAGACAGACATTTAGACAGACAGACAGACAGATAGAAGACAGACAGACAGGATATATAGACCGACATACAGACATAGAGAAAGACAGATGATAGATAGATGATAGAAGACAGACAGATAGAGAGAAGACAGACAGACAGATATTTAGACAGACAGACATATAGATAGAAGACAGACAGATAGATGAGAGACAGACAGTTAAACAGACAGATATATAGATAGAAGAGAGACAGACAGACAGTTAGACAGACAGACAGATAGATAGAAGACAGACTGACAGATAGATAGAAGAGATACAGACAGTTAGACAGACAGACAGATAGAAGACAGACAGACAGATAGAAGAGAGACAGACAGATAGTTAGACAGACAGAGAGACAGGATATATAGACCGACATACAGACAGAAAGACAGATGATAGATAGATGATAGATGACAGACAGATAGATAGAAGAGAGACATACAGACACAGAGAAATACAGATGATAGATAGATGATAGAAGAAAGATAGACAGACAGTTAGACAGACAGAAAGACAGTTAGATAGTTAGACAGACAGACAGACAGAAGACAGAAATATAGTTAGAAAGACAGACAGATAGAAGACAGACAGATAGTTAGACAGACAGACAGATAGATACAGCCAGACAGACCAAGAGATGATAGAAGACAGACAGACAGATAGAGAAAAACAGACAGATTTAAATGTAACACCATTTTTTTTACAGCACTTCTCCAGTCTAATTCTGGTATCTAACACACCCGAAGAGAGGCAGATGGTATCCTGGTATCCTTGGCAACGAAAAAATCAAACACGCTTCACTAAAATATGAGGACAAGGAACAAACCAGCAGTCAGGCAATTGAGACAATTCAATGGAGTTTCAGATCTTTTTATGCTTTATTTAATTTTCCCTTGAGAGGATACATAGAGGGAAATAGTGCTGCTTACAAGACTATCAAAATATTAGAGAAAAAAGGGTGCATGCTAAAATAAGTGCACAATGTTTATAATAGCTAAATAGTTCAAACAAGAGTTACATTTTCAGCTTTTCCTCTTTCCTTTAGGTCTGACTAAAACATGAGCCTTAAAGTGTATTAACAAAACAAATAAAAATGAAAGGTTGAAAATAAAAACATTAAAAAAGATAGAAATACATTATTTTAACCTACGGATCCTAACATAAATATAATTATTCACATATCACAAGTTTTGTCGGATAGCATAAGCAATACCATTGAATCTAAACAAAAAAAATCTCATCATTATATATTCCTCATTATAAATGACTTAGTTCACAGTTCAAACCCAGTTTTGACTGCTATAACAGCCTCAAGAGCTTTTAGACTCATCAACCAGCCAAATGTCCCATCTGGTTCTACAAGACAGGTTAATTAACACAACAGCTAATTAATACAATATTGCAGGAATCGTGAGATTCAGTTGTGATTCGGCTACAATTAGCTACAGATATTTCAGATTACACAGTGTATATAAATAACCCAACAACACAGTTCGGTACAAAGGTTTGCAGCATCTACAGTGTGTTTTTATAAAGAATATTTCCAGAAGTAGTATTCAACACGTTACCACATGATGCAAATCTATCTTGTCTGTGAGAACTTACATACTGATTTATCAAAAGGGGTGCACATGTTAATTTTCTTTTGCAAAAAAAAGTTTGCAAAAAAGAAACATCCAAAGCATATACAGTGGGGTTCAAAGCATCTCGGACCACTCGTCAAAGTACATTTTGTCCTCGTAAATAAACTTATCAGCAAAACTGTTTGCTGAAAATAGTGCAGAATCTTAAATATTTCTTATTTGTTTTATGGCCTTAGGTTTTCTTTGTATATTTCCATGTTTAAATAAGATTTGGAATCCCAGATTTTCAATGTGGATTTTTGGTCCCCACTGTATAATTTCAGGATTATTAGCTACATTTTGACTTAATACCAGAGTTCATGTTCAAGAACAGTCTAATTTTCCTTGTTAAAATCCTTGTTTGATTGTCATTTAACAAAATAAAAATGATTTTTTTTTTAACAGAACAGAATATAAATAATAAATCATGGTCATAAATAATGTGACGGTATAAAATTTCAGATAAAATAAATCTATTCTTTTTAAACAATCTCATGTATATGATGACATTAAAATCATAAAAATACTCTTGTTACTAAGATATCTCTCCTCTTTGCTCACAGATCATATCATCTTATCATAAATAGCTCACTATGAGGTTTCGAAACAAAGCGAGCAAATGTTGTCAACATCCTAAATCCGGTTTTGTCTCAGATATTGACGGTCATGATTCCAGTTGTGTGAGTGTGTTTCCTCATGACTACGGAGATCCACTTTATCGTGCATGAGCCACACTCAGCAGAACAAGTGGCTTAAGATTCTCATCGGATACTGCAATGGATGAATAATCTGACAAATCCATGTCTGTATATTGGTTTGGATTGTTTTCTTTTTTATCGAGAAAAAAAATACTTTTGCTATACCAGCAATTCTCCACTATGACAGAGCATGGGTATAGCTAGCCTTTACCAAATGTTAGCCATATTTGTACATGTTTAGATGTGAGAGTTCTTACCCATGCAGTACTCCAACAACCTCTGAATAAGTGCCTAGGGATGACTGTAACAGACATCGGTGAAAGTATCTTGCTCCATAGGGATGTCAGTTTGGGGCGAATTACCAAGGGTTCTCTCATTTTTTTACTTTAAAAAATTTTTTTTTTAGCTTTGAGGTGGAGGCATCTGATTATTGATTCCCCTCTAAGTTGTGATTGCCGTCACAGCAACCGTGAGGTGAAACAAATGGGCCGTGGTGTTCCGGTCAGTGGTCTGATGCAAAGCTGAATTCCATGGCACGCTCACTGCACTCAGGACTTGACATTAACTGTAAAATACAAATAAAATGGTTTTCAAAAATTATGTTAATGTTAATGTAATGGGAAAATGCTGTTAAAATTATAATTTAACCTGAAATGAAATGTCTGTCATCAAAATTTTGCATTGCATTTTTCCATTCAATGAAAGTGAATGGTGACTGATGTTCTGCCAAACATCTCTTTTTGTGTTCCACGAAAGAAAGTCATATGGGTTTGGAACAGGGCTAGACTGGGAAGAGAAATCGGCCTGGGATTTTACATAGCAACTGGCCCAAAATTTGTTGAGCGGTGGGGGGTATGTCCTTTTCTGCATATCACGGCAGCGTTTTGTTGTCTGTTCTGCATAACGCGGCGGCTCATTTTATCTTATCACGGCCCATTCGGCCCGATTCGCGTTTAAAATGTAATGCATTACACCAACACTGGTTATTATGCATGAGTCCTCACAGAATATTATCACAAAGGGAAAAAATGATTTGTCTTTGTAATTTTTCATCAAAATGTAGTAAATTGCTCAGCTTCTAAAACAACTTTCCTTTTCACTGATGTCACCTTGACCTTGGGAGCTATTGGATAATAGCCAAATATCTATTAAAGGGATAGTTCACCCCAAAATGAAAATTTTCTCATCATTAACTCACCCTCTTGCTATCCCAGATTGGCATTATTTGTGCATAACGCTACCTAATGGGCAGTTGTGTAAATATTAATTATTTATTCTTTTTTTTTTCTTTTACCCTTCCTTTTTTCCAAAATGGAATAAATTCATTATTTTCCTCAAAATTCTACAAAGAATACCCCATAATGACAATGTGAAAGAAGTTTGTTTGAAATCTTTGCAAATGTATTAAAAAATTTTTTTTTTAAATCACATGTACATAAGTATTCACAGCCTTTGCTCAATACTTTGTTGAAGCACCTTTGGCACCAATTACAGCCTCAAGTCTTTTTGTGTATGATGCTACAAGCTTGGCACACATTTTTGGGCAGTTTCTCCCATTTTTCTTTGCAGGATCTCTCAAGCTCCATCAGGTTGGATGGGAAGCTTCGGTGCACAGCCATTTTCAGATCTCTCCAGAGATGTTCAATCGAGTTCAAGTCTGGGCTCTGGCTGGGCCACTCAAGGACATTCACAGAGTTGTCCTGTAGCCACTCCTTTGTTAATTTGGCTGTGTGCTTAGGGTGGTTGACCTGTTGGAAGATGAACCTTCACCCCATTCTAAGGTCCAGAGTGATCTGGAAGCAGGTTTTCATCAAGGATGTCTCTGTACATTGCTGCATTCATCTTTCCCTCGATCCTCGATACCACAGCATGATGCTGCCACCACCATGCTTCACTGTAGGGATGGTATTGGTCAGGTGATGAGCGGTGCCTGGTATTCCTCCAAACATGACGCTTGTCATTCAGGCCAAAGAGTTCAATCTTTGTTTCATCAGACCAGAGAATTTTGTTTCTCATGGTCTGAGAGTCCTTCAGGTGCCTTTTGGCAAACTCCAGGTGGGCTGTCATGTGCCTTTTACTGAGGAGTGGCTTCTGTCTGGCCACTCTACCATACAGGCCTGATTGGTGGAGTGCTGCAGAGATGGTTGTTCTTCTGGAAGGTTCTCCTCTCTCCACAGAGAAACGCTGGAGCTCTGTCAGAGTGACCATCAGGTTCTTGGTTACCTCCCTGACTAAGGCCCTTCTCCCCCGATCACTCAGTTTGGCCGGGCGGCCAGCGCTAGGAAGAGTCCTGGTGGTTCCAAACTTTTTCCATTTATGGATGATGGAGGCCACTGTGCTCATTGGGACCTTCAATACTGCAGAAATGTTTCTGTACCCTTCCCCAGATCTGTGCCTTGATACAATCCTGTCTTGGAGGTCTACAGACAATTCCTTGGACTTCATGGCTTGGTTTGTGCTCTGACATGCACTGTTAACTGTGGGACCTTATATAGACAGGTATGTGCCTTTCCAAATCATGTCCAATCAACTGAATTCACCACAGGTCGACTCCAATCAAGTTGTAGAAACATCTCAAGGATGATCAGTGGAAACAGGATGCACCTGAGCTCAGTTTTGAGTGTCATGGCAAAGGTTGTGAATACTTATGTACATGTGATTTTTTTCATTTTTTATTTTTAATAAATTTGCAAAGATTTCAAACAAACATCTTTCACATTGTCATTATGGGGTATTGTTTGTAGAATTTTTAGGAAAATTATTAATTTAATCCATTTTGGAATAAGGCTGTAACATAACAAAATGTGAAAAAAGTGAAGCGCTGTGAATACTTTCCGGATGCACTGTACTTCTGCAGAAGAAAGAAATTCATACGAGGTTGAGACAACATATGGATGAGTAAATGATGAGATGATTATAATTTTTGGGTGAAATATTCCTTGAAGGCATTGCTTTAGTAAACTAGTAATCAGATTCGGTGTTGTGCCGAAATCTGACTCCCTGCCAGATTCTTCCTCACCACTAACTGATTGGTCCCTCTCCCTAAAGCCCACCCCTACACCCACCCCTAACCCCAACCATAGTATAGAGTCATTGGTCCCATTCAAAAGTAACCATATTAGGGAGTCAGAAATCGGCATGACACCAGCTCAAGTTCAATATGGAGCATAAACGTTTTCCAATCTATTCAATTCTCAATGGACAAAATCAAATCCCTCCTTACATTTTTTCCTGGTTGAATGTCCTTTTTCTGTTGTAAATATGTCACTTTAAGGAAGTAAAATGGGTTACGAACGCTGTTTCATGTTGACTTTAAATCAGGGGAAAGATTGCATATGTTTCTATGGGCAACCAATAGAAATGTCACAATGTTAAAAGAGCTGTGTAGTGAGAGTTATCTAATATCCATCTTATATACAGTATGTCATTTCTTTGGTTAATTACATGTAATCAGAGTCAACTGTTTTCTAATCAACTTTAAAATCAAGCTTTCAAAAGAACAGTTCTTGGAGTATTAGGAGACAAAACCTCCTACAAACCTACAAAGGCTTTTTTAATTATTTTTTATTCATATTTATCCCCTTTTCTCCCAGTTTTGAATGCCCAATTCCCACTAATTAGTAGGTCCTCATGGTGGCGCGGTTACTCACCTCAATCCGGGTGGCGGAGGACAAGTCTCAATTGTCTCCGCTTCTGAGACAGTCAATCCACGCATCTTATCACATGGCTTGTTGTGCATGACACCATGGAGACTCGCAGCACGTGGAGGCTCATACTATTCTCTGCGATCCACGCACAACTTGCCACACACCCCATTGAGAGCGAGAATCACTAATCGCGACAGTGAGGAGCTTACCCCTTGTGACTCTACCCTCCCTAGCAACCAGGCCAATTTGGTTGATTATACCTGGCTGGAGTCACTCAGCACACCCTGGATTCAAACTCGTGACTCCAGGAGTGGTAGTCAGAATCAATCCTCGCTCAGCTACCCAGACCCCGGATTTTTTTATTCTTGACCTATTTAGATGTTCTACTGTATGTATGATATATGTAGATAGAATTCATTTATATCCAGTACTGAGAGCCATTTTACCTATTAAGTGAGTGAGAGGCATGGACCAAGTGGTCAGGGGTCACTTACTTGCCAGATTCACAGCGCATGCTATGATAATGACAGCTCCTCCCACCAGTGAGACCACAGACAGCAGCTTCGCCACACGACCCAGACGTCTCGCTCCATCTATGTTCCCCTGCTCGAGACTGTTACGGGACTAGACACAAGAACATGACAGTGAGCTCCAAGGTTCCATTAAAGTCAAGACTGCTAAAATACTCTGATAGTATTGTGTTTCAGAGGTGTTTCCTGCAATATTCAGTGTCTGTCCAACACGAGTTTGCTAAAACATATGAAATGGTAGAAGTTCGTAAGAATTCATACCAGGATGTGCAATGCGAAAGTAAGCGAAAGTTCTGCATGTCAAACGTTGTGTACATACTTATTAATTTTATGCCCAAACCCAAACCCCATATCTAAACCTAACCATAGAGTAGAGTCTGTAAGGATGATCTGAAATGTAAAGAGTATGTTTTGTATGGCGTGTTTTAGAAGGAGAGGAGGAAGAGTCTTCTTTTTGGCTGTTGCAAAAGTCGTAAGAATTTGTACAACCCAAATTGCACAATTTCATACAGTTTAGACAACTCATTGCCAACTTGTACGAATCTATACAATTCCTAAGTGAGAGAATGTTAGTTCGTCAGTGCTGTGTTGCAACTGAATCGACAGTGCCACGGCAAAATAAGTTGTGTTTTAACTGAGTTGTGAACTTGTAATCTGAATTAATGTGATGAGAGAGAAAAACTGTGGGCACCGGAAAATAATACAATGATTAAAAATAGACAAAGTTAGCATTAGGTTTGTTGGTTTCATGCAACAACAAACATACACAGCAACCACAGTTGTCCAATAGCCTTTTTTATTTTTTAATGAACCAGAAAAGACTAACCATGCATATGGGCATTGTGCAATTCATGAGTTCGCTGGTACATATAGTCCTGGAGCACATTAAGGTACACGTGTTTGGCATGCTGTCCATTGCGGAGGGGCTCAAGCACAAGCAGATGCTTAGAAATCTTTGGGATATGATTGAAAGGCCTAGATAAAAAAGCTCACCCTGAAATTTTGTTTGGAACTGACAAAACATAATCACACAAGAAATCAACATGTTGCTTTTCAAATGTACATATACTCTGAAATTGACCCCATTCTGCTGAATTACTGATAAGGGCCATCCCCATCAGTCATTTTTCATCATTTCAGCTGTGGTCACCATTCACTCTAGTACTACTGATAGGGTGTTGTGCAAGCAATTTCATAGATGCGAGTTCAGATACTGTTGGAACCAGGAAGTAATCACATTCACAAACAATTGTAAGCCCAATTCGCAGGTTGCATTTTCACTAAAAAAAATATTTTTACTCCACTGGCGGTTATGTTTAGGTAGAGTTAATAAAATATGCATTCCTGTTGACTGCATACAGTAAATTATTTAAATATACAACTCGCTTTTGTGCCCCTCTCGGGATATTTCACGTGTCAACTGGAGCTCAAATGTTCACCAACACTCCCAACTTCAAACACAGACGATTTGAGCAGTTGTTGTAAAGTGAAATCAGAACTTGAACAGAATCATTAAATTCTTTGTGATTCTCATTTCTAATTATATTTCCTCTTTAACTTGACAATATTACATAGAATAAACGTTCAGTGCCTACATACCATAATGGAGTAAACGAAGCCCACAATGTTGATTGGCCAAACAGGGCAGAAGCAAGCGATGACAGCCAGGATGAGGTAGTCTTTGGGTTTGGAACGGTCCAATGGAGGGTTGGTGGCGATACTAGAGTGCCGTGAAAGAGAGGGTCGCGGGGAGAATGCTGTGTAGGCAATGGAGCTGGACCGGCTGCTCATCCGGGTACGGCTAACATGAGGATGGTGCGAATGAGGGAGAGAATGATGCCGGCGTGGAGGAGGGGAGATGATGGGTTTGGAGGCAAAAGCATCATTAGTGGAACAATAAATCCCATCACCTGTCAAAAGAGAAAAAGAGAGAGGACAAAGTGTAGAACAGCAAGTGAATAAAAAAGTTTACAGTTACAAATTTATTAGTGGCTTGGCAGGTTTGTCAATTCATCTTAGTCTTTAAGGAATAGTTCACCCCAAAAAAAATGAAAATTCTGTCATTATTTACTCACTATCAAATGCATATGGCTTTGTGGCAGGGCGGAGGGCGGGGCCGGGTCGTGATTCTGCACACCCGGTGCCTTATCAGGCTAATTAAGCCTCCGAGAGGGATAAAGGCTGACTGCAGAAGATTGTGCGGGAGAGAGAGATCGTTTACGGACATGTCCGTCGTGTGTGTGTTTGTCTTTTGTTTCAGTTTACCAATGAAACTATTATTTATATTTTCAAGCCGGTTCTCGCCTCCTCCTTGCCCATCTAAATCACGTTACACTGGTGCCGAAGTCCGGGAAGGAGGAGGGATACGCCGTAGTAGAGTTCTCGCCACTAGCGTCCACCCCAACGGAGCAGCCGCGGCCATCTGCCGGGGGACGAGCAGCCCGCTACCTGGAAGCGGAGGACGGCCGCCGACCACGAAGAGAGAAGGGGCTCCTAACCGACCACCTGGAGTGGTCAGGGCCGCTGCCAGGGGCGGAGGAGTCCCCTACCGGCCGCTGAAACGCGGCGGGGTCTGAGACCGCTGACTGCGAGCGGGGAGGGGCTCGCTGCAGACCGCCTGGACAGGGAGAACTGCTGCCAGGGGCGGGGGAGACCCCTTCTGTTCCCCAAGAACGCGGAGGGGTGTTCCGTCCACCAGGGGCTGGAGGACTGCCTCCGTTAGAGGGTGTAGGAGTGGCCGAGGAACAAGTTACGCCGTATCGGAGAACTGGCGAGTAAGTGTTTTTTTTTTTCTCTCGCTCTCCTCTCTCTATCTCACTGCCGCTCCGCGTTGGCCTTTTCCCTCTCCTTTAAATTTTACAGTGTTTTTTTGCGAGTACTAAACTGTTACAGGAAGTACCCCCCCCCATGTTTATTATTAATGTTTCCCTCCCCTTGTCCCCTCCCTGATCCAGGTGGACGGGGATGACCTGCCGGCAGACGGGGTTTCGGGCACGCCCTCCCCCAGTGAAAGAGGGGGGTATACGTCATGCCGGGGGATCCCCTGCCTGAGAGAACGAGGGAGGAATGTGGCAGGGCGGAGGGCAGGGCCGGGTCGTGATTATACACACCCGGTCCCTTATCAGGCTAATCAAGCCTCCGAGAGTGATAAAGACCGACTGCGGAGGATTGTGCGGGAGAAAGAGATTGTACGTCATGTGTTTGTGTCTTTTGTTTCAGTTTATAATTCAAATATTATTTATATTGACAAGCCGGTTCTCGCCTCCTCCTTTCTACGTTACAGACTTACTATACTTTCTTATGTAAAATACTAAATGAGAATGTCTGAGCTCTTCTTTTACATCCAATAAAAGTGGATGCCACAAAGCTCCAAAAAGGACCAAATCACCATAAAACTTCAAACAAGCAAACATCCATAAAATTCCTTGGCTATATATAAGTCTTCTACAGCAACATAATAGCTTTGTGTGAAAAACAGACAGATGACCTTTAGAAGTGTTTAACATTTAGAAGCATTGTGCAAGTTTTTATGTCATCCATGCCAAATCCCATTGGTTCTTGCATGTATGGTTGAGAACCAAGAACCGGTTACATAATTTTTTTTTTAAAACAAATGATTTTCATGACCTTTTTGAAAGATACAGCATGACCAGTGATGTGCGGATCAAAAACAAATTACTCTTATGAGTAGATTCTTTTGAATCTACAACAACAAACATACAGCGCTTCCTTGCGACTCTTATCAGCCGGTTATTTTTGTGAACTTACAGAACTGCAAGTTATTAATTTAGTCATGTCTAATTCAAAAGGTTCTGCTTGTGTGAGACTTAAATTAGACTAATTACTTAAAGGTTATTGATAGGAGAGTGTGCAGTTATATACATATTTATATATATAAATTAAATAATAAAATATATTAATTCAAAAGTCTTGTGTAAACGTATCTTTTGCAAGAATCTTCTCTCTTAAAATGTGAAATCATCTCATCATTTGGTAATAGGCTGCTATGGGATGTAGATCTAATAAGATTTGCATAATTTCTTCCATATATTTCTTTCTCAAAATTGCTGAAAGAGTCATTAATGAAACTGTTAAAGAACCGGAAGCATTAAGAGGGATCAGAATTAGAACTAGAATCCTTAAGCTCTTTACGATTCCCATCTCTACTCGCATGTCATGTGTCCAGTCACGTCGAGGCAAGTTTGAATACACAACCACAAATGAGATTTGAGAGCTACAGCATTTACACTGTACAACAGCATTTTGACCTATTTCTCATACACTTGAAATACAGTGGAAGTCTTTTAGACATCATGGAAGTCATATGGACACTTTTTATTAGGTTTTTTTTTTTTTGGGTAACAAATCCCTCAACACCTGAAAGAGCAGCTTTTTTTGCATAGTCATAAGGGTGAATAAATCAGGTACATTTGACTTTTTGGGTGAACTATTCCTTTAATACAAAATAAATAGAACAATAATGTGCACATTAATTCCAGCAAACATGAGCTTAGACTAATCTACAATATGGGTCTATGGACGACTAATCTAAGTGCTTGATTTTCTTTTCTGTCTATGTTGTACATAACACTGATTGTTTATGACATTGTTTACTCCTTCACCAAGCATTCCTCCACATTTGACAATGATGGAAACCCAGGACGGCGTAATCTTGAAACAAACTTTAATTAAATAGCCAATGCAATTAATCCACTGATCTCTTTCATGCTCTCAACCTCTCCTGCCAGATAAACCCTCTGGCCATTTTAATTAAGATACACAACTTCAATTTCATTAAGCGTATTTACGACACACTCAGTGGTTGTAAAAATGGGGGAAATAAAAATATTATCATCTCGATGTTGCTCTTAACATTGAATAAACTCATCAGATCCTCATCAACCCTCAATCAACAGCAAAACAAACAACTGTGCTTGTCCACTGGCTGCAAGCACTTTTGGCTTCAATCATACTGCGTGGTTAGCCACAAAGAAATGCCACTCAGAAGAGATTATGCATTATTTACAATCATCGGATTTGCTGTGCAGCAAACCATTCCTCGAATGGTGCTGCTATAACGTGGTTTCTGAATTAAACCTCAAAACCTCAAAATATGCATCATATATTTTACCTTCTCATTCAGTTGTCTCCAAAAGTCTGAGACCAATACTGAAAATGATTTTATTTAGCATTTTTCTCATTTAATCTTCTTTTTCCCCATCACGTTATCCCAGCTTGATATGAGAATTTCCTGTGACACTTCACATTAATGCTCCCTCTGTTAAGGGTTTATAAAGGGGTTCAACAAAGACTAATATTTATATGACAGCATGATATATAACAACATGTATTCAAATGGCAACTTTCATGCAATACATGCCAAATAGTTAGCCTTATAACATACTGTACATGTTTTAAATGCTTAATAAATACTCTTATACATTCTTGTATTAATCAAAAACATAAAACATACTCTTCGTGCTCATTTATAGGGTATATGATATAATAAAGCCTGATGACCAATGTAAATTGCGAAGTGGAGCCACCGTGGATTGGACTTGATGGTCCAGCACATCCCAAAGATATTCAATCGGATTGAGATCTGGGGAACTGGAGGCCAGGTCAACACCTTGAACTCTTCATTATGTTCCTCAAACCATTCCCAAACAATGTGTGCAGTATGGCAGGGCACATTATACTTTTGAAAGAGGCCACTGCCATCAGGGAATACCAAAATTAACGCCCACATGAATGGCTGGACCCAGGGTCTCCCATTAGAACATTGCCCAGAGCATCACACTTCCCACAGTGCATCCTGGTGCCATCACTTCCCTAGGTAAATGCCGCACACGTACACCCTTCTTCCGCTGCTCCAAGTTCCAGTTCTGATGCTCACGTGCCCATTGTAGGGTGCTTTTGACGGTGGACAGGGGTCATCATGGGCACTCTGAATGGTCTGCGGCTACGCAGCCCCATAAACACCAAGGTCTGATGCACTGTGTTGTGACACATTCCTCCCATAACAATAATTATAATTTTTTTGTATCCACTTTTCTTCCAATTTGGAAGAGGTCCTCATTGTGACATGGTTACTCACCTCAATCCGAGTGGTGGAGGACAAGTCTCAGTTGCCTCCATTTCTGAGAGAGTCAATCTGCACATCTTATCACGTGGCTTGCTGTGCATGACACCACTGAGACTCACACCATGTGGAGGCTCATGCTATACTTCGCAATCCACACAAAACTTACCACGTACCCCATTGAGATTGAGACCCACTAATCGTGATAACAAGGAGGTTACCCCATGTGACTCTACTCTCCCTAGCCATTGGGTCAATTTGGTTGCTTAGTAGACCTGGCTGGAGTCACTCAGCACACCCTGGATTCGAACTCGCAACTCCCGGGATGGTAGTCAGCATCAATACTCGGTGAGCTACCCAGGCCCCTCCCGTAACCTTCATTATGAGCCTTTGGTGCATTGATGAGCCTTTGGTGCCCAACACCCTGTCGCCGGTTTGTGGTTTGTCCCTCCTCGGACCACTGTCAGTAGGTATTCACCAATGCTGACCAGGAGCACCCTACAAGCCTTGTCGTTTCAGAGATGCTCTGACCCAGTTGCCTGGCCAAAACAATTTGGCCCTTGTCAAAGTCACTCAGGTCTTTACTCCTGCCCATTTCTCCTGCATTCAACATGCTGACTACAAGATCTTATTGTTCGTTTACCATCTAATCTACACAGACCTTGACATGTGGCCTTGTTAGGAGATGATCAACGTTATTTGCTTCACCTGTGGGTGATCATAATGTTTTGGCTCATTAGTGTATGTACAGGTTTCTAATGATGGAAACTCCTTTATAAATTCTTTATATGTGTACTAAAACTATTACATAAAGGTATATTTTCACAAGATACTACCGTTGAATTGATGAAGTGATATTAAGCAAATATAACATGCAGGTATTATGTGAAGTCACCCTTTTTATGTATGTTGTTATAACCCCACATCCATGATTTATATAACATTTGCAAATGAACAGTGCTGGTTAGATTACTTCTGATTTGTAATCTGGTACTGATTACAAATTACATTAAGAAAATTGTAGTCAGTAATGTAATCTCTTGTTTATTTGATGTAATATGCATTTGAGTGATGGTGGCATAGTGGGCTAAAACACATAACTTGTAATCAGAAGGTTGCTGGTTCAATCCACACAGCCACCACCATTGTGTGCTTAAGCAAGGCACTTAACTCCAGGTTGCTCCAGGGGAATTTTCCTTGTAATAAGTGCACTGTAAGTCACTTTGGATAAAAGCATCTGCCAAATGCATAAATGTAAATGTAAATAAGTAGAATAAGATTGTACCCTTTTGACAATGTTGCTTTAAAGATATGCATTAAAGAACTTGCTAAAGGATCAAAATATGTTGAAGTAGTATCAGGTCTATGTGTGCAATTCTATCCACCCATTTGAAAACACTTGAAAACTTACCAAATGTACGTAAATCAACAGTAGACTTTTATAGAATTCAAATGTTTAAATAGTTAAAAAGAAGATGAAGAGTTAGAGGAATAAATAAATTATGAACAATTTAGCGCCTTTGCCTGATTAAAATGTAATCCTGTAATCCATAGAAAAGTAACTGTAATTTGATTATGAGTATTTTAATATGTAATTTAATGTAATTACAAGAACTTGATTTTTGTAATTGTATTACATAATCCAGATTATATGTAATCTGTCACTACCCAGCACAGTAAATTAATTATAAGTCATCTATGAAACCCCATTATAAACCCTTAACGAATGGAACATTAATGCAAAGTCTTAACAAATTTCCTAAAGAATACCTTGTGTGCTCCAAAGGAAGCAAGGATATCTGACCTTTTGTACAAAGAAGTTATCATGTTCAATGTCACAATTTTGCTTACATTTGATTAGTTATTATTTATTCTTTAGTATTTGTATTCATTTTAGAGCACAATGTTTCTGTTGTTTAGTATTTTGAATTTGTCAAAATACTAAAGCTTGCAGTGTATTTTTAGGTTTAAATACAAATTTGAATCCCAGATTTTCAATGTGGTCTCAGGTTTTTAGATTTTTTTTTCTTTTTGATTCAAATGTTTCCTCTTTGTTTGTCTCTTCCGCTTATGTTTGCCTGTTTAATTGCATGCCATTTTAAAAGTCATTATCCTGATTGCTGTATGCAAATCACTGTGGTGTGATTGGCATAGCAGGACCTGGAACTCCCAAATCTTGACAAGGCAGATGAAACTCATTCACATCCCTCCCCCCTTTCCCAAACCATCCCAGAATAATAAACATATAATATTGATAAATCGACGAATTACCATTCTCTGTTTTCTCCTTGACCATAACGATGACCTCCCCCGAGCATCGTGCCTCCTCAGTGGACTGCTGGGGAAAAGAAAGGGGCCGCAGACATGGGAAGGAGTCCGATTTGGCCCCCGGTTGAAATGTTACTGGACCCGGGGTTTGGCTACTCATTGGTTCCCCATCTTGGGTACAAACCAAAGAGCCCAATGATCCCTGACGGTACTCTGTTTCCATAGAGACAACTGAGGGTGCAAAGGTTGTCAATGTTACGTTGATAAGTCCTGTCTGCTTGTGTGGCTAAAATAGGAGAAAAAATGGTGTGAAATAGGATTCATCTAGGGGAGACTGGGGCTAGCTGTCTCAAGAATTGTATCTCAGTTACTATTAAGCCTAAAGTATGCTTCGGTCAGACGTGGATGCTCAGGACACAAGATGCAAAACTCCTCATTAGCACAGTATGCAACCACTGAACGCATTCAGCCCGATTTTTGTAACTGTGCGTCTTTATACTCACAGAATGCGCATGCACCTGGAGTTATTTGCACTAAATAGTGGGTCCAAAAGGTGGCAGTACTTATATTTTGAGACGTTGCTGTCACGAAGTAGCTCTAAAAGATTATGTAATCACCGCCAAACATCAGGAGATGAAGGTAAAAACAACAACGTGCATATGAGATCCAAGAGCGCATGTGTGAGGAGGTCTGGAGATACCTGCATTTGTGTAACTCGAGTCTGAAGGAATATAAAGAAATCTTTATGGGTCTAAACTACTGAAGCGAAAGTCCGGTGTCTCAAAACAGACGTAGCGCGCATGTGCCAATCACCTGTGTATGCGCACACAGTTATATGGAGTATAATTTGACAGGCTCGCATTAGATTATATGCAGATGCAGAGCATTCGTGCCAAAATGGACGTACGCCTAGGGTTAGGGGTTAGATTAGGGTTAAGCCCTAGGTATAGCCCTAGCCCAGACCTCCTCACACACACACTCTTGACTTTCACATCCACTTTTATGGTTTTACCTTCATCTCCTGATGTTTAGTGGCAATTATATCTTCTTCTAACACTTCTTCTTGACAGCAACAGCTCAAATGTGAGTGTTGCCACCTTGTGGACCCACTAATTAGTGCAAAAAACTCCAGGCACATCCTGCATGTTCAAAGTCGCGCGGTTAAAAAATCAGGCTGCACACGTTTAGTGTGTACACTCGGCGTTGGTGTCTGACCGAAGAATACTTTGGGCTTTAGGGCAAGGGTTGGGGTGGGGTAGGGTTAAATTTAGGGGAAAGGTTAACAATGTAACTACATATGTAATTAAATGCAGGTATTTAAATGTAGGTACAATGCAAAAAGATGTATGTACATAATAAGTACATTGTATCAAACAAAGCAGTTAAATCAAATTACACAAATGTTTTTTCCCTATCAAGGGTGTAGATTTGGCATGTACATGGGGGGGGGGGTTGCATTCATGTGGGTTGTAGCATGAAGCATTTACATGTTTCCTTTGATCATGGTAGAAATAAGTTATAATGGTAACAAAGAAATTGATGTGTTTTTGTGGTACAAAATAACACTCAGACAATGAATTCTCATGGATGTGATTTGCAGTCAGATGATTTATGACAACATGTGCCGGAGTGTGAGGTTGCATTTCATCATGTTTTTCTGCCTTTCCAACCAATGATAATGAGATTCGTTGTCTGATTAGTAGCTAGTTGGCACTTTTTTATACATTCACCCTGTTTTTCAAAGTCAATTTCTGTGTAGACACACAAACCTTGAAGTCTTGGCTACAAAGAGCTGCTCAACATTTCCACCATTTATTGAATATGGGCAGGGGTGTAGGGGGGGTTGAGGTAACCCCCTCAATAATCAAAACAAGAGAAATGGTGGCAAAAATGGTGGAAATGTTGAGCTGCTCTTTGTAGCCAAGCCTTCAAGGTTTGTGTGTCTACACAGAAATTGACTTTGAAAAACAGGGTGAATGTATAAAAAAGTGCCAACTAGCTACTAATTAGACAATGAACCACATTAACATTGTCTGGGAAGGCAGAAAAACACATGATGAGATGCAACCTCACACTCCGGCACATGGTGTCAAATATATCATCTGACTGCAAATCACATCCATGAGAATTCATTGTCTTAGTGTTATTTTGTACCACAAAAACACATCAACATCTTTGTTAAAATGTGATAAGGCATCATTTTCACCATCTTTTCAAACACATTTTTAATTTATTCACTCTCATGTTGATTTTAACCTTGTAACCTAAATACATAGGTCATGAAACTGACCTCAAGTACAGATGAGCAAACATTTTTAGAGACTGAGAATGAATCCACATTCTATCAATTGCTTCCATGTCCTCATATTTTTCTAACGGTCAGATAGTATAGGACAGAATGTTTACATTTAACACAGTTTGCTTGAATATCAAGTACGAACATATGGTAATGGTCAAATAATCATTCTAATATAGTACATGAGGGCAAAGACCTTGGGGAAATAAGAGACATATGGAGGAAAGGATGTAAGAGTAAGAAAAAGTGTCAATAATATAGGCTATATTATAAAATATACACAAAAATAACAATACACAATGTGTTTAACATAAGAAAGCTGTTCTTTGTGTCCCTGCAACTGATAATAGGTACACTTTACCTTTCCAGATTGGAAAGTCCTTTGTTTTCTAACAAGACAAAGTAACGTGTGCCCTCTTGAAACTGAAAAGCGTTGTAACGGTCAACAGTACATATATACACATATATAGTATTCACATACCTTCCGCCGTGCGATTCACGTCAGTGTGCGATTGGACTCACACGTACACTAGTTGTCCATTTGCATTTTAGTCTCACGATAATTCTAACGAAATTAGCTATTCTGCTGTTGCATTTAAATATCGTGCTCTGCGATAAAAGATAAACTAGTGCCGCGGTGTTATTGTCAACGGTTCGCGCATGTTTTCTGTCAGGGATGCAGTGCACACAGACACTGAACGGATGGAGGAAACGGGGAGGGGGGCACAAAAGCGTGAAATGCATCAACTAAATTAACTGCGCAGGGAAGCCCTGTTATTATCAGCCACTGGCTGAGTGGCACACTCAATATAAAGGCTGATTGTTGATAATGATTATAAGCAGTCTTTAAAGCAAAAAAGGAATATAGGTAACACTTGTATTAGAGTGGCCATGATAACACTACTGTCATGATATCACAGTAGGATACATATGGGGCTCAAGGCCCCCCTAAAGGAAAATGTGCCTTTTTCTGCTCCTTAAAGGAATATTTCATCCAATAATAAAAACTCTCTAATCATTTACTCACCCCATGCCATCCCAGAATGACAAATTAAGAAGATTTCTAGAAGAATATCTCAGCTCTGTAGACGCTTATAATGCAAGTAAATGATGGCCAGAACTTTAAAGATCCAAAAAGCACAAAGGCAGCATAAAATGTATCCATAAAACGCCAGTGGTTAAATCATTATCTTCAAAATTGATATGATAGGTGTGGGTGAGAAACAGATCAATATTTAAGTTCTTTTTTTTTAAACTATAAATCTCCACTTTCAAGTCCACGTTCTTCTTTTATTTTTGGTGATTCGCATTCTTTATGCATATCACCACCTACTGGGCAAGGAGAAGAATTTATGGATAACAAGGACTTAAATATTGATCTGTTTCTCACCCACACTTATCATATCACTTCTGAAGACATGGATTGAACCACTGGAGTTGTGTGGATTACTTCTATACTGCCTTTATGTGCATTTTATTTTCTGTAGCAAATACTAAAAAACAACCACTGCATCAAAAAGTGGACCTTTGCTTATTGTCAAGTTATTTAATAACTTTTGAATTATTCTGCATTTATTAAACATTGTACATTTTGGAGCTACAATGTTAACATATTTCATAATCTCCATTGTGATTGGAGCAGTCAATGAGGGTCCACTTTACATCATTCAAAACAAATTCAACTCCCTCTTATAGAAAATGATGGAGCCCCTTAGAGGACAGGGCGGGATTCTTTTTTTCTGAAATAGTTTTGCATTCCATCACAATAAATTGACCATGATTTCACTATAGTAACCATATTTTGATCTTCATATTCATTGTAAAGCCATAGTGAAAATAAAGGAAAATTAAAACTATGATTATAAAAATAATAATTTTGTGGTTATTATGGTTTTACTACAAATTGTATTTGTTGTAAAACCATAGTAACCACAAGTATTACCATAGTTAATCTATAGTCAAACAGTGGTATCTATATAGGTACAGTATACTGTATTAAAACATAGTTTCCACCAATAAAAAAAACACGGTTACTTTTCATAGTTACTACAATAGTAGTAATCTATAGTAAAATCATGGTTTCCACCAAAAAATAAAAATAAAACAAAAAAACATATATGATTACTACGGTCTACAATATTACTGTAGTAAAACCAGTTAAACTATGGAATTTGTATAGTAAAAGCATAATAACCGCAAAATTGTGATTTTAATTATAATTTAATATATAATTATAGTTAATATCATTTACTGTATTTTCACTATGGTTTCACTGCAAATATTATGGTTAAAATATGGTTACTGTAGTAAACCATGGTACATTTATTGTGAGAGAATGCAAACTATTGCAAGGGCAATGCTGTCTCCCCATCCGGCTTGAAGCACTGCGCTGATCAGCTGTCTCCAGTTCACAGACATTTTCAACACCTCACTGGAGACATGTCACATGCCAGCCTGCTTCAATTCCTCAACTATCATCCCTGTTCCCAAGAAGTCAAGGACCACAGGACATAACGACTTCAGACCCGTCGCCCTGACCTCTGTGGTGATGAAGTCCTTTGAGCGCCTTGTGCTTGCTCACCTCAAAGTCATCACCGACCCCCTCCTGGACCCCCTGCAGTTTGCATACAGAGACAACAGGTCTGTAGACGATGCAGTCAACTTGGCCCTCCACTACATCCTTCAGCACCTGGACTCCGCAGGAACCTACGCCAGGATCCTGTTTGTGGATTTCAGCTCTGCTCCAGGAGAAGCTCTCCCAGCTAAGTGTGCCTGACTCCACCAGCAGGTGGATCACTGACTTCCTGTCTGACAGGAAGCAGCATGTGAAGCTGGGGAAACAAGTTTCCGACTCACAGACCATTAGCACTGGATCCCCCCAGGGCTGCATTATTTCTCCTCTGCTCTTCTCCCTGTACACTAACAGCTGCCCCTCCAGTCACCAGTCCGTCAAGCTTCTGAAGTTCGCGGATGACACCTCCCTCATCGGACTCATCTCTGATGGTGACGAGTCTGCCCACAGGTGGGAGGTTGACCACCTGGTGACCTAGTGCAATCAAAACAACTTTGAGCTCAACGCTCTAAAGACAGTGGAGATGGTTGTGGACTTCAGGAAGAACTCGGCCTCACCTGCACCTGCCCCCATCACCCTCTGTGACTCCACAATCGACACTGTGGAGTCTTTCCACTTCCAGGGAACTATCATCTCCCAGGACCTCAAGTGGGAGCTGAACATCAGCTCTCTCATCAAGAAAGCACAACAGAGAATGTACTTCCTGCGGCAGCTGAAGAAATTCAACCTGCCAAAGACAATGATGGTGCACTTCTACACAGCCATCATCAAGTCCTTCCTCACATCCTCCATTACTATCTGTTATGCTGCTACTACTGCCAAGGACAAGGGCAGACTGCAGCGTGTCATCTGGTCTGCAGCGAAGGTGATTGGCTGCAATCTGCCGCCGCTCCAGGACCTGTACGCCTCCAGGACCCTGATGCGTGCTGGAAAGATTGTGGCTGATCTCTCCCACTCCGGCCACAATCCCTTTGAGACACTCCCCTCTGGCAGAAGGCTGAGGTCCATCAGGACAAAAACCTCACGCCACAAGAACAGTTTCTTCCCATCCGCCACTTGCCTTATCAACAAGGCCCTGTACCCACCCTGACAATCTCCACACACCACCTCTGGCTCTACATGCCACTGTACTAACTCTACTGTACTGCTCTTTTATTTTCATTCTCACTTTTAATATATACTGTGTGGACATATTTATATTGCTTATATTTTTATACTTGTTTCTTATATTTAGAGAATGTGTGACATGCACCTACAACACCAAAACAAATTCCTTGTATGCGTAAAAAACATACTTGGCAATAAAGCTTTTTCTGATGCAAAGCTATTTCAGAATAATATTCACACCCTGTCATCTAAGTGGCTCAGTAGAAAACAAATGATTGCAGTACACATACTGCACTTCACCCTACCTACTGTGAATTCGGAAACAATCGATCGAAAATTCTGCTGCTGAAATCAGTCTGTGCTTACTGAAATTAGAACCACTGCCCCCAGTTGTAAGTGATGTTGAATGTATGAGCACGTGTCAGCGCTAGTTTCTGGGTGAAAAGTTCAGAGTGGCACCAAAAGCTATTTGTATTTTTAGTTAAAATACGGTCAACATTTATGCAGATATTATTAAATCTACCCGGTAACCCACACATAACCAACAGAGGTGTAAAATATTTTATTATAGAATTTATATTATATTGGTGTAAAAAAGCCTGATGTGGGATGGGCCTTGTCAGTAATTCAGCTGAATGGTTTTGATTTTGAGGGTATGCGAACTTTCAGAAAGCGTAAAATTCCTGTGTGATTATGTTGGTTTTAAGTGGCCTTTCTCTGTGGGAAGTGTTGTGGAGGCGCATGTTATTTAGTGTTTTAGGCAAGAAAGGGTCTTTACCCTTCTGGCCTTACCACCTATGTACAATAGTACTAGGTGTGTAAAAAAACAAACAAACAAAAAAAAACATTTTCAACAAAATCAGTTTATCGTTTAGATTAATCACATATTTTCCTTTCAGGGATGAAAACTCAGGAAAAAAGTGAGAAAGTCATTGCAGGTGTTCTAGATATACAGTATATTTTAAGTTCTTGTGTTGTTGCATTTAAAGCTCTTAAAGCATTTAAGCATAAACTAACTCTTTCAAATGATTTTAATATGGAAAAATGTATTAAACAATTTGGGCAAATTAGCTTAAAAAAAGGCAACTTTAGTTGAAAGGTGAGTAGTTAGCATTTTTAAAAAGCAATTGTATTTATTATATGGACCCCATATATTCAAGTATATGCATGATGTGGTCATCTGGTTTATGTAGTCTAAATAATGAGTTTTTTAAAAAGTTAGAAACATTATCAAGAAACAGCCTTTCAATGAAAAAATTAATGCCAATCTATGCATTGGTTTTAATTTATATCATGCTCCTATGCGTTCGGGCGAACTTGCCTCCCACAGTGATGTCAAGTTAGTTAAAAGGATTGTCTCTCAATGTGTAATAAGCAGTGTTGACTGCAGGCACTCAGCTGCTGTAGGCAGTGATGTGCAGACATATGCACAAACCAAGAATTATTTGTTTGCGGTTCAAAATGCAAAAGGACATACTTAATGTGGCCATTTGCAACTTGTCAAGTGCAGTAACAGTGGGAACCATGATCAATCAAAGTGGGTCATGTTTTTGCCCAGTATATAACATAAGCTGGAATATACTGGACCATAATGACAAATAGGATCATTTTTATTTTCTGTAGTAATAATTAACAACGTGAGAGTTCAGTGTACTTTAAAGACACCTTCCATAGTCCAAAAGTCCATTTCAGTCTGATCTTAAAAGGAGCAGTTCACCCAAAAATGCAAACATTGATTTACCCTCATGCCGTTCCTGACTTTCTTGTTTATGTGGAAGACAAAGAGAGACATTTCCCTTGAGCATCTCGGCAGTAGATAGTTGCTCACTTTAAAGTTCAAAATAGGGCCTAAAAGCATCATAACACTAGTCCAAGCATCATATTCCAAGTCTTCTGAAGGCAATCAGAACCAATTTTCCTGTGAAAATGTATATCTTGTGTGTTCATAAGCAAAGCTCTTTCACAGTGGCACGTGTGCTCACTCGAGAACTTTTGTTTTTAGCACTATAGAATGCAAGTTGTCCACTCAAGAGGGTGAGAAAATGGGCAGTGTTCATTCTGGGTGAACTACTATTGCTTGAACAGTTGGAGCGGCACTTGGAGGATTTTGTGAATCTCAGTCTAATCTCTAATGTAAAAACAGATTTCGCAGAGGCTATTATTAAAGGATGTGACCTATAAAAACTACATTGGACACGACAGCATACCTGCATCTGTGGGAGCACTACAGTTGCCAAAAACTGCCCGTGTAATTCTGAAGCAGTAAAACTGGTAAAATAAAATTGTTTGTGTAAATTAAAAACCCTTGATGAACATAATAGATACTACACAATAAGGGGGTTGAATGTGGATGCTGAACCCTGTAGAGAAACGGGGATTGTAAGAACACAAGTGATGTAGTTTAGCAAAGAAAAAAGTGGCTTATAAAATTACATGTGCAATGTATGCATATTTAATAAGTTGAAATAAATGGAGCCTTAGTTATGTGATGGAATTTATTTGTTTAAAAAAAAAAAAAAAAAAAAAAGGTTAAAATTAAATACTAAAAAGGGAAATTTTGCAAGTATGCAGGAAATATAAGAACAGCATAGTATACACAGTATCTCAGAGAGACAGAAAAAAAATAACTGTACAAAAATGTTACACACATTAAAAAGTAATACATTTAAAAAGCATTAGTGTACAAGGTCTTCTCTTCTGATCCGGCCCCTACACACACACCTCACTTTCCCATACTGCTGAGGATATTGGCCTAGGGAAAAAGAGACTGTATGACTAAAATATAGTAAAATGTAATATTCCTCCATTACATCCTTTTGTGCCTCTCTCAACACATTAAGATCTATACCAGACAGCAGTGAGCAAGAGTTGAATGAGGTAAAAGGTACAAGAACTCCCTTTTTCACCCTTACAGAGGCGTTCTACAGACTTTGGGTTAAAAATAAATTGGATATCGTTAAGCTTACAAAAATGTTTTCAAGCTTATAGATGGAAACCACATACCTTAATGAAGGAAGAGAAACGTTTAGCTGTAATGCCTTCAATTTTCTTCAGGTCCTCCACCTATATGAATGAATGAAACTTTATTTCGAACATGTAAAAATAGTTCAATAATACAAATAATAATACAAAAATTATAATACAATAAACAAGAAACAAAACAATATTAACATATACATGTCCGAAAAGGAGTAGGAAGAAGCATAAGCTTATTTAATCCTACCCCTTCTCCACCTCTAGTTAATAATCATTAAATTGGCTTCATAATTATATCATCTTAAACCGATCTTAATATATCATTTACAATTTATTTATTTATTCTTTTTTTTAATGTCTTTCTCCTTTTCTTTTTCTCTTTTTTTGTCTTCTTTCTCATTTCCTTTCTTTTCCCTTTCCTCTTCAGAACATTAGTAAAAAATATCATAACTTATCCTTATTGAGAGAGAGAGAGAGAAAAAAAAAAACACATCACACAATACAATTATAAAATGAGAAAGAAAAAAAAGAAAAAAGAAAAACCCAAAATGTAATACTAACAATAATATAAATATTAATGAAATGGCAAAAAACAGACTGTATGGTAATTCAAATCAACCTCTTGAAGAGGAAATGAGACATTTGTCCCAAGTCCACCTTAATTCATATACTTTTCTAATATAGACATTTTAAACCTTCTTTTAAATTGCACAATATGATTGCTTTCCTTAATTATTACAGGTAAATTATTCCACAACCTCACCCCATTGACGGATATGCACATGCTTTTGAGTGTGGTGCGTGCCATTGCTTGAGAGATTTCCTCTCCTTCTTAAATTGTGTCTGCTATCTCTTTCCTTAAACCATCTTTGAATATTACTAGGAAGTACTTTGTTTTTAGCTTTGTACATAATTTGTGTGGTCTTAAAATCCACTATGTCTTTAAATTTTAATGTTTGCAATGTTAAAAATAAATCATTTGTATGTACATAACCAACATTGCAGACTATTCTAATTGCCTTTTTCTGCATTGTGCATATCGTCTTAAGGGTGGTTTTATAGGCATTGCCCCACACTTCTGTACAGTAGTGCAAATAAGGAAGAAAAAGCGCGCAGTATAAAATATACATTGTATCTCGGTTCAATATGTGTCTCACTTTACAAAATATACCATTAATCTTTGCCAATTTAGAACTAATATAGTTGACTTGTGGTTTCCAGCTTAGTTTATGATCAATTAATACTCCTAAAAAGGAGTTTTCATAAACTCTTTCTAATCTGGAATTATCACTATATATAGACAAGAACATGACTGTCAGGATTTAATTTAAGTATTAACATCTATGAAGGTGCCTCTGGCCATGTCGCATCTCAAAAAACATTGTTCCATTCCATTACTTGCTCCATCTAAGTATATACTAGGGTTGCAGTGGTATACCAGTTTCACGGTATACAACGGTTTGAAAATTCACGGTTATCATACCATGTACATTTGCTTATCTACGGTATTGACAAAAAAATGCAACCGGACAGAGAATCTCCCATGCGCACATCTCCTTTCCTCCATGTCTGCCTTTCAGACTCGTTAACTTGCGTCACACACACACACACAAATGCAGCGGAGAATATGTCAGAGAGAAGCGAGGTGAGGGGGTCTGACATGAGTGTGTGTGTGTGTGTGTATGAGTTAAAGCAGTGTTTCTCAACTGGTTTATTCGGACTGGGTCGGGGACAGCAGAGAAATAACAATGCCATGGTTCTCCCATTGAAGATATTTCAGCGATCGCTCAAGTAATGGCCTATTTAGGACTTCCGAGGCAGATTTAAAGATAATCTCGCACACAGCTAAAGCAGACATTGGCATTTTACAGCCCGCGGGCTGGATCAGGCCCTCCACATGGTTAAATGTGGCCCGTGGCTCATTTATCCTAAAAGCGTTTATTTTTCATTGGATATTTCAGTTAACTTGCATTGGGACATAACACGTCTCCACAAGCGTTTACCATGCTCGTGGTTGCCAGATAAGAGAGGCAACACACCCAGTTTGAGATTTATACTTGTGCAAATTGGAAAACTTCCACCTAATGATATACTTTTGTGCAATCTGGCAACCATGTACGCGAGTGCGCCATTTCTATCTGGCTTTCCCCTTTGAACAAACTTGGCGATCTGTAGTTCCATATTCTGCTCAAGGAAAAGTGTTATACGGCTACTCTGTGTCCAATCTTGAGGCTGCTTGTGATGTTTGGTGCTACTAATTTTGCAGGTAAACCTTCTCAGTGATTAAATTAAATATAAAAGTAGATCTCCGCATCATTGACATGCGAACAAAAGCAAGCCAGAGACAAATATGTATATGCATTTATTATTTGTGCAATTTAGAAATGTTGATGTACATTCACGCCTGTATGTTAAGCTAACTCTTGCAGTAATCATTTATCACGGTCATGCAGTCTGTGTTATTCAGTTGTGTGATGAAAGTCAAACGTTGACATCAACAACAAAAATAATGTCACTTGATGCATGTCCTTGTACTGGAAAACCATGAACAAAACTATACAACATAAAAGGAAATGCAACCCAAGATACATTAAATACAGGTTATGTTTAATCTATGGCAGGTCGACACTTGATGTCCAATGTAAAATCTGCATCCTGAAGCAAAACCAGTTGAGAACCTCTGAGTTAAAGGTGCAGACAGGAGCAGTTTGGCCTCACTGTCGTGCACCTACAGTATATGTTAACTGTTAATAATCACAGGACATTACTTCAAAAGCTTACACAGCTGATGTTATTTTTCATTTATTAGTTCATTTAACATGTAAACTAACATGCTTTAGTTATATAACTTGTTATAGTTACATTATATTTTTTATCATGTTTATAATTCAATCTATTATTATAATTCTGTTAGCTTTCTTATTTTTTCTATTTATTTTATTTTCAAAAGGGAGACTTTTTTTTACACATACTTCAATAAAATAAATGGTTTCAATTATAATAAAGTATTTGCTCAAAAATAAATAAAATAACCTTTGTTTTCACTGATAATAGTAATTGTGTAATACCGTATACAGTGATATTTTCTGAGACCGTTATCATACCGTGAAAATCTCATACAGTTGCAACCCTAGTATATACACACTTTAGCAGCAAGACCATTATGCTACTCCTGTGATTTTCTACTCTTCTTTAAACCCATTTCAATCCCCAACTCTAGTCAGCACCACTGCAGGTGGTGTGATCTCGGAGGACTATACCTCTGAGAAGTACCCATTTATTTCTCTCCAGCCCATGATCATCTTGGCCTTCTTGTCTCCTATAAGCTGCAGGCTCTTGAGCTCTTTCAGGGAGCCAGAGTTCAGTGTTTGCAGGATTTTCTTCCTGGAACACTCCAGTAACTCTGTATCTAGACGGGACTCCCAGTTCACATCTGTAGAAGAGGGAGGGTCCACACCTCCATTCTCCTTACCCTCACAAATCTAAATCAGAACAATGAGTAAAATCATCATAAGGTTAAATCACATTAAACATGGTTTATCCCCTTGACATCAGAAATGAGTAAGTAACTAGGCTGATCTAAATGTAAGGGCTTAAATATCACGTTACCACTTATGTTCACATCTTATGCCAATACATTTAAAACTTTGTAAACACACCTTTATTAGGAGCACTATAGTGATACTGTGAAGGGCCTCCCTTTGCTCTCAAAACAGCCTCAATTCCTTGTGGCATGGATTCCACAAGAATTTGGAAACATTCAAATTAAAATTGAAAGAATTCAGAATGTTCATATAATTGTGGGGGGGCTTGGTAGCTCAGTGTGCATTGACGCCGACTACCACGCCTGGAGTTGCGAGTTCGAATCCAGGGTGTGCTGAGAAACACCCGCCAGGTCTCCTGAGCAACCAAATTGGCCTGGTTGCTAGGGAGGGTAGAGTCACATGGGGTAACCTTTTTGTGGTTGCAATTAGTTGTTCTTGCTCTCAATGGGATGCGTGGTAAATTGTGAATGGATCGGAGAATAGCATGAGCCTCTACGTGCTGCGAGTCTCCACGGTGTCATGCACAGCGAGCCACGTGATAAGATGCGCGGATTGAATGTCTAAGTGGAGGCAACTGATATTTGTCCTCCACCACCCGGATTGAGGTGAGTAAGCAAGGACCTACTAAGTAGTGGGAATTGGGCATTCCAAATTGGGAAAAAAGGATATAAAAAAAATACAATAAAATAAGTTCACTTGATTGCATCACATAATTTCTGCAGATTTGAGAGCATTCAAGCTGGGAATCTCCCGTTCTACCACATCCCAAAATGTTCGATTGAATTCAGATATGGTGACGGGGAAGGCCACTGAATGACAGTGAACTCATAGTCTTGCTCATGAAACCAGATTGAGATTACTTTTGCTTCGTGGCATGGTGCATTATCATGCTGGAAGTAGCCATTTGAAGATGGGTAAATTTTGGCCATGAAGGGATTGATTGTGTGCCAAGAAAACATTCCCCACACCATTACACCACCACAGCCTGGACTGTTGACACAAGGCAGGTTGGGCCCATGGATTAGTGCTGTTGATGCAAATTCTGCCCCTACCATCTGTTTGCCTCGGCAGAAATCGAGATTCATCAGACCAGACTTTTTTCCAGAGATCTTTATGTAACGCTAACTATTTATATATAAAAAGGTTATTATCTCATCCTATATCTCATTTGAATATATATCTATACATCTTTAAAAGTCGATATACTGCCTGCCCACCCACACCCACTGGTTAATTCAATTCTAAAAAAAAAAAAATATTAATATACAGATTTTAAAAAGGAAAATCCAAATTTAAGATTTAAATGGTAGTTAAAATAAACACACACATGGTATTTAAGAGTCCTCCACACGGGTTGTCATATCACCACTCATATCACAATTAAGTCAATCGACTGATTGATAGTTTAAAAGCATTCATCTATGAAAATGTTATAAATTGCAACATGCGAGCATGAGAATATGAACACTGACCTCAGACTTGATGCGTTTCATCTTTTCCCTAGATTGTGAGGGTTTACACACAACTACAGACTGCAGTAAAGGCTGCACCTGAGAGACTGACACGTGTGTAGTAGAGACGACAAAGGGAGAGAAAATAATGTTAAAACCCAATTTTAAACCATTATTTTGTTCTGTTTTAAGTTCCCACTAAAAACATGTTCCCACACAGAAAACAAACTGCAGTGGACCAGTATCAGTTCACAAGGCCAAGCGCAAGAGTGACCACAATTAAACTCCTCTGGAACAACAATGTGCAGCATGGCAGCTGACCGTAGCAGGTTATGAGAGAGAGCAGAAAAGTATTATGTGGAGGAGAGGCATAGAAACATGACAGCAGCCTCTCCTCAAATGCAGGGAAAAAAAGCCCTTAATGAGCCTCTGAAGGTTTGAGGTATACTACATTTCGAAATCAACAAAACACTAATGTTTTTTGTAAACACACAAGGATAAAATGTATCATGTCTTACTCTGTAGTGGTGTGACGACAGCCTGCTGTTTGCGTGGTTTGGCTGCTGTAGATTGTTTTCGTTGTAGTGGGAGGAGATCTGTCTTAAATAAAAGACCATCTTTGGACTGTTTCTCGATCATTACATTCTGATTATTAAGCATCTTCGCCTTGTCCTCCAACTCCTTCTGTTTCTCTTTCAACATCTACAGAGAGAAAAGCACAAAACAATTTAGAAAACATCCACTTCAAAACTTTGTTTCATGTGGACTGCAATACAGTTCGCAACTGGTTTAAGAAATCTAGCCTAATTTGACAGATTAGCAGGCAAGCAAGAATGCTTGGATGCCTTCCACAG
Source organism: Xyrauchen texanus (assembly GCF_025860055.1). NCBI lineage: Eukaryota > Metazoa > Chordata > Actinopteri > Cypriniformes > Catostomidae > Xyrauchen > Xyrauchen texanus. The sequence continues at coordinate 10,809,579 of NC_068308.1, forward strand.
AAATTGCTTTCACTGGCCAGGGAATTTCTTTGACTTTGTGAATTTATGATTACTGATAGACTGCAATTTCTAGTCAGTTACACAATTGAACGCATTTGTGGCACAATGTTGATTACCCCCAAAACACTTGTCAATATAAAAAACAATTATTGGATCAGATATGTACTGGGACTAAACAAATTTGCCCAAAAGAGGGCAATTGTGATGCCAAATGGAAATATTAGCTAGTAATTCTGCTTTGCTGAAAATAGGGAATTATGTTGGACACATATGGTGCTTACACACTGTCATTGATTACATGTATTTAAAATTTAAATGTAATCGGAGACAACATTATTTTAGATTCTATTTAAATATTATTTTCAAAAATACATATTTTTTGGGAGGTGCATGCTTATCCTTTTAAATAATAATTTACTGATGAAATCAAATACGACATGACATTCAGATTATATTTCCCCACAGCATTATTATACATAATACTCATCATTACATTTAAGCAATATCACACAAGAGCAAGAGTGCGATATGGCCCTACATCAGCACTGCTGTGATTCGGTTTTAGGTAATCACAGCAGTGCTGATTTAGTGCCATATAGCAGGATTGCGAGTGTGATATTGCTGATTAATGAACAAGCACATTTTTAAAAAATTTAGGAAAAACTAAGTCATAAAAACGCATTTGTGCATGGAACTACATTCTTACGCGACAAATCAGAATCTGCCGTTGCTGGTTCAAAACAAATGATGCGTCCAATCGGTGTCATTTCTACCAAGCTATTGGATAAACAAGGATAGATGGGTGTGTGTGTGTGTGAGAGAGAGAGAGAGAGAGAGACGGAGCGTGTGTGATCACCTGTTGCCACACCAAAGCAGAGATGCTGTCAGCTTTCTCAGTGGTAAAATAGCTGTCCAAGCGAGGGTATTCCTCTCTATTTCACGGTAGCTGGTGCGCAAGAGTCATTCCCTATTGAAACGGTTCCCAATGTGGAAACTCCGATAGGAGGTAAGCACCTTGAGTTTTGTAATCAGTCTGTTGTGTTTCTCAGCTGTGATGAGCCTTAATGCTGAAGTTGTTCGTTTAAAGCCATTTCCTAGCTTTAGTAATGTATTCGTAATATGAGCGATCACAGAGCGTTGTTCTATGTCACCAACTGGCTCATATTACACAAAAATATGACATATGTAATATAAAAAGAAAACTGATGTAGGCTGTGTGTATCTTTTTAAATTAGCTTTTAACAGATCTGCACTGCTTTTACACTTTAGTTTAGAACAGCACGAACACAAGCGGAGTGATACACACACACAGTGAAGTGTCCGAGTGCTGGTGTCAGACCATCAGTGCTCATGGAACGCTCTCATCCAATCAGATTCAATGACCGGAACTAACTGTTGTATAGTAATGTGGCATGATCATAAAACCTCTGTAAACTTGTATTTTATCTTGCACCGTCAGAGCAGATCTCTCTCGCACTTCAAACAGGCATTCCTTTTCCTCGCACTGAAAAGCGCATCTTTCTCTTTTGCTTCTAGTTTCAGTTTCCACAGTTGCAGCCGATCTCATCATACAACAACGTGGCTGGTAGTGTGCAATCGTATGTTAGAGCGAATTGTGTGCAATTAAGGGATTTTCATTTGTATGTCCACGTTATGCAAGTTGTGCATATTGGATAGAACAGACGCTTAAAAAAAACCTGTCCCATCTCCACGATGTAATCACAATTTTGAACCGCAATGTATCGTGCCACAATAAACCATTACACCCCTAATAAATACAGTGAAAAAGATAGTTCTGTTAGTTCATGATACCTAAAGCATTAATGTTAACAAATAGAAATCTACTGTATAAAGTTTGCCAATAATTCTTGACCAACACACAGCTATTGTTGATCAGCACAAAACCACCCAGAGTGCAGAAGTTATAAAATATATAGTCAGCATGTGGGAAAGGATAATTGACAAGCTTTGCAATTTCAATTGTAATTTGATAAACATTAGATCATCTCATTTTAATGCGCTGCTCAGTATTTTTCACACAGCCACTAGAGGGCGCTGATGTCTCCTGCAATGCTGACTGAAGCAGTCAATGCAGACAATAGGCTTGTTTGAGATACCAAATGCCTCACTTGAAAGTAGACCAGATTAGATGGCTGCAGTCAGGGGAGGAATGAAATACAGGTTGTCAAATCATACAGTTCTCACTTTTCATAGTGGGTCAGACACCCATGAGATCAAAGGCAGATATTGCATAATTCACAAAACAAAAAAAAAACATCACGATTGTTTAAGCCAATGAGCAAAGCAGTCACCAGTGTCGTGTCCAAACGTGCCCGACTCAAAAGACTACGGACACCTCACGGGAGATTTTTTTTGACATACGTCATCATAGTAAGTCGGACAGATTTCTAACTGGCATGCACCTGCCAGTGATCACTGGTGATCGGTTCTGCGCAGTACTTGCACATCTCAAATGAGCCTAATGTTTTAAACGCGATATAGTTATCATGCATGGGCATATCGCGATTTCATTCTTAATTCAATCCATAATGGTACATTAACGGATATCATAACAAATGTCTGAGAAGCCAACATTTGCAGGTTTTAAAGAGTTTTGGATGGTTTTCCCTCAACATTCACATTATGTGAAAATGACAATGAATAAAAAAAAAATATTACATTGTCTTAGGAGTGCCAACCCTTCATCATGTGGCTAGTATTATTTCTGGATTGTAAAAAATTTTGTGAATGGAAATGCACAAAGTCGTCTCCCAAAAGCATGTCCATTTTTATTACATCCATAACCCGATTTCATAATTTCATAATCTAAACAAAACTAGTCAAGTCTGAGAAATACATTCTACCATTATAATTACGATCGGGAGCCTGCAAAGACGTGAATTATACATCATCAATAGCAGTTCACATATGCGTTTTGATACGATTGCATTCTAATCAGCGAACCGTTCTGGAGTTCACATGAACCGTACCCCAGACCACCTTTTCAAGTGGACTCGGGTGCGGTTTGTGGTTGTGCACCAGCGTTTAGAAAACATCTTCAAAATGAACCAAACTTTGATGTCATTCAAAAATTTGTTAAGAGTTATTCAATCCAATCCAGAGTCCCACAGTCTATTTTTAAAATAAAAATTATTTACCCACCTTTATGCCATCTCAGATGTTTGACTAAAAAAAAACACAAAGGCAGCATAAAAGTAATCCATAAGATTCCATTGGTTAAATCTATATCTTCTGAAATGATATGATAGATGTGGATGAGAAAGAGATCAATATTCAAGTCCTTTTTTTATTTTAATACTCCTCCCTGCCCAGTAGCTGGCTATATGCATGAAAAATAGCCCCCAAAAAAAAATCGAATGTTAAAGTGGAGATTAAATTTAAAGACTGCTCTTTTTCCTCACCCACATTTATCATATTACTTCTGAAGATATGCCTTTAACCACTGGAGTCGTATGGATTACTTTTATACTGCTTTTATGTGCTCAAAATTTTGGTACCCATTCACTTGCAGTGTGAGGACCTACAGAGTTAAAATATTCTTCTAAAAATCTTTGTTTCTGAGCCGCAGCTGGGATGGCATGAGCGTGAGAAATTATGAAAATTTTTGGGTGAACCTTTTCTTCAAAATAATTATCATTTTTGACCCATTGTGTTCAGAATTTTCAGTTTAAGCCAAGAATCTTCATTTTAGTGCATCACTAAATAAAACAACACAATGTGAAAAGAGCCCTATGAGGGCAGGGGGTGGAATGGAACTTGTATTCAGACCAAGCAAATGTGAAAACCAAGTGTAACCACATTGAGTTATATTGCCAGTGCATACCTGAATCTCTTTGCGGGACTGGGCCACAGTTTTGAGCAGGTTGAGTCTCTCTCTCTCTCCTGAACCCATCATAATCTTCTCCAGGGCAATCAGTCGGTCCAGAACTGATGAATCTGGTGAACTGAGAGATATATGAACTATCACAGAAATATCTGTCACGATCGGATTCAAGCACATCATTTTGATCACAGATCTAGTGTTTGTAAATTTGGTTAATTCCAGTGAGTCCATTCAAACAGTTGATTTTAATAAATTGATTAAATAGATTAAATTAATTTGAGACATTACTCAATGTTCGTGGAAGTCCCTGTGTGGCATCTATTTTAAGTATTAATATGCAAACATGTTAGTAAATACATAAAACATGAATAAAAATGTATATAAAAGGCAATATGTCCTCCCTATTAATGTCCCACAAGGCACTCTTACCCAGTGGTTTTTCGCTATAGGGAGAAACTTCCTTTGAGCACCAGCTACCAAATCATGGTCTACTGCACAAGACCAAGACCTGTTAAAGTGCTCACGATGGCATAATCTAGTTTACCCGCTGCAAGATGAGCTCCTTTACCTGTGTGGTTGTGTGGGTGGTGATGGGGGGTGCTCAGCTTTCTTCCCCTCCTTTGACTTCTTGTTCTGGGGCTCACAAGTACCTCTGGCCTCCTGCTCCTCTCTGGCTCTCTTGCCAGGAGCTAAGAGAGGAAAGACAGCCATTATAAACAAGAAAATGAAATTTCATCAAGTGTGAATGGGATTTTTGATCATCAGCTATGGAAGACCACTGGTCTGATTGGTTAGAAAAGATATACCAACTTAAGTCAGAACAGACTGAATGTCTGTATTGAGTTTGGTGGATGCTTAGTGTAGCCAACAAATACAATCATCCAAATAAAAACATCCCAAATGTTGCACAACTAGGCTTTTAGAATAATTATTCAAGCAGTATTCCTCACCAATAACAGGGGCCACCACAGTTTCCCTGACAAATGGACGATTCACAATCTGTTTTGACTTGGCAGCAAAGTTGAGGGCGGAGAAAGTGTCAAAGTAGTATCTGTACTCCGGCGCTATGTTCGTGATCATGACCGAATGTGCTGAACCTCCCAGAGAGTCCTGCAGCAGACGGGTGAGTTTACTGTCTCTGTAGGGCACACGGCTCCCGGCCCCTGCGTTCAAAGCATCCACCACTTTACTGAGGGTGAAGAGGGACAGATTGATGGCTCCACTCTCTTTCAGACGAATGCCCTGGTTCCCTGTACGTCGATTGTCCTCTGAACCAGCGAGGTCAACCAGATACAGCTTTCCTGTTTGTTGTCTGTGTGGTGGCCCGAGTTGAGATTTCACTACCTAAGGGCAAAAATGGCCATTTTATGGGTTTAAATTGAGATTGGAATAGATAGTTCATATACAATTGAAAACGGATTTAATCTCCCTCATGTTGTTCCAAACCTTTAAGACCTTTTCTGAGTATGAACAATCTACTTTGATTAATTTTTTGTGTATCTTACACAAAACTAGCATTGGACTTCAGAACACTTGGAATGACATACAAGTTGTGTGCACTACTTCTGCATCCTTTTTAAGCTTTAAAGCTCCAGTTACCATCATCCATTGCAAATGCATGGAAAAGAGTGTCTAGTACATTCTAAATTTAACCTTTTGTTCCATGGAAGAAAGTCAGTAATGTGTTTAGAACAACAAGAATCTTCATCTTTCTGGGTAAATTATTCCTTTAAATGGCTTTATAATTCTATTGTGGTTACATTGGCCCCCGGTTACAAATGGTATTAAGATGCATTTTTGGTCATCTGATCAAAAGTGGTCAGCGCTAAATACAGGTGGAAAAGGGGTTGTGATTGGATTACTGAGACCACATACAGAGTAAGTCAAAAACAAATGTGAAATAGCATTTGATGTGTGACCGCTAATCCATCCCGAATGCATTCCCAGAGAGCAGTGAAGCACCACCCCTCACCAATGAATCACTGCACTATAAACAAGTTTAAAATAGGGATGCACAGATATTAATTTTTAATTAAAATATTTATATTAGGGCTGTCAAACGAGTAAAATGTCATTGAATTAATTACACGGTGTCCTGATTAATAAATCGCATATACAAATATTTGCTGAGAAAGCCCCTCATATAAAAATAATTCAATATACAATTATGAAATACTGATACATAGTTATCTTTATAAAAAAATATTCAGATACTTAAAATGCATTACATTCTTGTGACAGAAGAGTTAATCATTAATAAGACAAACCAAAAAGCAGCTTTAGAATACAATGTATGGTTTACTACCATATAATTGCACATATGACAATCATTGGCATACAGTTCACAGCAATCCATTTCACAAGTGAATTTGTCAATCAGTTTGAGATTTATTATGAGGGCTTGTTTAAGGACCCGTCAATTTACACCTGGGTCAGATATGCTTGTGTAGCATCTCGGGTGCGTTGCGTCAAACAAAACTTTTAGGTCACTGTGTCTAGTTAAATATAGTTTAATACTTCGAACACATTGAGATCCCTTAGTTCGGATTTGCGCTCCCATCAAGTATTTTGAACGCAAGTTTGTGTTGTGCTGCTGCTTTTCTTTACTGTATAAACTGTGCATTGCCACACAGCTGAAGTTTCACTTACTGCCCTTTGGAGTAAACAGGTAGTACTACAAGCTTGCATTTCTCAGGAATCTTCCATATTAAGGTCTGGGAGCATATATATATATATATATATATATATATATATATATATATATATATATGAGTTTTGCTCAGAAATTATATTTAAAAATGTTTCAAAGGAGGTACAAAAGATATTGTTCTTTAAAATCATTCCATTAAACATGGATTGGATCTGTTAAACTCATGGCAGGCCAAAATTGTAAAGAGCCACAATCTCTCTGCTAATTTAGAGTCTGGGGACAGAGCTTCATATTATCTCAAGAGATTATGGGAGAAAGATTTAAATTTGTATTGGAGGAGGGAGTGTGGCGTAGGTTTCTAAAAAGCAATAAGTCTACATCTATAGGTGCAAGGGTCCATCTAATGCAATACAAAAAAAAATTCATTGATTCTACTGGACCCACTCTAGATTGTATAGTCTTGGTCTTAAAAGACAAGCCCACCTGCTGGTGGTGCCAATCAGAAGACGGAGACACAACACGTTTTTTAGGGATGTGTAAAGATAAATAATTGACTCCGTTTGTATGTTTGGAATCAATAAAATTGTTAATAAAATAAAAAAAGCCACAATGAGAGATAAAAAGATTAAAAAAATCATAGCTTGATGATTGATGTGGAAAAAAAAAAAAAGGTTATTTTGTACTTAATGAGTATGATGCGCAAATCCATGGAAATGTTAACCACAACATGGAAAAATAAAAGCTATCAAAAAAGGAACAAAATACCCCTTAAGGTTCGTTCATGATGTAATGGATAATGCCGTTGAGACTGATATAGGGTGCCTCTTGCTTAAACAATGCTGAGTAAAGAGCTGATTGAAGTCCATTTTTAAATGCAGCCTTTCAAGGTTGTCACACAAGACCATATTGCGATTTCAATCTTACTCAATCGTGCAGCCTTATTTGATACCACACCAATTTCTCAGAAGTCAAAGATTGCTGGTTTAAAAAGCATTTTAGATGGTTTTACCTCATGTACAGGTAAGTGCTGCTTTCGCAACGGTCACGTCTGTAACAATGTTTTTCTCAATCGGAGAAGGAATACAAATTAAATATTACATGTTCTTAGGAGTGTTGATGTCAACATGGAGGGACACAGATGACAAGCACACACATCCGAAGCTCAGGTTAACTGAGAATTCTGCTCGAAATGTTGCATTTATGCTTAGAGCAAATTTCAGCTGGATCTAGGAGAAAGTGCACCTGTAGTGAAAGTCGCCATGAAATCAGAGATCTTTCTCTTAAAATCCGAACACAAGTGCTCACAGGAGACGAATTTGAGATGCATGTTCATGCCAGGTGGAAACAGGAGTTTCTCGGCTGACCATGTAATCGGATCACTGAAAACGCATCTAACGCACCAGGTGGAAACGGTGCCTTTGAGTGTTCACTCCCAAATATAACCAGCAGACAAAATCAAGTCAGTGGCTTTGTTTTAGGGAGAGATTTCATTTCAGCACTAGCTACCAAATCATGGTTCACCAAACAGAGACCATGACCTGTTAAAGTGCTAATGAAGAACTTAAAGGATAGATCACCAAAATAATAATAATAATAATTTATTCACCCTCATGTTGTTCAAAAACCATTTGACTTAATTTTCTTCTGTTGAGCCCAGAGAGATTTTAGGCAGAATGTGACACTCAATCACCATTCAAAACAATTTAAATGAATGGTGACTGAGACAACTCCTTTTGTGTTCCATGGAAAAAAAGTAATGGGTTTGGAACAACATGAACATTAGTAAACGATGACTTAGTGAATTATTTTTGGGCGAACTATTTATTTAAGAACATGTATAAGGATGAAGTATAAACAACTGCAAGTTCAGACCTTCAGGAGGAGGATAGCATGACTGCGGCTGGAACGCTTGTTTAGTTTAGTAGAGGCCGTGGTGCGGTTCAGACTCGCAGGGATGAAATGAGTGTCAAAGTCAGTGAAGGAGGAGAGGGCTGTGTGTGTTAGCCCAGGAATCAGGATGTTCCTGTCCTTGTCTTCACGGATAGGCAAGTCTTGGGAACCTGGGGACAGCAGGTCCAGCACCTACAAACACAAAGTGCATTAGGGTTCTGGAGTGATTTTCACATCAATTACATATCAATTAAGATTAGTGACAGACTGCAATCGGCCAGTTTAATCAATCTGTTAATATCTGACACCATTCCATTGTTAGCACAATTTATAATTATAAATTTTATTTTTTAAAAACAAGAGTCAAAATAATTTGTGGTAATCAACATTATGCCACAAATGCTGTCGATTAAGCTTAACTTGTATCGAACCAGGAATATTGCTTTATTCCAAAGGTAAAACCTTGAATTATGAGGAAAACACACTGATCAATCATAATTAATGACATGCCTCATGAGTACCTTTTCATTGTAGATTTCCAAGTAGGACATCCCAACAGAGTATTCCCATCCATCCTGCTCCTTTTCCTGTGCTCCGACCAGATAGAAGACCTCTCTGACTGCTCTGGGAATAATCCCTGGCTGCTCTTGACTGCCGAGCATAGTGTGGGTCTTTCCTGTAGGGAGGCATTATTTATTTATTTATAAAAAATACACACACATACATATATACACAGTTCTACAGATAAACACCAAGTCAATGGTAACTCTGAGAACCACTCTGTATAATTGTGATGAGAAGAATATCACTCTGTATAATTGTGATGAGAAGAATATAATCTCGGAATGCTATTCTGAGATGCAGGTTGGCGCAGTTTTGGCGGCACAAGGGAGACCTAGGCAATATTTGGCAGGTGGTTTTAATGTTGTGGCATGTATGTGTGTGTATATATATATATATATATATATATATATATATATATATATATATATATATATATGTGTATATATGTGTGTGTAATACACACACACACACACACACGCACAAAAACACACATAGCTCTCGCTACACAATACCTTGTTAGTCAAAAAAAGTTTCAAGCATACATTTCAAATAATACACATTTGCATGTAACAGTGGTATAAGAATAACTCACTCTTGACTGTTCGGTTATTGAAAACGAATACACACCTGAGGTGTAAGGTTTATTAACATCTCAGGGTGTGCATTTTTACCTCATTTCACCGTTCTCTTGGATACTCGATTTTGTTAAAATTGCAAAATAAATGCCTTCAGGGTAATAGGAGACCCGTCCGCTTCGCATCGAGGTACCGATCACCCTGTCAGGGTTTAATCTGCTAAAATATATGGTTGACTGTACATTATCCCTTTCATAATTAAATCAAAAAGGTACTCAAACATCAATTAAAAGTAAAGCTAAATAAAAAAATAAATCAAGCTCACTCCAAAAGCAAATTTCAAGTTACTCAAAATGGTAGATACCTAATTGAATGAAAATCTATAGGGCAGAACAACTGAAAAAGTGTGTGTATACACATACCTGCTCCAGTGGGTCCATAAGCAAAGACGCTGGCATTCTGTCCATTGAGGATGTGGGGGAGAATGGGTTTAACTGACGTCAAAAATACTTCCTGCTGCGTGGTCTGTTCACCATGAAACACATCAAACCTACAATCCAAAAAACAATTCTCATCCCAGCTCTGCACACTGAATAAACCACTGTAATATCCCAATGAGCAGAACGAAACCCAAAATAACACAGTTTGAGTTCCAAGTTTAGGTTAATGATCAGTAAGGATAGGATAATCTAAAAAATTTGGCCAATATAAATTTGCATACAGGGCTCCAGACTGCGACCAAAATTTTAGTGTGTGCGACTGAATTTTAAGTTAAACGTGGAAGTTGCGCATTAATGAATCCGGAATGTGATGAGTGTGAGAAGAATAGGGAATGGCCACTGTAACTGGCTAATGCGTGGAGGGAGGGTCTATAATCGACCGCGCGTAAACATTTGTGGGAGACAGACAAAATATCACAACCTTCTATGCGCATCTGAGCAATGAAGCGAACTATTGACTCGTTCTTCCGACCTGCGGCTAGTGTGCCAGTGCCACAGTCTGATGATGTGTCCGAGGTTTGTGTTGCGAAAAAGTCCCGAACCCACCATTTTCGGGAAGAGTGGGTTCGAGATTTCAGCTGGCTGAAGTACTGTAAGGAGACGAACTCCATGAACTGCGAGTACTGCAGTCGCTACCCCAAAAATGCGGGAAACACGAAGTTTGCCGACAGTGCAGGCACTTCGCAGTTTAAACGCTAATGCTTTAGTTAAACATAGTCTCAGCCTTAAGCACAGAGTATGCCGTGATATGTTCATAAATCAAAAAGTGACGCCACTGCCGGTTGCTTTTAGAAGACAAGAGGCTGTAAATCAGAGCGCAGATGAGGCAGAGATGATGTTGAAATTTAACACTGCCTACTTCGTTGCTAAGGAGGAACTACCCTTCACCAAATTCAAAAGCCAGCTCGACCTTCAAAAGGAAGAATGGCTTAAAAATTAATGAAACATACAACAACGATACAGCATGCGCACAATTTGTTGGAGTAATTGCAGATACTCTGAAGGGGAAGACTTACACAATGATCAAAGATGCTCCGTAACTTGTTACTAAGCACTTTTTCTGAATGTATCTATGGTATATTTTTTTTATATATATATATATATCTATTTGTACTGCCATGACAGCAATGGTGCTGTCGGTTTACCTTGTTGTTGCGTCTATAAAAGTGCACAATAAAATGTGAATTTGAAACAGCACATTGTCATTTCTGCATCTAATATCAAAGTATCTATTAATAGTACAGTGGAAATTAGTAGAAATGTGAATATTTGGTTAGCATGTTGATTTACGGTGTGTGCCCATAAATTTTCTGGTTGTGCCCCTAAAATTTTCAGTTGGGGGCCACTGTGCTCCTAGTGAAAAAAGTTAGTCTGGAGCCCTGGCATAAAATGATAGCGTGTGTGTGTGTTCTGGGTTGGTTAATTAGGGATGGGCATTTTCAGGTAAATTTGTAGTCTAGTAAATGCAAGTTCAAAATAACTTGCATGACACATACGTTAACTGTATTTTTTTCACAAACCTTACCAAGAACAGTTTCAAAATACAATAACTTCAACAAACTTGCCTGAAGCTTACATAGAAACCAATACTGTCAGCATGAGGGTAACGCACATATAAAATCTGAGTCTACATAAAGGTCATCACATTTTTATAATTTCACATGCATTATTTAGAAAAACAAGTGGTGAAAGTTGGCTTTTTATAAAACTGTGTTAAGAGACTTATCACACATACACACATACTGGTCTGATAAGCTTCATGTATTGGTCCGGATTTTTTCCACCATAAAATAAGATCCTTGTCCATTGGTTTGCATGACTCCAACAAGAACCAAATACCAACTAGAGAATAATTAAATAAGAATCCAAATATTACAAGTATTGCCACACTTGACTCTCCTGAAATTCCACTGACATAAGTATTCAGACCCTTAACTCAGTACTTAGGTGAAGCACCTTTGGCAGCAATCAATTATTTTTGGGTATGATGCGACAAGCTTTGCACACCAGGATTTGGAGATTTTCTGCCATTCTTCTCTGCAGAACCTCTCAAGCCCTGTCAGGTTGGATGGGGACCATTGGTAGACAGCCATTTTCAGGTCTCTCCAGAGATGTTCGATTGGGTTAAAGTCTGTGCTCTGGCTGGGCCACTCAAGTACATTTACAGAGTTTGATGTGATTGCGCTGGTGATGAGAGGTGCCTGGTTTCATCCAGACATGATGCTTGAAATGAGGCCAAACAGTTAAATCTTCATTTCATCAGACCTAAACAATCGGGTTTCTCACAATCCGAGTGTCTTTTAGGTGCTTTATAGTAGATGTTGACCGATATATCGATTTTGCAGAGTAATCGGTACAGATAACGATTTCTGGAACTATCGGTAAATCCACATCTATAATTTTAACCCGTTATGTCCGGTGCTGGAGCGGCTGGGGAGGGCGCGCTGTCATTATACAGAATGAGAGCGCCCTCCAGAAGCAAAATACAAACTATCATTGATGCCTCGTGGTGGTTGTTTTGACACTCGAGACCGCAGGTTGAATTCAGAGGAACACTTCACAGAGCTGAACAATGCGGATTTAAAACAACAACTAAAAGCTATGTATACAGTACATGTTGTCATATCATTATAAAGTAATTTCTTGAACAGATGCTGCATTAATAGAGAACAGCGTTATGCTTGCAGTCAAGGCTGCGAGGACGTGAACATTAAAGCTAACCTCAAGCGGTTAGAAGTGAAGTGATCAGCCACTTGAAGACATGCGATAGCTCTGTGAATCACAAAAGTCTGTTTAATATGTAAATGTATAAAATGCACACGCAACTGATTTCCGGTTTAGCGTCTGACATGTGAGGTCATAGGATTGGAAGCTCTGCAAACTAATTGTTATATTTACCTTCTATATAAGTTATAACCCACTTAACTTACTCATCACAGCTGTTAAATTGTTTTGTGCGATATTTCTGAGCTTTGCGCCTCAATGTCAAAGGCTCCGCGACAGAAAAAGACAGATTCGGTGAGCTCTAACAGAGCTGCAGAGTTAGCAAAAGATGAAACTAGCATAACGGAGGGTGCTACAATAATGTCAGTGATTAAGTCTGTGGAAGCTGGAATTTACCAAAAGTTTGACGCGCATGCAGCGGAATTTCGGAAAGATATATCATCCCTGAGAGTAGTAGTACATAATTCACTAACGGCGGTAACTTTCAGAAGTGAAAGCGCATGAGGATAGACTAACTAGTCTGGAAAATGGTCCGTCAGAGTGGACGACTAGTCTGCAGGCACTTGAGCCCACCGTGACCTCCTTACGGAACGAGATTACCGCTCTTCAGGCTAGGTGCACAGATTTGGAATGCCGCTCCCGTCGAAGCAATTTGCGTCTTGTGGGTATTCCCGAGGGTATGGAAGGTACACAGCCGACAAAATTTATCTCAGAAGCACTGCAAGAAATATTCAGCCTCCATGATCCCCCGCTTCTTGCCCGAGCCCATCGTATGTTGGCAGCGCGACCCGCGGAGGGTCAGAGACCGCGGGCGTTTGTCATATGCTTTCACCGATTTGACGTCAAGGAAGACATTCTGCGGATGGCCATTCAATCCAAACTAGGGATGTGCACGAATATCGAAAATTCGATCTGCAATAATTATTCGAAATATAAAAACACTATTCGAATTTCGCAAAAGGTTGCTTTGATGGCCGTAAAAAAAAATCCCTCATAAATCATGGTCACGCAAACTAAATCTCAGTTATAACTAAATGCATTGGGTGGCGCTGTGGCACCTGTGCATTTGATGATGTGCATTTGATGACTGGTGTTTGAAGAATGGCGTCGTCTAAATCTAGACGCAGTGGAGTCTGGAATTACTTTGATCAAAATGACCAACATGTCGTGTGCAAAATTTGTCAAATGAAATGGAGTTATCATAATAGTACCAGCACAATGAGGAGTCATATGAAATCCAAACACCGAAACGTCATTATTGACCAGCCAAGCGAAGAAAGACAGCTACCCATCACTGCTTTCACGACTGCAGGTAACGTTAGGCCCAGATGTACCCCCGAGCGAGCCGAGAAGACCACTCATCTAATAGCAAAAATGATCGCAAGAGATATGCTTCCATTAAGTTTCGTTGAAGGAGACGGATTTAAGGAAGTCTTACAGTTTCTTGAACCAGATTACAACACTCCCTCACGGAAAACCATAACAGCGAGAATCGAGCTTCAATATGAATGCATGGTTTCCGAACTCAAAACTACTTTAGGGACAGTAGAGTTAGTGGCCATTACAACTGACAGTTGGACAGCATTAACTACAGAGTCATATGTCACTATAACGTGTCATTTTATTGCTGATAGTAAGGTGAACAGTTATGTTCTGCAAACCCGAGCAATGGAAGAGCGACACTCCGCTGCCAACCTGGCGGATTATTTGAAAACGTCTGTGGAACAATGGGGCCTGGACGGCAAAGTGGTCGCGTGCGTGCATGACAATGCTAGCAATATAGTAGCTGCAAACAGAGACGTGGACTGGGAATCTCTACCTTGCTTCGCACACACACTTCAGTTGGCCATTAATGATGGATTTAAAGCTGCAAGCATGAATAGACTCATTGGTGCATGTAGTAAACTTGTTGGACATTTCCATCATAGCACGATTGCCTCAAATGCACTAAAACAGAAACAAAGACAGCTGGAATTGCCTTCGCACAAGCTTGTGCAATACTGCAAAACACGCTGGAATTCGGCTGCTGAAATGCTTGCACGAACAACGCTGGGCGATCACAGCTGTCCTGTCTGACAGGACCACAACCAAGCTGGCGGATGCCAAGACTCTGGAATTAATCGATGATCATTGGCAGACAATTGAGGAAATATTACCTGTTCTCCAGTCCCTGAAAATAGCAAGTGAAGCACTGGGTGGCGAAAACTACGTGTCTGTCTCCATGGTGTATCCACTTGTGCAAAGCCTTCTATCCAGGTTCGTCTATAATTCAAATGAACGAATAAATGTAGCATATTACTCAGTTCTAGTTAATTTGATTATGGTCTATTTTTAATTATTCTATCGGGTTCTTTCCATTTAAATATATGCATTTATAAAATGAATAAAACGTTAATTTAAGAAATTCAGTCAACTGTTTTATCATTTTGACTTACAAATTAAATATAAATAGGCAATACGGAATAAGACTACAATTCAGTTTTCATATTCAGTTATTTAATCTGTATCTACAGACACCTTCAGATGAGCGGTGGAGAATCACAGAAAGTGAATGAGTTCAAAAACACAGTTGCAGCATCTCTCAAGCAATGAATAAACATCGCTAACTTGCAGAACGCAGGGAAAACGCCTCTTCTCGCGTCCGCGGCACAAACACCTCAGGTTCCTCGACGAAAACATGAGAAGCCGTAAGAGAAAAACTTTTTGAACAATATCAGAGCATTTCTTTTGATGCGAGTGGTGCGGGTGCAGCCGTTGCCGCCGCCGCCGCCCCCGCCAATGATGGAGAGGATGAGCCAGTGCCCAGTCATCGGAGAAGGCTGAGCCTGTTCTTCGGGGAAGATTACAGAGAGTCAAGCCGAGACGAGTGGGAACAGTTCTTGATGGAACCGTGTATTCCACCAGATGAAGATCCCATGAATTGGTGGAGAGACAACACAAAGCACTTCAAGAAACTTGGCCGCTTAGCACACCGTTATTTATGTGTCCCTGCAACGTCTGTTCCAGCGGAGCGCGTTTTCTCTGCAGCCGGCCTTATTGTTAACAGACTAAGATGCCGACTTTCACCCGAGCATGTTGATATGCTTGTTTATCTCAACAAGAATATGTAAAACAACGCAATAACATCCAGACTTGAGTGTAGGCTAAACGTTCTGTACAATAATTGGGGCAGCCTGCTTTATTGGCGTTTTTTTTGAGCTCTGAGTTTAGTGCTTAAATGGTTTATTTCTTATTCTTATGTGTCTTTTTTGTGCACACAATGTTTTCAACAATTATGCAAAGGATGAAATGTATTTGCTTGTTAATATAGTCATATAGGCTTGTTCAGAGATGTTCATAGGTGACAAAACTAACGTTTGTTTGAAGTAACGTCTTTCTCAATAAACTTATTTAAATAAACAAATATTCGAATATTCGTTTTATGTGAGCTCGAATATTCGAATGCAATATTTTT
Source organism: Xyrauchen texanus (assembly GCF_025860055.1). Taxonomy (NCBI): domain Eukaryota; kingdom Metazoa; phylum Chordata; class Actinopteri; order Cypriniformes; family Catostomidae; genus Xyrauchen; species Xyrauchen texanus. The sequence continues at coordinate 10,825,780 of NC_068308.1, forward strand.
AAAAATGCCCATCCCTAATCCAAACAGCTCAAATTCAAAGACAGGTCTGTCCATATTTTCCCTGATTTCCCCCCGAGATCGCCAAAAAGAGGGCAGCGTATTACGACGTGAAACGAGTGCTGAAGTCCAGATCGAATGTGAAATATGGACTGAGAAGTCTAACTGGCTTTCGAATCACGTATGAAGGTACTGGGCACAAGTTTGATACCCTAGCTGAAGCGATGAACTATGTGAAAAGGCACATTGTGACCCCATAAGACAAGAGGACACGATCTGTTTGGCTGAGGTAATAGAAGGGTCAGCTGGTTGAAGTAGCTGCCTGACTTTCAAAGCTTATGGACTAATGTTTGCTGAAAAAATACCAGGTTATTATTTCTACCAGCTCTATATCTGTTAATGTTATATTACCAGCTGTGTCATTTTGAGTTGAAGTTAATTATTCTTCTCAAGAGTTATCGCATAGTTAAAAATAAAACAGGTGCTGAGGCTATTTTTCGCTCATTAGCCTATTATAACAATATTTAAAATTTCAGTTTCTTGTTTCTGTCATAACCATAAATGTGGTTGTAACATGATTTAGTGGTTTGCAGAGTCATGTTCGAGTTTCGTGTTAAAGTGACTCGGGCGTATTGTTGGGTGTTAACCCAGGGAGGCGTACACTCCGTTAAGGGTAGTTTTAGCTTTGTTCATAGGGTGGGAGGGGGAAAGGAGAGTAGGGGTGGGGATGGAGGGATGGGTGGTGTTGCGGTTTCAAAGCTGAGCTCATCTTTAAATTCATTTATTCTTCATGGTGTTCATTTTTGAGTGTCTTTTATACATGGATGTGTTACTGTCTATTTTAGGTCTCCGTTTTTTTCTTAGTATTTTGTTAGTTGGATTTCGTTTTTTTTCATTTTCTCCCGGAATATTTTAATTTCATTAAACACTTTAGCATGGCAAATTCTTTGAGATATGTTAGCTGGAATTGTAAGGCTGTCAATAATCCTGTTAAACGCAGCCGAGTCTTAAACCATCTGAAGAGCTTAAAGGCAGACTTTGTTTTTTGCAAGAAATGCATCTTCGTTCTGCTGACCACTTTAGGTTAAAAAGGGATTGGGTAGGGCAGGTTTTCCATTCAATATTCCATTCTAAATCTAGAGGATGTGCAATTTTAGTGCATAAATCTGTCCCATTTATAGTCTCTGACACTATTGTAGATCAGAAAGGGAGATATATTATTGTATCAGGAACACTTATCTCGACCCCCCGACTCTTGCAAAAGTTTATGCACCCAATTATTATGATCCTACGTTTATTTCTTCTTTTCCTAATATTAACTCACACCCACTTATTTTGGCTGGGGACTTTAATTGCGTTATGTCTCCAGGTCTTGACAGATCTTCCAAAAAAAACATAGCTCTATCAAAATGTGCATCAGTTATCCTCACTTTTATGCAAAAGTACGGTATATGTGATGCATTCCGTCACTTGCATCCCTCTGATAGGAAGTATTCATTTTTTTCTCATGTTCACCAGATGTATTCTCGTATTGATTATTTCTTTCTGGACCATAAACTTCCATATTTACAGGACTGTTCATACCAAAGTATCGTAATTTCTGATCATGCACCTATTATATTAGAACTTAAGATTCCACACCAGCCCCCTAAATACTGTCAATGGCGTCTTAATCCGGGTCTCCTATCTGACAAGGATTTTATTGAACTTGTTTCTTCCAATATATCGAGTTTTATGGATGTCAATACCACACCAGGCATGCCATACTCAACCATTTGGGAAAGCCTGAAATGTTATTTGCGTGGTCTAATAATTTCTTATTCATCCCATAAAAATAAAGGAAAAAAAAAATATCCCACTCTATAGCACGTATTGATAGCCCGTATTCTTCTGATCCCTCCCCTGGACTTTTTGAAGAGCGTCAGTTATTACAGGCAGAATATTATATATTATCAACCGAAGAGGCTGAAAAACTGATTCTGCGTGCTCAACATTGGATTTATGAGCAAAGTGATAGAACAGGGAAGTTGCTTGCTCGGCAGATTCGTGAGGCTGAAGCATCCCGTATGATTCCCAACTTAAATTACCATCAGGAGCCATCACAGCAAACTATAAAGAAATAAATTCTGAATTCAAAAAGTTTTATGTTGACTTATACTCCTCAGAATACCCACCAGATGCTTTCACAATGAACACTTTCCTTAATGGAATTGAATTCACCGCTATTAATAAATTGTCCCATGACTCCTTAGAGAAGGGCATTCAGGTGGAGGAAATTGAAGAATCTATAGCATCCATGAAATCTGGTAAGGCCCCAGGGCCTGACGGATTTCCGTCCGAATTTTATAAAGTATTCTCTAAATTGTTAAGCCCAATTTTACTTTCGTTTTTTTCAGAAAGTCTTCAGAATGGTTATTTGGCTGCGGGTCTCTACCAAGCGACTATTTCTCTGCTTCTAAAGAAAGACAAGAATCCACTTGAATGTGGTTCATATCGTCCCATCTCTTTGTTAAATTGTGACTATAAGATCTTAGCAAAACTCTTATCTATCCGTCTGGAAAACTCTATGGGTCAAATAATTTCACATGACCAAACTGGATATTTTCAGATTAGACATTCTTTCTCTAATATTAGGCGCCTTTTTAATATATTGTATTCTTCCCAATCAAACAATCCAGAGGTGGTTCTGTCATTCGACGCTGAAAAGGCGTTTGACCGTGTTGAATGGAATTATCTTTTTCAGATTTTAGGAAAATTCGGATTTGGCCCTACATTTGTCTCTTGGATCAAAATGTTATTTGCGGCCCCTAAAGCTTCTGTACGTACTAATAATGTTCTTTCAGAATATTTCGAATTACAACGGGGCACAAGACAGGGTTGTCCTCTCTCCCCATTGCTATTTGCCATAGCCATTGAACCCCTTGCAATTGCCCTGCGGTCCAGTGCACAGGTCTGTGGTATTACCCGTGCAGGTATAGTACACAATGTCTCTTTATATGCAGACGACCTTTTTCTGTCTAACCCTCTTATTTCAATTCCTTGAGTCTTTTCCATTCTGAATGTCTTTAGTAGTTTCTCTGGATCCAAACTAAATTTCTGTAAAAGTGAACTGTTCCCATTGAACTCATCTCCCCTTCAGATTTCATATTCAGATTTTCAAGTTGTCAGAAATAGTTTTAAATACCTGGGGATTCAGGTGACTCGTAAATACTCTGACCTATTCAAAGCCAATATTAGTCCTCTTTATAATCATGTGAAGTCTCTCTTCATGTCCTGGAAATGTCTCTCTCTTTCTTTGATAGGAAGGGTGAATATCATCAAAATGAATGTACTTCCTAAATTTTAATATCTTTTTCAATGCCTCCCTATTTTTATTCCAAAATCGTTTTTCACAGTTCTGCAACGGAATAACTTCTTTCATATGGGATAAGTCAAAACAAATTAATCAAAGTCATCTTATGAAACCAAGGTGTTTGGGTGGCCTGGCTCTGCCAAATTTTCAAACATATTATTGGGCAGCAAACATTAGGAATTTGTTATGTTGGGTGCAGCAGGATTTGCAATTAAAGAAGTCTCAGTGGGTACTATTGGAATCTGCCTCTTGTACTCCAGCAACTTTGACATCTTTATTATGTGTACCAATTACCTATAAGCATACTACTTTAGTAAAAAAAAAAAACCCTGTTGTTAAACATTCATTAAGGATTTGGTCTCAATTACGTTTGCCGTTGGACCTTAAGGACCCTTGTACTACAGCGCCTGTTTTTTGTAATATATTATTTCCACCCTCTCTGATGGATGGAGCTTTTAATATCTGGAGGGAAAATGGCCTATCTACAATTGATCAACTATACATAGATAACAATTTTGCTTCCTTTACGCAACTCCAAGAAAGATTTGACTTACCCAATTCACATCCATTTAGATTCTTTCAGATACGGAACTTTATTCGTAAGCAGTTTTCAAACTTTCCCTCTCTGCCATCTAAAAATATACTTGATAACATATTAGATCTCCATACTTCTTTGAAGGGGTTATATCTAAAATATTTACTATAATCAATACAAAACAGTCCCCTCAATGCGTCCGCTGAAGGCATCTGGGAGGAGGAACTGAATTTGACACTGGAGGAAAATGTTTGGGATCTGATTGTTGCCCGAATACATTCATCATCTATAAATGCTAGGCACACCCTCATTCAATTTAAGGTAGTGCACAGGGTCCATTGGTCTAGAGTTAAACTAAGCAGAATATTCCCAGATCTTGACCCAACCTGCCTCCGCTGTTTAACTGAACCAGCTACGTTATCACATTCTTTCTGGTCTTGTCCGAAATTGTCACATTTTTGGGGAAAATCTTTGGATGCTTTTCTGTTATTTTTTCTTTAACAATAGACCCCAACCCGTTAACAGTACCTATTTGGTATCTTGCCGGAGCCTGTTCATCTAAACACATTGCAGGCTGACAGTGTAACCTTTGGAATTCTACTGGCCAGGCGACTTATTCTTATGAATTGGAAGGCAACAGCTCCCCCTTCTTATCGCCAATGGGTTTTTGATCTTTTGTATGCTCTTAGGATGGAAAAGATTCGGTTCACAATGAAACAAAAGCCAAAATTATTTCTTAAAGTCTGGGGCCCCTTTCTGGAGTACTTTAAGGAGTCAACAACTACATAATTTGTGGTGATTTGTCCCCCCACACTCGCAGCTATTTTTAGCTTTCTACTCAAGAACATCATCTTCAATATAGTACTGTTGTATTTATTAAAAAAAATATGAGTATTAGTTTACAATTTATAACAATATTTAAATTGAACAATCAATTTTAAAAACTATCGGCCAATTAATCGGTTATCGGCTCTTCTTCCCAACTTGGTTATAGTATCAGCAAAATCCTATATCGGTCGACCTCTACTTTATAGAGTGTCTTGCACTGAGGAGAGGGATCCTTCTGCACCAATTGTTCAGTTTGGCCAGGTGGCCAGCTCTCAGGAAGAGTCCTGGTTGTTCCAAACTTCTTCCGTTAAAGAAATATGGAGGCTACGGTGCTCTTGGGAACATTCAATGTAGCCGAATTTTTTTTTTAGCCTTCCCTGTGCCTCGACACAGTCCTGTCTCTGAGCTCTGCAAGCATATCCTTTGACCTCATGGCTTGGTTTTTGCTTCGATATGCATTTTCAGCTGCGAGAACTTGTATAGACAGGCGTGTGCCGTTCCAAACCGCGTCAAAAATCTGTTTTTTGCCTTGTCATTGTGGTATTGAGCATAGACTGACGTGAAAACAATATACAAAATAATTTAAAGCATTTTAGTAGAAGGCTGCAACATAAAATGTGAAAAAAAATGAAGGGGTCTGAATAATTTCTGAATGCACTGCATCTTTTCTCATCCAACACGTCAACCGGTGACATCTTGCAACAAAGCGACACGATCCCACTCATTTTCAATGAGAATAGAGCGACTTCTGGCGACATGAGCTGCAGTGACCGTTAGGAACACAGGTTGCTGTGGTGAGCGACATGACAAAGTTGAGAATATTTCAACCTTGTTCAAATGACAAGCGACATTCCGGAGTGACAACGGGTGAGATTGAAGACAGTGGAGCTCATATCATCCATATCCAGGCAGCAAGTGTACAAGATACTGGAGTTTAGTGCAGGCAAGGAGAAGTTAAACGTTTCTGCAAGGGATTTCTTGGTTCTATATCAATTGTCCAACCACATACATGGATAGCCTTTATTATAATCGCAAATCGCAATATGACATTTTCCCCAAATCGTGCAGCCCTAATAGCTACTATGGCCAGACATGCAGTCCACCAATAACATTAAATCGACAGCAGTAGGAATGCCCACCAGTGCAGAATTAGCGACACCAAGCTACCATGTTGTTTGAGGTGTAGGTGGGCCATTATTCAGTGCTGCTCAAAAGCAGGAAAATGTGAAAATAAATTAGTGTGATATTGGAAGTAGCATTTTTAATTTTAGACTAGGAAAGAGAAAACACACACATACATATATTCATTAATGGCAGATATGGGCACAGATATATCATGTGTCCATATAAAAAAAATGTTTTACCTAAAATTGGAACTCAAATGAAGTAACCATTTCATGTAATACAAAGTAAACAATAAACACCCCATAAGTACAAATGAGTGTGAAATGTTCATGCATGTATCTCTCCCTGATAATCCAAACAGGCACATGATCAGCCAGTGGACTTCTTCAAAGAGAAGGTTTATTTCAGCACCAGCTACCAAATCATGGCCTACTGCACTGAGACCATGACCTGTTTAGATGCTTTGGGTCCTAAAGTTTTGGACTAATGGAAAGGGAAAGATGCAACAGAAGATGCATGTGTGTTACTAACTGGTATTGGAGGGTCTCTGTGGCGTTCCTCCAGTTGATTATCTCCAGCTTCTGTGGCCCCAGGCCCCTGACACAGGACCCTTCTCCTTTTTCGTCCTGTTTGTCCATGTAGGGTCTCAGCCGAACCGCCACACGAACCCGAGAAGTCCGTTTGGATCCAGCAGCGGCATCATTCACAGTGACCCGCTGTGCCATATCTTACATAAGAGACATATGATCAAATATGTGTACACAAAGAAAGAAAACTTGTAAAGTAGAACTTATTTTGCGTGAAAATGCAATATAAAACTGCTATTAACACTAATAAAAGACTTAAGTTCTGAGAATTAAAAAGACTACTTCTCTGCGCGAGCTGCTCCTGAATTAAATGACTGGAGCGTTTCCTTTTTTTGTCGAAAGCCAAAACACAGGCACTGTACATATAAACGACATCAAACTTGCCTATAGAGTAACGAAACTGTTTATCCAAGTACTGATTTATGTCGTCTGGTCTTCGCTCCTGCAATTTAAAGTCTTTAGATTTCTAAATGCTTAATAAAACAACTTATCCAAACGACGTTCTCAACAATGGCGCGCGTTGCCACAAGTACGGTTATTTTTTAAACTATGTTGTCTCCGCCCATTTTTATTGATTTTATCCAATCAGCGCGTCCGAACCCATGTGATCACCGTCTTCTTTGGGGATTGAACGGAGGGATGAAAGTGCGCTGAACAGCCATCATCCGGCAGCGGCAGTATGATGGCATCACACCATAGTACACCTATTATTATTATGACCTTAGAAACAGCACAGGGGATGTACAGCACGAAGCCAGCCGTATATAGCAAATCAATTATTAAGAATAAGGCACTAAAATTTACAATATAAAAATTGATACATTCAGTTTGTTAATACACAAATAAGAAACATAAAATAAAGCCAGCTGCAGACAACACATTCAAGCAGTTACCTTTCGAAAGAGTCAGTCTTTTCAATAAGAGAGATGTCTTTATCACTTTCTTGTTAGATGGAGAGCATAGGGAGTCATAAAATAATTGTACATTTATATAACAGTTATAAAATTGCTTTTGTTTATATGATATTGTGCATAAAGTATTAACTCTTTTAACATGTCATCCAATTAAAAAAAAAACAAAAAACAAGACCATCATAACCTCAAAAATAAAAGGTTTGTTATATTTTGAGAAAACAAGCACTGACACCTCTTTCCAGAAATCCTATACTTATTCACACTCAAAAAACAAATGTAGGCCTAGTACAGTTAGAATTACAGAATGTACATTGAGAGATGTCCACTTTACATTTTGTAAGACAAGAGTTACATGGATAATAATTATGCAAAATTTGAATATACATTTCTTTCACTTTGTTAGGCAACAAAAACTTATTGCTATCAGTCCAAATCTTATTAATAGAGAGGATATTCCAATTTCCATTTGAAAAGTGCTTTAGGTTGACAGCTTTTATTTTGGGCTAATCAACATTTGATATTAATCTCCATACCCCCAATATATAATTTAGACATTTCACAATTTAAGAAGCTATAGCTGCACTGAGATCTGACCAAGAGCAACAACTTTGATGAAATGCATTTCACAACATTTGCATAAACTCTAGGTGAAGTATCCACTCCTTTTACCAGATCTAAGATGGAAATGTTTTTTAAAGATGGTCTTATTTATGAGCAAAACATTTAGATTAATTCATATTATACTCCTGTGGGGGGGAGTTATGATTGAAGGTGATTTTACAGGCTTACAAGGCTTGTGTATGGAAGTTAGCAAGTTTATTACATTTGAAGTCACAAGACAATAGACATTTTAAACCACCACATTTTCCAAAAATCATGTTTGGCATATAAAACAATAAGTGACCATCAGCAGACCAGTAATCTTAAAAACTTGATTAAGAATACAAAGTCCAAAGCATTAACACCTCCCTGATAATTGCTTCAATATCAGCGTCTTTCTTTTAACATATTCAGTTTTATTTTTCTACAAAAAAAGAGTCGATGGTGGAAAAGGTCTTAAGAGTCAAAGCTGGGTAAACAATCCTGGAGATGTCTTCAGCTTTTGAAATCAAAACATGGCCATAGATTGTTACATTTCTTTGCTGACAACAGTTAAACACATTCTTTGTTTTTGTTTTTCACTGTTGCGAGAAATTAGCTAAAATTCCATCACTGGAGGATTTACTTATTAAAATACTAACACCTAACCTTAATACCTGCTATTTGTACTTTATCTAGACTGTGAAAAGACATCATTTCACATTTGTTGTGATTGACTGAGAGGCCAGACCCATTTAAAAATAACATTAGGACATCCAAAATAATAGGAACCTGGTTCCTATTAGTCCCGCTGACTAATTAGGAAAGTTTGTTCTGCCACTTGAATACCCCGAACATCTAAACAACATGTAACATAAATATTATGAAATTCAGCAACCAACAAAAACAAAAAAGGGGTTATGAATCCCTGCTCTAATGCCCCTTCTAATCACAAACCACGGAGAAACACCATTCAACAAAGACATTACTGTTAACATTTTATCAAATGTTTTGACCAAATTAACAAAAGTTGGGCCTAATCCAAACCTCAAAGACTTGTGCATAAACTCATGCTCATCCAGATCAAACGCCTTAAAACCTAAAATAAGTGCTTCTTCATTACTAATTCTTGTGAAACAGGGATTATTTCTTCTAAGCATGGTTTGCATAAAGAAAGGCTAACAATTTTATAGTCTGAATTAAGTAAAGTAACTGGACGGCAATTATAGGTTTCGGAATCAAGGTAATCAAGCCCTCCAAAACAAACAAACTTAATATCTTGCCAGAAAGTCCTGTCAAATGGTTAGCCATCTGGACCTGGGCTATTATTAAGAGGGGGTTTCTGAATATTGCATCCAACTCCTTCAAAGTCAAGTCTTTCTCACAAGAAGCCAAATTTCCAAAAAACTTAGAGCAGGTGTGAATGTTTGAACCTAATTTCGGAAATTTCCGAAAAGTGCGGTTGAAATTAAGAGGTATAGAGCCGCAAATAAAAATTTGAGACAAAATTGGAGACCCTAGCGTTATATGTGACTAGATTACCCTCAGAATTTAAAGTTAATATTTTTTTTTTTTACTTTTCCCCTTTTCATTTTTAAATGAAAAAAATATGCTGAATTTTCTCCCCAAATTCCAACCACGGCCCTCGATCTAATATAACCCTTAGCCTTTTCTGCGTAAAGGTTATTTAGTTCTTCCTTCAAACCAACAACCTCTCTTTATCTTCTTTGCTTGTGATTGTCATACCTAAAAAATTCTCCATTTCATTTCAATTAGCAGAATACTTTAAAGATTCTTTTAATGGGAAATGTTCAAATATGAATGTTTGACATTTTCTATTCTCTTTAGTAAACAACTGGCAAAGGAATAACGTTTTAATTATCGAATAAATTTTTACACAAATCGTCTAGAGTCGCATGCTTTACTTTTATGCCGCCTAAATGTGACTTTTAGACCATCAATGTGCTGGCGCCTGTGTACTTCCATTAAAAGGACCTGACAGAGCTCTATGTTCTTCTAAAAATCTTCATCTGTGACTGACCCTTTACTGTGCATAGCAAATCTGTACAATGGCATTGGTAACTAAAAATTATTGTTTGATGCAGTATCCAGGCCACTAGGTGTCAGTGTAAGCCGACGTAAGCCACTTCAACATACTTAAAAAAAACAGTACTGAGTGCACCTTTAATGAAAGCCTGCTTTAATTTAATCAATAATAAAATAAATTCATAAATAAACATGACAGTGAAGCATAACTTATAAAAGAGTTACTTTATTAAAAGCCTGTTTACTCAAAGTAATTTACAGCATAAATACGCCTTTTCTATATACACCCACCTTCAAACAACTTACAATGATTATTATGTGAGTGCGGCAGGTTGTAATAAAATATTAATGCTTAATCTATGTACAAATTCCATTTTACAGATGCTATATTATCGAACCGCAAAGTCTACAATATTGTGGCTTAATAACAATGTACATGTAACTTGGCATTCCCAATTTACATTTACAAACCGGCAGTATTTTCTTTGTACATTTCTATGTTACAGAGTATTAGAAAACATAAAAGATTATAACATAGTTCACCTAAACACAGGAACATTGTAATTTAAAATATTACTCTACTTTCACATTACAAATTGTAACCATAGTAAACCATTGTAGGAACTAAAGGCGACTTTTAAAACCTTCAGGGTTTTGCACTACACTAGAGAGGCAAAAGGCCAAAGAAATGTTCTGTTTGTGTGTTGCAAAAAAAAGAAATTAGCTAATAACTTTTTTTTTTATAAATGAAAGTTCACAAATACACTCGGACAAATATACTTCAACATTATTGTGAGGGGTTTTTCCTTATGTCTAAGAGACAACACATTAAAATTGTTTAAACTACATACTCTAAACAATTTTTAAACGTGCTGCCCTTTCAATATTTAAACTACTTACATAATCCTTAATTCTGTTTAAGTGATATTAAAATATTAATTATGAAGTTTACTTTTCTATATTTATGGCCTCTCCATTCATAATATGCTGTAAAATGTAGCTTTCCTTCACACAGCGGTCACATCAGTTTTGATCATTTCGCTCCCATTATCTAAGCATTTAAGTGGGGTTGTGGATTCAGCCCAAAAAGGCAACGCATTATCATCTGATGCTTGATATTTGCCCCTGAGTGTTTATGTTAATCACGTGTGGAAGATAGGCTCAAATTCATTGAGCAAGAACTCTACAATCTGGTTCTGGACGACCATGTACATGGTTAGGTTTGATGTCTCCAACTCAGGTTTGAGTAACGTTGGGCCGAAAACAATGGCCACGTTCTGCACAGTCATTCTGTTCTCAGCTCCATGCTGAACAACCCTGAAAGCAAGAAACAAACAGAGACATGCTGTAGATAGAGAAATATTCACATATATATTTTCACTTCGTGAATACATGTATATAGCATATGTAAATAAATGACATACTTGCGTAAATGGCTGAATAACGCTTCCATTGTGTCATGGTTGGGTGCTGGTAAAGATCTTACGAGATTTTTCATGTGGTTAAGTTTATTGTAATATTCAGGAATTTCTGTATCAAAGCACAAGAAAAATATAATTATCACAATGCTGTGAATAAACATGGGTAGGAAGCACACATTCCTACTTAGTGATAATTTGGCCATTTTGTGATTAGTGGTATATATGCATTTACCCTATATAGACCTACTGTACATTTATTACAAAGACAACTCTGATTGGTCAACTGCAGCATTCGGTGTTCAAATATATCTGTATGGTGACTCCAGGTTTTCATTATCACATTATAAATCTATACTCACTGAGAACTTTATTTATTAGGTACACTTGTACATCTACTTATTCATGCAATTATCTAATCAGTCTATCGTGTGGCAGCAGTGCATAAAATCATGCAGATACAGGTCAGTGGCCTCAGTTAATGTTCACATCAACCATCAGAATGGGGAAAAATGTGATCTCAGCAATTCTGACCATGGCATTGTTGATGCCAGAGGGGCTGGTTTGAGTATTTCTGTAACTGCTGATCTCCTGGGATTTTCACACAACAGTTTCTAGAGTTTAATCCGAATGGTGCCAAAAACAAAAAACATCCAGCGAGCGTCAGATTTGTGGACGGAAACACCTTGTTGATGAGTCAACAGAGAATGGCCAGACTGGTTTGAGCTGAAAGAAAGGCTACGGTAACTCAGATAACCACTCTGTAAAATTGTAGTAAGCAGAATAGCATCTCAGAATGCACATCATGTCGAACCTTGAGGCAGACAGCCTACAAAAGCAGAACACAACGTCGGGCACTTTATTAGGACCATAGTAGGACCGACATTATATTGGTATCCCCATTGGTTTGGTCATTTAAAAACACATATTGGTCAATAACTACAGTCCTACTCCCCCAGCATGTACAGTCTGTGCAACTGATTAAATGTATATCTTACTGATGCCACAGATGAACTCATTGAACAGATTGTAAGGGAAGAGCGGTTCCGGTAGTTCTCTGAAGAACAGCTTTAGTGCTCCTGTGATCACATGGATATCCCAGTTACCCTCCTCCAAGTCCAGATCCTCTGGAGAGACACATACAGACGCATGATTCAGTTTGTGTTTCAGGGAATCATTTTTAAACTGGGCTAAAGTGCCAAGATAAACACTGTCAACTTCTTATTACCGTAACACAGTCATTTCTTTAATTTATCACAAAATTTTAACAGTTTTTTTGTATTAAATTCAGCGAAAATGAAAGGCAGTGCCAAGGGAGTAAGTAGTACAATATCATAACATCATAATGACCATCTTTTTTCGCATTCCAGAAACGAGAATTGAGGGGGAAAATATGCACAATATGAAAGGTGTTGACCAATGAGAATTTAAGAGAGTTGTGCTTTCAGAATTCACTTTGATGTATTTGTTGTTTTTGTTTATTTATGTTGCACCATGAGAACAAAATAATTTTTGTAAAGAGACATTCACAGCATATTAGATCAGAGGTAAAGTAAAAGAAAAGAACATTTACATTTAAAGAAAAAACAACATAAACAACAGAACATTCACACTTTATATCCCACTTGATTGACAAAGCGCTCTCCACACTCTTAAAGGAACATTCCGTATTCACTACAAGTTAAGCTCAATCGACAGCATTTGTGGCATAATATTAATGACCACAAAAATAAATTTTGACTCGCCCTTCCTTTTCTTTTAAAAAAAGCAAAAATCAGGGTTACAGTGAGACACAATAGAAGTGAATGGGGCCTATTTGTTTTAAGGCAGAACTGTGAAGCTTATAATTTTATAAAAGCACCTACATTAATTCTTCTTTTAAATCTCATGTATTATTTGAGCTGTAACGTTGTAAATATTGCATTAAAACACATTTTACACAAGACAAACTGTGCTGTATTGAAGTGTAAAAACAATGCAAATAAGCTTTACCATGATCTGCTTTGAAACGCAGTTTCTGAATGACCGCCAGATTCCCACTAACCCTGTAGAGTCCATCGATTCCCAAACCTGAGGAATGATGACAACAGAAATCTGGTCAGGCTGCTTGATTTGTTTGGATTAAATTAAACCAAATATTTCAATGTGTATTCTAATATTGTAGATTTCAATAAACAGTGATCCCACACTCTTTGACCAATTCATTTCCATGGCTTTTCCAGTTCGGATATGTTTTTTTGTTTTTTTTTCAGAGATTATTCTCTCAAAGAGCAATTTCTAGCCAATGAAGTAAAGTACATTACAAAACATTTTAAATGTTATAACTGAAAAATCTTTCATGACTTTTCCAGGGCTGGAAATCACAAGTTTAAAACCAGGTTTTCCATGAGAGTGAGAACCCTTTGAAAAGGTAACGCACCTCTTTTCTCTACAGTCCGGATGCATTTCTCTACAAAGCTGGGTACTGTGGTCCTCTCCTGAACACACAAATTGTGCAAGTGACATCCAAATACATTTTCTGGGGGGAAAAAGGCAAAGGGTCACATTAGAATAATTTCCCAAACAAATCCTGACTTCCTACAACACCAACAGGAAATGGTTTAAGGAAAGTGGTGGTCCAACCTCTGATATAGCCTTTGTCTTTGACGGACTGCAGGGTGGGCCGCTTCAGGAGAAACTTCTTCAGTTTGGTGCGGAACTTTCTTCTGATCTGCTTCAGATGTTAAGCTTGTGGAAGGCTGTCGTGTTGCTGATGAACAGGAAGAGAATGTTGCATATTTAAACATATGTACTGTACATACTGTATGTTACATTTTACCATTTCTATATTCAACATGATTATGATCAAGTGTCTAAAATTCTAAAAAAGAGGTTTCAAATGATTTTGAAGCGTTTAGAATCAATGAGATGTGAAAGTGTATTTTTCTTTAAGCAGAAAGTGTAATTTAATGTTTTAGTTTAGTTCAAGGAATACTACAATTCACCCAAAAATAAAGATTCTGTCATAATGTCACTCCAAACTTTCTTTCTTCTATGGAACACAAGGAAAAGTTTAAGAATGTTTAGGATGCTCTCTTACTAACAATGCAAGCATACAGTGACCAGGGGCTATCAAGGTCCAAAAAGGGCAAAAAGAATCATCAATATAACCACAAGCAGCAATAATCTGGGTCCACGCAGCTAGAAAAAGTAGAGAAAATGACCAATTCCACTACAAAGCACTCTAGTTACTTTTCAGGTATGGTGTTTGTAGATTTCTATCAGCGGAAATTGATGAAATTTGGCACATGACCCCAGAGTGTCCTGTTGTCCATGTGTACCAAATTTTGTGAAATGCGGATGTTGCAATCACAAGATACAGACCAATTAGTCATTATAGACCACACCAAAGAATGTATAGGTGAGCATATCTGCTAAATATTTAACAGAATAAAAAAGATTTTGATACATTTTAGTCTCTAAATGTGGTGGAAGTTTATTATGTCAAAAATGTAAATCCTTTTGACTGATTGATTCGGAAGCACTTATAGGTTCAGATGAATTTTTTTTTTTTTTATGCTAGCAATTTCAGTTCCAGTTATTACTAAAGCATATACTGTATATTAGCTTATTATAGGCGCACCTTGTGGCCGATTCTCTCAAAATTTGGTATCCAGTTTAATTCTGGTGACCTGTAAATGGTTGCCAAATGTTATAATGATTAGCCATTCACAATGCAAGTTATTAGCTGCAAAAAATTTTTTGACTGTTTGAGGCATTTTTGTTCGAGTTGTTCAATCAATATTCTAAAGATTTGTTAGCACTTGACCTGAAAATGTAAACTTCCTGGATCAAACTGTTACAGAGTTCTAATTGTTTTTTTGTTTTTAGCGCCCCCTATAGGTAGAATTGGATGAAATTTTGCATACATTCTCAAAATTTGTTCGGACCAAAGTTTCCCAAGTTCCGTTAAGTTTGAACTTTGCATTCAGAGGTTATATAGTTCGATAAGTGAATTTGCGCCAAGGCCTAAAAATGAAGACAATAGTGAAAACACAAAAACTCTTATTATAGATCTGCCTAGGGTTGGATGCATGGTTTTAGGGGTCCTTCGCTGCATGGACACCTAAAAATTGTATCATAAAATGAATCGAAAACGAGCTGTTAAAAAACATTCAAAATATCTCTTTTTGTGTTCCACAGAACAAAGAAAATCATCTGGAACTGGACTGACATGAGGGTGAGAAATTTATGACAGATTTGACATTTTTGGGTGAACTATCCCTTTAAGAGCCTTCTATGACACACTACCATTGCTCATAGTTCTTTTGTCTATGAATCTCTCCTCTCTGTCTGTGCTGGAGGACTTTTCACTGATTTCCTCCTCATCTTCAGAGTGGTGCTGATCCAAATCCTGAAGGCATAGAGCCATGCAGAAAAACAGATAAGATTATGAGATCTCTGCACGAGTAAAGAAGAAAGTGAGAAATACTTGGTATTAAGGTACTATTCATGTTTGTATTGCAGCGTGAGACTCACCAGCTGGCGTATGGTATCTACAATGACTTTATGCCAGTCACTGATAATGCTTCCCGTGTCGTATTGGATCAAGTACTCCGCGCCAGTCGGACTCTTGAGCTGAATACACAACACACATGGAATTTTCAAGAAGCCACACTGGTCAAGTAGTAATGAGTAAATCCAAACTTCCTCTGTTGGATTGTCATGATAGAGTAGGGTTTGAGACTGCGTCTGAGACCACTAATGAAAGTGCTTCTATTTAGCATGTATCTAATTATAATACTGTATAACTCATTACAAATGTTATCATTATTACAATTTGAGTTCAAAGGTTCATTTGAAAATTGAACATGAATATCAGAATTTTTTGGTATTTGGTAGGTCATCACCCTTGTGCTTTAATGGCAGCATGCACCCATGCTGATCCATGTTATTTCAGCATGATCTGAGAATGCTCCAAATAGCATCTTATGTGCTTCAATGGAAGCAAAACAATCTGATATGAGGGGCCGTACAAGACATTATTCATTCTGGCCCTCTCACATACATATATTTTCACTCTCACATACATACATTCTCCTTTCACATACATATATTCTCCTTTCACATACATATATTCTCCTTTCACATACATACATTCTCCTTTCACATACATATATTTTCACTCACACATTCATACTTTTCCTCTCATGCAAATGCATTAAATATATACATGTAATATTATATATAATGTATATATGTTATACTGTATAAAAATAAGATGTAGCCGCGGTGTTTCTGTATATCAGCACTGTGCTGGCTGGGCAGGTGACAGGTATTTACAGGGTTTGTGTGCTATGAAAGACGTAACAGCTAACACACTGTTAGTGTATAGGATGCTAATACTACATAAATATATGGATGAGACGTTCATAGACATCCGCAGATAGAAACAGATAAAAGGGGCGAAAATTAGTGTGTCCACACCGGTGTCATGTCGGCTATGAGCTAATGTTAAGGTAAAGTGAAGAGCTTAAAGCAGTAGCGGGGTCAAAATATTGTCAGAACTTATGTTTAATGCAACGTAGACTACAACTATAGACCATAGTCACATTGTTCAGCCCTACGTGACAGTAACATTAGCAACCATCTTAAGATATTGACAGGACCTAATTATTTGGACCCCATGCCAAATAATTCTTCAGTGTCCTGCCTCAACGACTACCGTCCCGTCGCACTTACACCCATCATCATGAAGTGCTTCGAGAGGCTCGTCATGAGGCACATAAAGAGCCAGCTGCCCCCCTCACTAGACCCACTACAGTTTGCGTATCGTTCAAACCGTTCAACGGACGATGCCATCGCCACAACCCTCCATCTGGCCCTCACCCACCTAGACAATAAGGACTCATACGTTTGAATGCTGTTCATAGATTTCAGCTCAGCATTCAACACAATCATTCCCCAGCACCTGATTGGAAAGCTGAACCTGCTGGGCCTGGACACCTCCCTCTGCAACTGGATCCTGGACTTCCTGACTGGGAGACCTCAGTCAGTCCGGATCGGGAACAGCATCTCCACCACCACCACACTGAGCACTGGGGCACCCCAGGGCTGTGTGCTCAGTCCACTGCTGTTCACTCTGCTGACTCACGACTGTACAGCAATGCACAGCTCGAACCACATCGTCAAGTTCGCCGATGACACGACCGTGGTGGGTCTCATCAGCAAGAACGACGAGTCAGCATACAGAGAGGAGGTGCAGCGGCTGACGAACTGGTGTAGAGCCAACAACCTGTCCCTGAATGTCGACAAAACAAAAGAGATGGTTGTTGACTTTAGGAGAGCACAAGGTGAACACACTCCGCTGAACATCGACGGCTCCTCTGTGGAGATCGTCAAGAGCACCAAATTCCTTGGTGTTCACCTGGCAGAGAACCTCACCTGGTCCCTCAACACCAGCTCTATCACCAAGAAAGCCCAGCAGCGTCTCTACTTTCTTCGAAGGCTGAGGAAAGCACATCTCCCACCCACCATCCTCACTACATTCTATAGAGGGACTATTGAGAGCATCCTGAGCAGCTGCATCACTGCCTGGTTTGGGATTTGCACCGTTTCAGACCGCAAAGCCCTGCAGAGGATAGTGAGGACAGCTGAGAAGATCATTGGGGTCTCTCTTCCCTCCATCAAAGACATTTACAAAAAACACTGTATCCGCAAAGCAACCAGCATTGTGGACGACCCCACACACCCCTCACACAAACTCTTTACCCTCCTGCCGTCTGGCAAGAGGTACCGAAGCATTCGGGCCCTCACGGACAGACTGTGTAACAGCTTCTTCCCCCAAGCCATCAGACTCCTCAATACTCAGAGACTGGTTTGACACACACGTGTCCTGAGTTGCACTTTAATTACTGTCACTTTATAACTGTCTGCTACCTCAATAACTGCTATGTGCATAGAACACTATCTCATAGTATGTTATGTTTACGTTTTTTTTTTTAGAAACTGTCATCTTTTTGCACTACTGTGTACTGGTCGGCGCTGCACTGTGTCTATTGTCCTGTTCATTGTCAGAAATTTGTTGTACTGTCCTGTACTTTTTGCACGTTTGCACGTGCACTTTATATAGGTATACATAGGTATTTTATATAGGTATTTTATTTCGTTGTGTAGTCTCATGTGGTCCTGTATTGGTCCTTTGTTGTCTTTATGTAGCACCATGGTCCTGGAAGAACGTTGTCTCGTTTTGCTGTGTACTGTACTAACTGTATATGGTTGAAACGACAATAAAAACCACTTGACTTGACTTGACCTGAAGAGGCTGTGGACTTTGGTGGACCAAGAAGGGAATTTCTAAGACTTCTAATGGAAGCTTTACCCCAATCTCCCATGTTTGAGGGAAAAGAAGGCAAAATAAATTTGGCCCTTGACAGTAATGGTATATACTGACTGGAATGCTGAATGCCAGATAATAATTTATTTAATTTATATCACTATTTATATCAAATGTATATATTTATTTTATATGATGGTATTTGTCAAGTCTTTGTATGCATGCACTGTTAAATAAATAATTGTATTTTAATTTTATGTATTGACTGCTTCTCTATTTCTTGAACAAAGTTCTCCATACAGCCTCTCGTGAACGAATAAAATCTGTAGCTTCTCTTTGAATTTGTTCGGTACATTGACATTATTTAAATTTTCTAATTTTCTTGACAATATTATTTTCTAATTTCATTTTCATTGCTACTTACTCCCAAAATGAAAAACTGCACTTGATAAAAGAACAGGATGAATTTGAATAACATCATTGTAGTTATAGCGGTTTAACATCATGTTAGGATAAGCTAAGCATGTCTTGCACACATATTTCCTGGTTTGGGAGCGACTTCCTGCTTAAGTAGGAACTTCCTGTGTCAGTGAAAGTAAAGGATACTAAAAAGATGAGACAAAATACATGCATGTGAGTGTCAAGTATATACATATGTGAAAGTGACAATGTATGTATGTGAAAGGAGAATGTATGTATGTGAGAGTGTAAAATGTATGTATGTGAAAGGAGAATGTATGTATGTGAGAGTGTAAAATGTATGTATGTGAAAGGAGAATGTATGTATGTGAGAGTGTAAAATGTATGTATGTGAAAGGAGAATGTATGTATGTGAGAGTGTAAAATGTATGTATGTGAAAGGAGAATGTATGTATGTGAGAGTGAAAATATATGTATGTGAAAGGAGAATGTATGTATGTGAGAGTGTAAAATGTATGTATGTGAAAGGAGAATGTATGTATGTGAGAGTGTAAAATGTATGTATGTGAAAGGAGAATGTATGTATGTGAGAGTGTAAAATGTATGTATGTGAAAGGAGAATGTATGTATGTGAGAGTGAAAATATATGTATGTGAAAGGAGAATGTATGTTTGTGAAAGGAGAATGTATGTATGTGAGAGGGCCAGAATGAATAATGTCTTGTACGGCCCCTCATAATCTGACATTTTGTACAAAGGAGTTTACATAATCAAAATCTCAACTTTTCTTTTTTTTTTTTTTTTCCCATATGTTTATCCTAAAATCTTTAATCTTTCTGTGTATTCCAGATTTAAATTCAACTTTTGAACCCCAAATGATAATCTGGAAAAATCTTGCTTGTGGTTGCTTGTGGCAAGTGGTAGTGTTGTAACTAACCGGCATACCTCCAAAACATTTTTCTTGCTTGATTTGTCCTTGGATGCCCAGCCAATTGCTGCTCCTTTTAAATCCACAGTAAATTCTGGGACTATCTGATTTGTCTTGCTCTGCATAGTTTAAAATACATTCAGTATTATAGGGGGGAAAAAACAAATGCCACTTGATAATGCAATTCCACATTCGGTGGTTTAGATTCTCACTGATGCTCCGGTTGGTGTGGACTTTGGGTCCTTATGGAAAGTCAGTATTCCTCCATGAAGAACCGTCCAGGATTGAGCCCAGTTCTTTCTGTGAAAAGATTCACAAAATTTGACACTTTTACATAAAAGTAATAAATGTTAAAAAATATACAGCTATCAAAACACTAACACTATAAATCTCCGCTTTCTCTTCCTAATTCTTTTGTTATTGGCGATTCGCATTCTTCCTGCATATCGCCACCTACTTGGCAGGGAGAACTGATAGTAAAAAAAGGACATAAATATTGATCTGATTCTCATCCACACCTATCATATCGCTTCTGAAGACATGGATTAAACCACTGGAGTCAAATGGATTAATTTTATGCTGTCTTTATGTGCTTTTGGAGCTTAAATGTTCTGGCCACCATTTACTTGCATTATATGGACCAACAGAGCTGAGATATTCTTCTAAAAATATTTGCTTGTGTTCAGCAGAGGAAAGAAAGTCATAAACATTTTTGGGTGAACTATCCCAGTAACCCTCAAAAAGGGCAAAAATATAAAGATATCTCTGAAAATTAAAAGGAAAGTTTGCCCATAAATGAAAATGATGTCATAATTTACTCAACCTCAAGTTAATTCAAACCCATATGACTTTCAATATTCCATGGAATACAAACAGAGATGTAAGGCTTTAGGTAGTCTCACTAACCACACACTTTTTATTTTTATTTTTAATGAATGCGAATGGCAACTGGGGCTGTAATTGTGCCTAACATCTCCTTTTGTGTTACACAGAAGAACTTAAAAGTCATATGGGTTTGGATCAACATGAGGTTGAGTAAATGATGACAGAATTTTCATTATTGGGGGAACTATCCCTTTAATTTTCCAACACATTAGGACCCAAGTAACATATTTTCATGATTTTCATCAAAATAGTGCTTAAAATAGGAGCCAACAAAACTACATCTGGTATAAAAACCTAATAAAGTTTTTATTTTGAAACCTGTTTGAGACAAAAGATTAGAGTATCTAGTTTCTTCCGATATGTCAATTTAAAAATGTGAGTGATTTATCCCAAAATGGCACACTACTAAACACAGTGTACACTAAGGTGTACTTTAGCACATTCTTTCCTTATAATAGCGCAGTTTTCCTTAGAAATCCTATATTTACTGTGTATTTTCACATTGAGAATCAAAGGGTTCATCCAAAAGCTGAAAAACGTTGCTTTCAGTGGCTTTATATGAAAATTAGGTGCATTTCAAATGGTTCTGAGACTAGTGCAGACAGATAGCACATTGGAGGTTAAGTCATTCACTAAATAGGGAGCATGCAACTAAGTGCATTCAATCCAAACTTCCAATCAGTAGTTCAGTTACAGGCTGCAGGTTATGTTTGAACCACTTAACTTGTTTGGCAGACACAGGACAGTGGTAATCAGTAAATAAATTCAGAATTGTTAATGCAGTGGTTCTCAACCAGGGGACACTTCCAAGGGGGCCTCAAGATGACTTAAAATGTATTTAAAATAAAAAATATTAAAATAATACAACTAAATTAAAATGCTAATAAAATACTAGATGTATGCCTACAAATTATAAACAGACTCTTTCTGAAACTTCTAGAATAAAAAATGATCCATGATTAACCATTTAAATCTGACACGTCAAGTTTCGGGCAAGGGGGCCTTCAAATATAGTCTTGGACAGTGAAATTATGAAATTATGCTAATTTCTGATGCAATTTATGTAACTTCTCAAAAATATTAATAAACAACACTTCTAGAAACAATATAAACAATTTGATTAAAAATAGCTGACTCCTAATAGCTTGTTATTTAAAAAAATGTCAAAACTTAGTCCCGTTGTCCACATATGCTGCCATCCAGTTTTAGGAAAACTAATTGCTCTAAAAATTATTATTATTTTTTGTTTTTGCATGTTTATTAGGTGTATTTACTAGTTTCAAAACAAAAAACTAAATTGAAAAGCCACACAGCAGTCACGCTCGGGTCTCAGGAGGTTAAAATAATATGTAAAAGATAGAACATCAGACAGAAGCTTCTCACAGAATACTGCCATGCTACTTTTAGATAAAAATTGTGTTTTTATGCAGTCATACGAGCCCCCTTTTCATTCATTTTCTCCGATATTTGGCCCACTTATTCATTGCTCCTCCCCCAGCCTCTCAAATCTTTGTATGCCCCAGTAATACAAATATCTTGGGTTAAGTTCACGATGGCCATCTTTACCTGACTTTTTTCCCATTTTCAGACACCTTTGTTTTGTTCAGGATTCCAGCCTTCTCCAAGATTGAAACCTGAAAAAAAGGAACGATTAGTAAGTAAATACAGCCTCAGGAACTCTATTAAAAATAAAGAGAGGTCTGACAACAGGAGAGTGAAAATCATAACCTTTGAGGTTCACCTCAAAATGCAGAACAGAAAATGTGAAGCTAATGGTTCTCATTTTAAATGGGTCATTGAACAATAAGGTTGTCTGATCTTTTAAAACACAAGTTTGTAGAAATGTCATCTTTTGTCCATTTTGGTTTTAAATTTTTTTGGAAAACCTTTTATAGATTTAATGATTTAAAAATGTCAAATGGTGTAACCATCAGGTAAAGATATTACAATTAATTTCTTGCACCTTCAATATACATTAATTCACAAAACTGAATCATACATTTCAAAAAGGTTTTCAAACATATTTTCAAGACAAAAAACATTTGTACAGATGTCATTTGATCCATTTATAAGTCACAAATATCAAGTAGGTTTCTTAGGATTATTCCATTAGTATTTCCTGTTTTTGTGCTTAGACTTTTATTTTGAAATTCTTGTTTAGTTCCCCATTCCTGTTAGTTTTTGTAGTCCTTTGTAGTTTCCTGTCATGATTGGTTTCCCCCTGATTGTTTCCCCATGTGTTCCACATCCCCTTGTTTGGTTTCTTTGTCAGTCTTTGCATGTATCGTTTGATGCTCTGTGTCTGGTTCCAAGTGTTTTGTTTCCTTATATTCTGAGTTTCTTTGTTTTATTGAAGCTGCGCTTAGATCCTCATTCGTCGCCTACCTCGTCACAAGTTCACCCAAAAGTGATAATTCTCTCGTGATTTACTCACCTTTAATCCATTCCAGATGTGTCTTTTCTTCTTCAGCAGAAACTACATGAAGATTTTTACAAGCACATTTCAGCTCTTTTTTGACCATACAATATAAGTGAATGGGTGCCATGATGCTGCTGTTTGACGGTCCATAGTTAGGCAGCATAAAAGTAATCCAAATGACTCCAGACGATCAAAAAGTTTTTAACTTTAAATCGTTGTGTCTGCCTAGCACTGTATTTCTGTTTGAAATGACCATTCGTTTCTCTGTTGTGTTCAAACGCGCACTTCTGACTTCTGGCGTGAACATGCCATTCTGCTTACATCATGCGACAGCTCCGTAATGCGTCAACTGCAAACCTTTTTTTTTTCTTAAGTTAATAACATTTTAATTATCAATTAATTTTTTACACATATCAGTTTTCTTCAAAAGACATTCATTGATCGTCTGGAGTCGTGTGGATTACTTTTATGCTGCCTAAATATGACTTTTGGACCATCAAACAGCCAGTGCCTCATGGCACCCATTCACTTTCATTGTATGGAAAAACAGAGCTGAAATGGGCTTATAAAAAAATCTTCATTTCGGTTCTGCAGAAGGAAAGACACACATCTGGGATGGATTAAAGATGAGAGAATTAGCATTTTTGTGTGAACTAATCCTTCAACAAATGTACCTTTTCATAAAAATGTCAAAATGTGTCATTTTTTTATTTTTATTTCAAACATAGTCATGAGGGTCTAAACGGGTCTTCGCTTTAGTTTTATCTTGTCACATGACAACAGAATGGCTAACTGCATGTTGGTTACACCACCTGACATTTAATTGGATAGATTTTTCAAACATTAATAATATTTTAAAACGAAACATTTTTAAATAAATAAATAATAATAGATTATTCAGATTATTTTAAGAATTTCAGTGTTTAATGAAACATTTATTTATTTACTGTCTCTGGACGGTTTGCCCCAGAAAAAAATATGAAAATTTTTAATATTACAAGTATTTATTTTGTGAATTTATTTTTGAATAAATGAATAAATCCGGACACAATAAAATAGTGTAACAACATTCACCAAAACAAGGAATAAGCATTTAATATAAATACAATTTCATTACACTCCAGTGGTTACCAATATGATAATATTCCTACTGAATGGCATGAATGAGGCTGGAGTCTGGGTGTTTGTTACAATGCACAACCACAAGGGGTCAGTTTAACATCATAATACTGCATGTCACTGCAACTGCTGTAGTTAGGCCTGTGCCAGCGCACGCTACAATTGTTGTGTGACATGTCTTCACAGTTAGTTTATACTGTTAATCTCTTTATAGTGTACATTCTCATGGGTGTTAATAACAGGAGAGTACTTCAATGTACTGATTATATATGCCTACATTTTCAGTCATCCAGGTGATTTAAAAATTTAGTTGAGAACAATTCGACAATTTTCTGTTTATGTTTTACAGGTATTAGTGTGTTTTAAAGTAAAAGTCCTTACATTATGAACCTCAGCAGAGCTGTAGATGTCGTTGTCTGATATACTCATACAGGAAGATGAGTAGAACTTCTGTTTAGCATAAAGACAAAGTCACATGCATAACAAACATTATGGATTTACAATAATTCCTATTAACTGCAGAACATGAACTAGGGACTGAATTTAAAAAGGAAGTAGAAAAGAGATTGTGGAAAGAAAATGTTGACAGGTTTCTGGTAAATTTGGGCTAACTAATATACTGTATACTAAATACTACTGTTGGTTTTGAGCTGATACACTGTATGTGCCTTGGAAAAAAAAAAAAAATTATTTAACTGCTGACAAATATTCAATTTTACATTTATAACCAGGTTTTTACATTAGCTCATTATCTTGTTCAAATCCAAAACCTGATTATGAACAGTAGTAATAGGGATACTAATAATCTACGCCATCATGTTGTGTCAGTAATCTCTATAGATCAGTGATAACAGGAACGATAGTGAGTGTAAATTTGCATATTGGAATAATAGTATCTAATCTCTCATCCCGACAGTATGGGAGGGGTTTAAATAAAGCAACGCTATATCAAACAGTTTCAGGTGCGTACTACAGCTTATTTAGGAAACACTGTCGCTAAGGGCAGATAGGAAGGATCAGGTGTGTGTTTACATGTGTGTTTTGAGTCCCACGGGCACCGCTCTGTGAAGTTGTTGAAATCTCTGTTTGAGATGCGGGAAAAATCAAGATACTATACAACACCTACTTATGCCTTTTGCAAAATTAGAGGAACCTTTAAAGACCCCATGAAATGGTTTGACGAGAACAGTTTTCTTTGCAGTGTTTACGTATGTATGTTGCAACAGGAAGTTGGGGTTGAGACATGTTGAATCTCCAGTTATCTTTAGTTTCCATCACAGCCATGAGCCATGATTTGCTACTTGCTATTGCTAGTCAGACATTTGTGATATTTGTGGGAGCAACATTCTCATTTCAGAGAGCTTTTTGTTTTTTACCCACACGTGAGTGCTAGGTGAGTCATACATTTTTTGGCCAGTTTTCCCGGAAGAGAGACTGTAAATTCTAAATGTATATATCTGCTAAAAACATTTCTTTTTTTAACTTAATTAGTACACTATTATATGGCTGGGCGATATGGGCAAAAATATGATCAAACTATCTCTTTTCATATCGTTCAATATCGATATTTATCACGATATACATTTCATATTGTTAATAGGACAGACAATGCATTCCACATGTTTTTAGACCTCAAGAATAAATGTAAACATAACTTGTATATGTATATAAGTTAAACATGTATAAGTAAATACCTTTTAATTTGAAGTTCAAGAAGTAAACTTGGTATAAGATTTAATCCTAGACATGTGACTGCTTTTTGATTCAATTTCACCAATTTCATTGTCTTCAGCTGATGTTTCACTCCACTGGAAGACTTTTTTGTGACACTCCACACTCCAGCTCAGTAGGTGGTGGTAATGCACCATAAGCTGAATAGCTATCCGATCATGAAAGGACCAGGCGTAAATGCCCTCTGAAACACATTCGAGACGGACTGCAATCCGATCGCTCAAACCACTTCAGGAGGAGTTTTGAGACGCATTTCAGATGAAACTGGTCAAGTCTAAATGCATCTGGCTGTTCAATTCACATATATAAACTTTACCCTTTTTTAAACATGAATTAAAAAAATATTTGCATAGGGCTTGCAGATGAATTCATGTTGTAGGAGAGACAGAAATTTTTTCCTAATTTATTTGATGCAGATCTTTGATGAAACTAAAACGAAATTTTGACATGAGCGCAGGCGATGTGAATGACGCGTTTTACCTAGGACAAGCCACGAAGGGAAAAACACAAAGTGCGCCCATACACAGACACACGTGTGCTGGGCAAATTCACTAGGAATCAAATAATAAACCACATCTTTTAAATTCACTGCTCGGAATTAGCAAAATCAAGGATGTGAACTGTTTTATACTCGGATTTATATCCATTTCACAGAGACACACTGAGGTGGCCAAGTGTAAATAGGCCTTAAATAGTACATAAACAGCAATGATGTTGATGTCAGAGTTGCTGTTGTGTTCAGTCGATAGCTGTATTACATTGTGTACCAAACAAGACAGCACTGACATCGATATCATATTAGCTGGATAGCTAGATGCTAGCTAGTGGCTACCTAGCCTTGTTACTTGTTTATATCACTGCAGGGCTATGTAGATGCTAGCCAGCTAATACTTCCTAACTGGCTGATTTAATGACTCAGTTAGTTAGTTGTGTGTATAACTTTGCCGAACTGCTTGCGTTTTTAGCGACACACACCTGATACGATCGTGTATGTAGAAAATGACTGAAAAATGTATCATCGATATCGAGGAATTTCTTTCTCCATTAATATCAATATTGTTTTATCACCCAGCCCTACACTATCATATAAATGGTGACAAGACTAACAGACATGGACTTCATTTACAAGACTCCAATTATGTTTCATGGGTTTTAAGTGTGTTTTGAAGTGTGAGTGCTTGTGTATGTCTGTGAGTACATACATCCTCCTGGTATCCCGTACTGTGTCTCCAGTTCTGCATTGATCCCATTCCGTCCTGCTCACCTGAAGCCCCATTTCCCACTCCATAATAGCCTGAACTACCAGAGTACTAAAGAGAGAAAAAGAGAAAATCGAAATTTGGCTGGGTTTCCTGATAACGTTACAACTTTATGCTTTTGAGATCATCTTATCTAACATTATATGCCATTATACAATGGAGTAACGGCTGTTTCCCAAACCAACAAGTAGATTGCTCATTTTTAAGTAGAAATAGTCTGGAAATACTGCCAAATATAGACATTATGCAGATCCGGCAATGGCAGAAATGTGCCCCAATCTGTGCTTAACTAAATTTGCATGGTGTAATTCTGATCTTGCTGGTTGATTCGAAGCACAATAAAGCAAAGTATACATCAGACCGTGATCAGGCACTTTCTGCCGAGACTGTACAGCATCAATCCAGTACTGTGATGCAGACACCTGAGTCATCTCTTCAACATGCAAAAGTGCGCTTGACTACACTTTTATCCACGTCTGGATAAACGTCAGGTGTTAACACTCTTCAACAATATTTGGTAATTATTTGATGAATTACTGCTGATATGATCGATAGAAAATGCATACAAACAGCTCTTTTTAAGAACATTCAGTTTACCGCCTGCTTTTCTCGGGCGGTAATAGCACAATGTTAATTGTGCCGGGCAAATAGCGCGTCGTTTTGTTAAATAAAGTGCAATCTATAATAAGCCTAATTCACATAGAAAGGAGGCATGTTTGCATGAGAAAGGAATGACAATGTCTTAAGTTAAACACTCAAGACACAGTGCTATTTTAGCACTGATTGCACCTGCTTAAACAAAATGGTGGGTGGTTAGTGAATAAGACGTAGCTTTTAGAAGACGCTGAAATACCACACACAAAAGTGGTGCGATTGTTTAGGGAATTCGGCCCTGAAATACAATACACGTATTATAATTCCTCAGTTTATCCCACCTCTGGTAAGTTCCACTGGGTCTTGCTGCCGTCTCTTAGGTAGTAATATGATCGTCCCTCATCGTCTAGCGACTTGATCCACTGTTAACAAGACACTTCATTCAGTTAACCAAATTACAAAGCTAGCCTACAGCCATATTATCAATTTCCTTGCTAATAATAGCAAGTTTGTCAGCCTAAATAACAAGTAAACCAGCCTAAAACAAGGATACGCTGAGGTTCTATTGGTCAGTATGTACCTGTTCCTGTGTGTGATCACTCGTGAAGACCCAAGTTCCATCAGGGTCTATGGTGAGGTTCCAGCCAGGAGGCGTGCTCTGATCCAGGCTTGCCCTGGGGATAGAGGCCTTCTTCACATGAATCAAAGAATACTTTGTGCAAAAGGGCACAGGGAGTGGAGATGTTTCCTCCTCCTGCTCTGGAGATGCTGGGTAGTCTTCATCAGGATACGGAGGCTGTATTTTGGGAAGCAAAGAAAAGAATAATGTTAAATGTAATGTAAAAAAGTGGTAGCCTGCAATGGTTGCTTTAAATGGTTTTTTCACCCAAAAATGAATCATTTACTCACCCTAATGCCATCCCAGATGTGTATGATTTTCTACTTTTGAGTATGATTTTTTTTTTAGAAGAATATTTCAGCTCTGTAGTTCCTCACAATGCAAGTAAATGGGTACCAACATTTTTAAGCTCCAAAAGCACATAAAGGCAGCATAAAAGTAACTCAAATGGTTAAATGTATGACTTCAGAAGTGATATAACATGTGTAGGTGAGAGCTGATTAATATTCATAAGTCCTTTTTATTACAGTCTCCTCTTTCACATTCTTTTTGTGTTTTGGTGATTTGCATATCTGCACCTACTGGGCATGGAGGAGAATTTATGGTAAAAACAGACTTAAATATTGATCTGTTTCTCACCCACACTTATCATATCGCTTCTGAGGACATATATTTAACCAATGGAGTCATATGGATTACTTTTATGCTGACTTTATGTACATTTTGGAGCTTAAAGGTTTGGTTCACTTGCATTGAAAGGACCTACAGAGCTGAAATCCTCTTCTAAATATCTTTGTTTGTGTTCAGCAGAAGAAAGAAAGTTATACACATCTGGAATGGCATGAGGGTGAGTAAATGATGAGAGAATTTTACATTTTAGGGTGAACTATCCCTTTAAGATGCTATTTCAAGTTGATCTAACCCTTAAAATATGTGTTGTTGGTGTAGTTAGGTTAAATAAAAATAATGTTTATTATATAAATTTATATAAATTTAGCTTGAATCAAGCCAGTTAATTTAGATTAGCACGTTACTTTTCTTCAATGAAGCTACTAGTAATTTTATTACATATATATTTTCCCCTGGTGAATAATTTTTAAAAAATTGGAAAATAGTAATAAAATAAAATGACTATGTGTGTCCAAACTTTTGACTGTTTACTTTGGATTACCATGTAAATACCATGGTATATGAATACAGTTATCATTCAGTACCATTTTATATATTAAAGTTACCATTCCGTCACAGAATCATTGCCTCATTACCATGTTTGAATCTGACAATGAATTCCATACCGGGATATCTTCTAGAAAATTCCTGGTCTCTGATGACCCAACATCCTCTGGAGGATCCCAAGAGCTCTGTCCCGACACAGAGTTGAAGAAATAGTGCCTTCCAGTATTCTCGTCCAGCACCTTCTCCCAATCAGAGCTCCACCTCTGAGGAAGAGGAGGAGGGCTCACGGGTGAGGAGCCAAAACACTGGGGGAAAGAAGGTGGTGAACGGGACTCGTCTGCCCTCACCGGAGACTCCATGGAGTTGCTGAGTGGATACTCCCATGTGCTGCGGCCCGTAGAGGGGTGGTAGTAGTACTCTTGCCCGCTCTGATCGTCAATGTGGACCTCCCATCCTGCGTCTAGAAGGTGGGTGTCAGGAGGGGGCGGGAACTCCTGTGATGGAGAGGTAAAGGGACTGGATGTGTCAGTGACACTTCTGCGCAACTGGGGGATGTTTACGTACACGGCTGTAAGGGCACTGTCATCCTCTACCTGATGAAGAGAAATTATAAACATTAGGACCATTGATATTAAAGTAAACCTAGGATGAAGAAAATAGAAGTTGACCAATGGACATAACATTTTTGTAACATTAATATTTTAGCTTAAAATGTACAGTATCTATTTGTAAACGGAAAACTGTAGGTTTTAGATGATGTGACTGGTCACCGTTTCTTTTAAGGTTTTCACCTTTTTTTTAGACACTCAGTATCTTTTTACGTGTCATCTTGGACACCTAGGGGCACGGATGAAACAATCAAATGCAATAGTTTTCCATTACTAATAGATTCCTGCCATTGTAGAAGTTCACTTTTCACAGTCAGTCATGATTCATTTAATCCATGAGTGAAAGTGTCCAATAATAGGGCGATTACTGAGATTAAGCGAGTAGTATTCAGATGGTCATGTGATTTTAACATGGCCACCCCCATGACGGGACCCTCTTCATGTAGAATAAAACAGCTTTTATAAGGTTACTTATATAACTGGAGTCTTCATTTTAATGTGAGTGCTCATGATTTTATACATACGAGTTAAAATTACAATTCTCATTAGAATAAAACTTTTTTAATGAGGAAAAATGAGTGAGTACACCTTTAATGGTGCTGTAAGCGATTTGTTATGAAATGGTATGCAGAAAATGTTCCTACTTCTTGAATGATATCTCTGATAAGTGTCCTGGGATATCTCACCAATGGTCTCTGTGACCGCACTAGACGGTTGTAAACAGCAAACAAAAATGTGTCCAAAGACACATTCTCTGATAAGCCAATCAGAAGACTTTGACAGGCTTTCTGCCTGTCACTTATTTTGCGCATTCTCATAGAGTTGTAGTTGTAGCAGAAAATTCAAGTTTTATGTCATATTCAGATCAGTCTGCACAGGCCTTAAAATGAAACCCGAACCCCACCCGTACCCGGGTCCGTGTGGCTCGACCCTACCCAGCCCGAACAATACCGTCAGATTTTAAACCTAACCCTGAAATTGCTTACTATCAAATTTCTTCTCCAAGCAAGTACTGTTGCAATAGGCTGTATTTTATGTAAGTCTATAGGCAACATTCGTAACAGTAATGAAACAGTAAACATACACTGTTTTAACAAGGCATGGCAGCCCCTTAGTACACAAGAGCAGAAAGGGGGAAAAGGATTACTGTTTATTTGCTGGAACTTCACTTGGTGCAGAACAATCTGGAATAATATGAAACAATGCAACAGTCCCCTCTATGCAGCCTGAACTTGTTTAGAATATTGAATCTTTGTGACACCTGTGCCAAAAACAATCTAAACGCAGCACAAAGAATGAAACAGAGCGCAGGTGTCTCAACATGCATTCTTTTTAACTTGGCATGGTGTTTAAAACGTGCCGGTCCTGCGCGAGTCACTGAAGAAAAAGCGAGATGCGGTGCACATATCAAAGAGATTCGTCCAGCATGTGTTTACATAGGAAAACAATGGGAAAACAGACCAGACGCACACAAAAACATGTTCGGTGTGAACAGCCCCTAACTTGTCTGTTCTCGCGTGTCTGTGACAATTTGGTAAGCCTGTTTATTTTTTCATTCATTACAGACCTGAACCCGACCCAAAGTCCTAGTTGAAAAACAGACCCAAACCCAGCCAGGTTCTTGGGTCCCATTGGCCCCGGGTCGGGTGGCAGACCTCTAATTCAGATTCATAACAGTTCTCAGTTGAGGGCGCTATATTGCTACTTGAGTGCTTGACAACCGTGAGAAGACGCACTGCTGCTACTCTTCTCATTGACGGTCTCAACGGTATCTGTGGAGGGCAAGGTTTTAGAAAGAGCAGGTGTGTCTAATTCAATGGCAGTCGAAATGGTTTACAATGCTTATAAAATGAACTAAAAAATGTACAATACTAATACAGCATTTAAGATCTCGAAGAATGCTAAATCCTGCATATACCAATATATTTTTTCATAGAACTTATCCATAACACATACATTAATGATTTATGTAACTAATAGAAATAATCTAAAATATTACAAACAAATTAATATTGTTCTTTACTGTTAGTTGTTATACCTAATGCATTACTGTTAACTTATAGAACGTTTTATAAAAATATACAAATACTGCATGTAGTCTCTCAATTAATATGCTCATGAAAACATGAACATAGATACGGCCGGCAATGCATCATACACTGGGGCGTGGTTTAGAGTGGGGGAATGTGAAGCCCTGTTACCACAGTTACTCATTCAACTCTATGGAGGTAAACAAGGATATATCTGGCTATTTTAATGTAAGTATGACAAAAAGCTCCCAGCTGACAAAAATAGAAGCCAAAAGATGAGCGCTGTGGCTGCAATCGACCATATGCTGGATGCATGGTTTAGAGTAGTTGAGAACCATCAAACTGGATTCAAGACTAAATCGACCTTCATATCATCACAACAGCAGTTCCAGCAGAAACATAATGATGAGTTAAAGGTGCACTCCTAAAGTTTAACTCCTAAAGACATGAAATATAATTTTGCAATTTATGTAGGAAATCATGAGCACTCATATTAAAATGAAGACTTCAGTCTCATCAGTAACCTTATAAAAGCTGTTTTGTTCTACATGGAGAGGGTCCACACATGGGGGCGGCCATGTTAGAATCACATGACCAGCCAAATACTACTCACTTAAATCTCAGTAACCATCCTGATATTGGGCACTTTCACTCATTGATTACACGAATCATGACTGACTGAGAAAAGTGAATTTCTACAACATCATCTGAAATTGAAAACTTTTGATTTTAAATGATGCTGCATCCAAATGTGCCATGTGCCAGTGTAAGTCCAAGATGACACAAAGACAAAAGTTACTCTGTGCACTTTTAACACCAGAGAGAAAGATGAGAAAAAAAACTGACATTTTGCTGCTTATATTGGTTTTCATTCTTTAATGAATCAAACAATTTCTCTGGAGATACATTTCTCGGTAAGTTCGGTTTGGCGTAGTTTAATAAAAAGGATTTCTGGTAAAGTTGCTCTAAAATGTTTAGGTACACAGTACTTGGATTGTATACTCAATTCCATTAGCATTGTCTTTACGGAAAAATGACTGAAGACCTAATTGGTATAATTGGTGGATATTATTTTCCTGTTTAATAAAATATATTTCCACCCCATCATAATTTAAAATAATGTAGGCCAACTATTGTAACCTTACCAGTGTTTATAAGCTTTCCAAACTAAGACTGTGTACCTTGCATTGTCCGCTGAAGCTATAAATCTTGATAACAAGGTCTTCTATTGAAATCGTATAAGCAATATCCTAGGTTTCACTTCTTTTATTTGAGCTATTTTACTTGTACAAACATTTCATTAATCATTATTCATATTAAAGGGTATAAATACAGTAAGTGTTGATGATGATAAACAAAGTAATTAACCAAGTTAAACTTCTGTCTTGAGGTGGCTTGGAGCTGCTAAGAAACTGCTGGATGGCTCAACAGATTGCAGTCATAGAGCGCTCTTCCTTCGGCTTCTATTTTAGTCGGTTGGTGCCGATAAAAAAACACTTCTGGGAATTTTGGCTTTGCTTGAAATGCAAAAAACAACAACTACACAACAGCGTTTCGTTGTTAAAATAGCCTAATCTATTGGACATTTCTCTCAGTTTTTCTCATAGTAATGAATGGGTAACTATCGTAACAGCGCTTTCCCTTTTTAACTACAATATACAGTTCT
The DNA here is from genome assembly GCF_025860055.1 of Xyrauchen texanus. Classification (NCBI taxonomy): domain Eukaryota; kingdom Metazoa; phylum Chordata; class Actinopteri; order Cypriniformes; family Catostomidae; genus Xyrauchen; species Xyrauchen texanus. Next base: position 10,859,929 of record NC_068308.1, read on the forward strand.
TAAATTAAACAATGAAACATTTGTATTCAACATAATTAAATTATTATGTGCATACGTGTTGTTTCAGATTTGCATTTGCTGTTACTGAGGTTGGAAATTGGGTAGGTTTAGCGGTATGGTTAACGGTCTAATAATAGATTAGATCTCTCTTTTAAATGTTACGACATGTATGTACACAATAAGTACACTGTATCAAATACTTCTCATTTTAAATGTATATACCGGTAGTTAAAGCTGAAATGGTCTGTTTCTGTGTTTAACTTAATATGCAGAGACAACTATAAGTCATTCATAGCTTAAATTTCTTGAAAACTGTAAACACTGTGTCTCTGTGGCACTATACAAATTCCTGTTTGTTTTGAGCAACCAGTCTAGCCCTACCCAACAAACTTGATTCAAATAGTGTGGGTTGGGGGCAGGACTATCAATTTGCTCTATTAACAGAAATCAAGAGTGTATGTCTTGAAAACATTTATTTTTGCAATTCTGTTTGCTGGCACCTATATTTTACACTTCAGCTCCAAATTCAATAATAGTTGAACTCTACCTCTTTCTAACTTACAAGTTTGAAAATGTCTTATTTATTTCCTTTTGGTGTCCCGATCTTTTTTTGAGTGTCATTGTTAACAGCCTAGAACATGTGGGGTAGGCAACTACATGGCTCAGACATGATTTAAAGACCCCATGAAATAGTTTGGCTGCAGTTTTTTTTTTTATTTGTGTTGAAAACAGGAGGTCAGGGAGCTTGTCCCTTTAAAAAAATAAAAAAGCCAATAGGCTTTCATCACAGCGATAAACCATGATTTGATATTTGGTAGTCTGTTGCAGGGGGAGGGACATTCTCATTCAAGAGAGCATTTGATTGGACAAAAATCTGTGTAGTGCAGCATGAGTCATCAATATTTTAGAGCCGCTTTCCTGGAAGATAAAGACGGTTACACTTTACAATAAGGTTCTTTTCATTAACATTAGTTAATGTATCAGAACAATAAACAAATAATTATAATTCACATATTTGTTAAAACTTGTTTAATTTTAATTGATCAAATAACTATTATAATAGTTTGTTCATGGTAATTTCTAATGCATTAATTAATGATAATGTATAACCAAACGTTTAATGTAAAAGTTATTTATTAGTATACATTAAAATTAACCATGATTATTAAATGCTTTAGACATTTTTTTCTTTATTAGTTCATGACCTATTATCTTAACTGATGTAAACCAATACAAACTAATTGTAAAGTGTTAACGACATATATCTGATAAAGGGAGTTTTGTCAACGTTTATAAGCAAACTAGTATATAGATGGCCTCAAAGCTAACACACATGGACTAAAAGCCACAGAACTCAATTTTGATTTCATGGGGACTTTATGGCTGAAACGCAAAAGTAGCTGTGGTTATGGCAACATTTTACAGTGGTTGTGAATGTAAATGTAAAAGTGGATGTAAATATGTAATTGTGTGATGCCACAAATATTTATATAAAGAGCAAAACAAACACTGGACTGAACATCTGCCTTCACACACTTCCCCTTTGCAAAGTTCACCATGCGCCTATCTCAACCTCGGAGGGTTGCTGCACGTCACCGCAAAGCAGAGGTGGGAGCAAGTCACACAAGCAAGTCTCAAGTCTTAACCATCAAATCTCAAATCAGTCCAGTGCAGACAAATCAAGCAAGTCATGTCTTGGTGAGTTTCAAGTCAAGTTGAGTCAAGCCACAGTACTAAAATAAATAGAGGATAATAAAAAAAAAAAATATATATATATATATATTTTTTTTTTGCTCTGAAAAAATTAACTTATATACATATTTTTATATAAATTTTTTATATGAATTGTATAACAGTAATGTGTTATAGAATATATATATATATTAGTAAATTGTGTTAATGAATATGCATGGTATTTTTATCGTGGCAATTTAAAATACTGAATAATTTTAGATACTTTTTAATCCGAATTGTTTATATTTTTAGAATTAACTGGTTAAAATGTACTACACTGTGTATGCTGTATAAAAATGCAGTTAGTTTTTCACATTGATTTAACAAAAACAGCAGGCGGGCTGAATGAAAATGCAAATTCGCTCTCTAACAGTGGGTGGCGCTTATGCAGCAGAAATATAGCTGTTACCCTGGTAACGCCTGTACACAAAGCAGCCCTGTGCTTATAAACACTACTTTATAAGGCATTATACGGAGGTAAGATGAAAAGAAAATGCCATCAAAACTTTTCTTTAGACAGTCAGTTCCCTTCAGAGATACATTTATATAAAATAGTCATAAAGGTTTTGCATTCAAGGGCTTTAGTTCAAGTGTTCAGAAGTCATAATCACTATGAGAGCACTTGGATTTTGTCACGAATCACTCTGTATATTTTATACTAGTCACGTTTTAAATAAAGTGTTGCGACTACAAATCTGCCTGTTATGTATTTATATTGCCAACAAATGGTTATGGTATATTGTTGACTGTTGAGAAGGTTTAGTCAAACCCTCAAACATTTGAACAGTCATTTTACATATGAATCTTTCTGGATAATGAAATGATTTACTTGTATGTGGTTTTTGAAAAGTCTGATGGAAATTTTTTGCATTGCATATTTTCATACTTTTTTTATTCACACGGTCCAATTCGAAATCTTTATATCCAAAGGAGAATATTTTGGGAACTCGACAATAATCGAACATTTTGGTGCGTTGTGAGAGCAGCGTTAACTGCGCCGATGCAGATCAGTGGTGATGGCGGGCTTATATTTTTGCATATTAATTAATTGGTCGCAACATTTTTTAAACGCATTTCATTACTGTTTATAAGTTATTGAAAATAATAATAATAAAAAAACATTCAAGTCATTGTCGAATCATGCAGTTCAGGTCAAGTCAATCTCGAGTCACTGATTCTCAAGTCAAAGTCAAGTCATTTTCTTCAGTTAGTCAAGCAAGTCTCGAGTCAGACTTGAGTCAAGTCATGTAACTCGAGTCTCCCACCTCTGCCGCAAAGAAAAACAAAACACTCCCTAACCTCAGGAACTTCCAACACCCACACTAATGTGGTCTGCTTTCTGTAAATGTATGCGTTCACACTTTTAAGGACATTTTTTACAATACTAGACATTAAAAGGATATGACGTTTTCTTCCAAGTAACGCAGATGTTAGGCAGAATGACAACCTCAGTCACCATTTACTTTCATTGTATGTAAAAACGTGTACTGTCAAAAATATGTAAAAAAGATGCAAAGTAAGTGAATGGTGACTGGGACTAGCATAATGTCTAGCATCTCCTTCTGTGTTAATTTTTGGATGAACTATCACTTTAAGTATACCCATTACAGAAAGAAAGCACTTCCTGTGCACGCGGAATGCAGGAAACCCACCAAGGGTTCACAGTCAAAAAGAAGAAAACCACAAGCAGTTAGTGCAAACATTTTTATTTTTAATGTTCATCCTATTTACAGAAGGTTACAATCCCACCAGATTAACCTCACTTGGTCCAGATTAGAGAATAAAAGGAGCATGTTTAGTATGGTATTGGCCTACCATACTAATTATGGGGCACTGTTATTATGATTATCAATGTTTGTGATATATGTGATATATCTTAAGGTTATGCTTGCATAGTGGTAAGGGTGCCGATCCTGGAATGGGTTAAACTGTAAACTTGAGAGTTACTGAAAGAACTTCCTCCACCATTGTGCGCTCGAGTAGGGCTCTTTAACCCTGATTTCTACAACATGAGTACTGTCCTGGCACTTAAGTTGATTCCGCAATGTAAAAATTCTAAGTCTGACCACTTTTAAAAGTAATAGCACCCCTAAACCAACACAATCACACAGGAAATCGACATGTTGCTTTCGAAAGTTCATGTACCCTGAAATCAACCCCATTCATCTGAATTACTGACAAAGTGCCGTTCCCCCATCAGACATTTTTTGCATCAATTCAAGTGTGAATACATTTCCCTCTAGTGCTACCGTAGCATGTTGCACGAGCAACCTCCGAGACTGGGGTTCTAGTGCTGTGGGAACCACGAAGTAATCTTTCATTACATTTTCATTCATTTTTGCTTTAAAATGTTTTTGAATCATTAAAAACAAAATACAACACACTTTTGGCACCACTCTGTGGATATTTTACTCAGAAACTAGAGCTTACACATGCCCATGCCTTCAATAACCCTTCCAGCTTTGACCACTGGGGGCAATGACTTGAATTTGAATAAACAAAGACTGATTTCAGCTGCAAAACTTTCAAACTATTGTTGCCGAATTCAACGTGTGATCAGTCTACCTCCACAAGCCACACTATTTGAGTTATCAATTATGTCCATAGGACAATTAAGCAATGCTCCTGTTGAGCACTTATGTTAAGGCAGTCAACTGGGCTGAAAAACTAAATTCACATTTTTACTTTAAAAGGTGCACTCGGAAACTTTTGTCTTTGTGTCATATTGTACATACATTGACACTTAGAGGCTTGGATGCAGCATCATTTAAAATCAATTGTTTTCAATCAATAGAAATGTAGTATTCACAGTCAGCCATGATTACTTTAATCAATGAGTGAAAGTGTCAAATAACAGGATGGTTACTGAGATTAAGCGAGTAGTATTCGGCTGGTCATGTGATTCTAACATGGCCGCCCCCATGTGCAGACCATCTCCATGTAGAATGAAACAGCTTTTATAAGATTAACACAGTAAGAATGGAACAGGATGGGAGGATCTCGAGATGCACATTTCCAAATTGAACTAATTTCCTGGCAAAGCATTTTTTTTTTAAAACCCATCGCTTAATCTAAATGCTATCAAGGGAGTAATACACAATGGCCTCCACCTAAGGGGCTGCAACCACAAAGCTTACCATTTTTTCATTTTTATGCAAGCATGTGCTAGACTTCTTTTTCAGCATGTCATGCAGGATCTACTTTTTTTAGATGCCGTGTCAAGTTAACAAGAACTTCTTCAACATTTAAAACGCATCTTGAGACACCTGCTTTCTTTTAAACTGAATTTGTTGTTCTGCGTCTATCCTTTTTATCACAAGCATGTGATCGGTATTGAGTCAACATCAGTGGTTGGCACACATCTGAAATTCAAATGCAGATTTGGCATTGGAATTTGAGGGGTTTTTTTGTCTATTCAACGAATATTCAAATTTCAAATTTTTATTTGACAGCACTACAATATGTTAGGGGGTTTGTTCAAATACCTAACCCGATGAAGTATGCGTGTAAGTAAAAGTGATGCCTGCCTAGTGCATACAATATAGTATCAGCTAAATAACAGGTAATCAGCCTGGTAAACAGGGCTCCCACACATTAACAAATTAGTTTTCAATCACCTTTTCATGAACTTTCATCCTATTTACAAGTATTTTTAACGTTTATTCTAGCAGATTAAATAATTTAGAGCAGAGCATAACTGCTAATAATGTATAGTCACTATTGAAATTTCCGTGACTTTTCAAGGCCTGGCAATCAAAATGTGCAAATCCACTGATATTTCCAGATTTTAATGACTGTGAGATTCCTGTTAGAAGGCTGAGGTTTGTTTACACACACACACACACACACACACACACACACACACACACATACACACACACACACACACACACACACACACACACACACACACACACACAGTATATATAGCACATCATACAGATGAACACATCCAGACCCCAGTGCATGCATGTTGGTATAATGTGGAGAATAAAAAAATGTGATGGTGGCAACATCTTTTCAAAATAATATGTGGTTATTTGACAAATCGCAGCAGTTCTGAGGAAAAATGTCCACTGTGTGGCGCTAAAAGCAAGTAAAATTTGCTCCCAAAAAGATGTTTATGTTAATGCTCTATTGAGTCTTAAATGAACAAAACCTCCCTACTAAACCTTAAACCTAAACCTAAACCTAACCGATAATGTGTACCGGCTCATGGGTCGACTCACGTGCTCTTTGAGACTCGTACCCCATTCCATTGCATTGCGAGTGCAACGCTCTATCAGTTAAGCTATTGTGCAGTCAAGCTTGTAATGTAGTTGCTTGTGTAATGCAAATGTTAAAATGCATCGCCTTACATGTAAAAGTGTTTAGATGTCATAAGATAGCATTGTGTGTGGAACAGGGTGAAAAGTTGTGTTTTTAAACTGATAATCTGCAGATTTACTCATGATTTATGGGAAAGGGAATGAAAGATATTGTTGTGCAACAACAATAATCTAGTGTTCATTTTCCAAGGAAACTTCAGTGAAACCTACAACAAGCCACGTAAAAATCATTTTGCAAAAATATAGGTAGAGATCAGGTAGGGAGATCTGAATGCATGGATGTGGGTTCTAAATGGATGGCTTTATGCTTCACTTTACTGCAGTGCTAAGCTCACCTGTAACCTCAAGAGAGGTCGGTAAAACGACACACCTCTCCTGAGATATGTCCGAAAGGAAGACTGAAAAAGATATAGATGAGAATGTTACAAACATTACAAGCACCATAACGGAAATAAAGCAAGACTCACTTGTTCACCGGTACATCACATCCTGTGTCTATATTTACCAGCTCGCTTTAGACCAGCTTAGCCTCAAATGCCAAAATGCTTCAACTGACAGGAAGCAGGTCTGTTATTATAATTGTCACAAATAAGTACACAAATGTCTGCCACTTACATCACCAACATTGTCTCCAGTTAATGAGGGCTGAGTGATCATAACTGAGAGAAAGCTCGAGAACTCTTAAAACACGAGTTTAAGCAAAGGGAGCACTTAAGTCCCCAGCCTTAAATGTATGCCATCCTTTTGTGAGATAAAATTAGATGATCTGAATGCGCTTGGCCAACAGAGACACACACACACAACCTGCATAAGTCCTTTTATTAGGCTAACCCAGAGATAGAAAGACCGACAGTAATGTCCAGTTATTTTTTGAATGAATGAGGAACTAACTGAGTATTTGGACCAATAAGCAATGCTTAAAATTGCATGATTGTCATTGCATTTGCTAACAAAATATCAAACCAATGGCATTTATAAAAAAAAAAAAGATTGCTCACTTGTCAAGCAAAGATTAAAAAAAGAAGTTTGTTAGGCTTCAAATGATAAAACAATAAATAGTAAGTGTTCAAAAAAACTAGGGAACTGTCTTAATATATCCACTAAAATTACATTGACACTAATTGGTAAAAATAATATGTAAAAATGGCTCAATGGCACAAGTTAATTCTGATAAAGGTCTAGAATCGTTTGTTTGCAGATGCCACTTGGTTTGATAATTTGCTGTCAATTGCAATGACATTCTGATATTTTAAAATGCCCAAATACTTTTGGGGGCATTTTAGTTGATCACATATAATTTCTAGAAGGTTTTAAAGGATGCAGACCATCTCAAAATACATCTAAAAAGATCTTCTGGTCTTACAAACTGCATATTCTGGTAGCATTTCAGAAGCAGAAGGTCAGTTCCTTACATCTGTTTCACAGTTTCTGGGAGTTTTACAGAGTCGGATGCCTTTTTGTGACAAATACTTGCCCATGATGAAATTCATCACATTTTACTGAGCATCAAAGGAATCTACAATAAGGAGTGTCTCAACAGGAAGAGACGTCATCCTAGCTGAAAACACAAGCACACTTCAGCGATGTTTTACACAAGATCCAAACGAATTTTCCACATTGAAACAACAGAAATCTGAATTCTATTAAACTCGCTGCTTATAGCCAATATAATCACCACACAATAAGTTACATATTGAAGAGTCAAGACAACTTCCAAGTACTAAGACATGTCAAAAATGAAAACCAAGAGTCAGTAACTCTGTGCGCTGAATCACAGTTTGAGGGTTCGGAGTTGTGGACATACCTCGGTGTTCAGAGAGAGGGGCATTGCACTTCTGGGTCGGTGGTTGTACCGGATCTTTGCGTAATAATCCCCCATGTCTGTTCAGATCAATCAGTATGGCCATACAGCTGATCAGAATACAGTTAAACTCCAAGTTATCCAATAGCGAGCATTGCAACAAACAGATTGACCCATAGTCGCATACCTATCCATGCACACACACTCACTTATTCATACAAACATCAGCACCCTCAGTGTCTGCAGCCAATGTTGCCACTAATAAGTGCCTGTCTGAACAGCTGGTCTACTGGAGTTAAAGGGGGAGGTGGCAAATAAATAGAACAGATGGAAAGAGAGAGAAAGTCAGAGGCAGGTATGAGATGAAAAAATCTGGGTTCCGGTGGGGCACATTCAATGGTAGTGAATGGGGCCAATTATTTGTGTGTTAAAAGACTCAGCGTTTCAAAAGTTTAGCCAGAGGACGTAAACAATATGCATGTTAACATTATTTTAGTGTGATAAAATTGCTTACCAACCTTCTCTGTGTAGTTACAGACAATTTTAAAACTTTGTTGCCATGATGATGTAATGTCAACAAAACCTAAAATCCTAAAACGACTATAAAAATGACGATTTAAACAACTTTACAGCTGAAATAATACATACGTTTTAATAGAAGTATTAATTTATGTGCTTTTATAAAATTATAAGCTTCTGATTTCTGGTTTTAAACCCTCCAAAAGTGCCTCACTGCAAAACCATACAGGAGCAAGAATATAATAGTGTAAAGAAGTGAAAAACTTCCATTCATGTTGAAGTGACACAATATTAGGTATGTAAAACAGACTATGCACAGAAATGCGAAATGAAATAAATATCACATTGTGGAGCAGATGGCGGTGGTGACGGGCCAGCGGTGACACATTTTTAAGTGTGGTGTAAGCTGTTAGACAGGTAAAGTAACATGTACATTGAATGACATATTGTTGTAGTACATTATTGGCAGGAGTTTGTACGATAAAGATCTTTGAATAAAAGAGGAACAGGGTGAATAAACGTGAGTTGGGTTGTGACTTCTGATCAAAGTTTTGAATGTTTAGCAATGTTTGAAGCAGGAAATATCTTTAGGAAAGTGGGAATTACTCAACGACTGTTCTTCCTCACAGTGTGGCGAGTAAAGCAGCTTCCTCCTTTACCATGTAATGTGGTTTTGCAAATTCTAAATAATGCTTCTTTCCCTGTCTGTGGTTGTGTGAGCATTAAATATCCTAAAGTTTATATATTTTTATCCGTTTTGTCATATCATCGGCTTTACACCCTTTATCCTCTTTCTAATGCAGGACATCTGAAATTGAGGCAGGACAGGCATTTAAAAGGGCATTTGAGCGGGGGTGGTTGGTATTGGTTTGGGGGGTGATGTGTTCGGCCGTTTGGGGCTATTCGACCCCATTTCATGGCCGGTGGCCCACCAGGAAAAGTCACGGTTCTCCCTATGGCCATATGCAGCTAGCTATATGACCTTGCCCAGTACCTGACAGTTTGGGTTGATGCCTGATCTGCCCAACACTACCCTGCAAAACAACACAACCGCAAAAACAACAAAAACTAAATGAGTAATGTAAAATTTTGTACATAACCAGCATCTAAAATATTTTTTTTTACTTTCATGTCATTCCGAACCCATTTTTTTGTTACTTTAAAGCTTAAAAAAGAACCCCCAAAATCACAAAAGTAGTTTACTGTTTAGTGCTGAAAACAATGTTCTTGCTTTAAAATGCTTGGCACTATGCATGAGCCACTTTCGTACATTCATAACAGATAACAGAAAAATTACTTAATTAAATTTCATGTTGTTTCTCATTGAAAGCTATAACATGCCTTCAGAAGACTTGGAATATGACACAAATATAGATGACTGAAAAGACTGCTCGTGATATTCATATATATTGTTCTTTTTTTGATCCAAATAAGGAAGAATGTTTGTTATGACAGGATGGTGAGTAAATTATTTATTTTTAGGTGAACTATCCCTTTAAGGAATTATATTTACACTTCCGGAATTCATTTACAGTGGCATTGTTTACCTTTCAAAAGGGATATTTTACTAACATACAACACACAGCATGTTGCCCATATAAATCAAATAAATAAATTGAATCAATTAATTGAAATGGTCACTCCAGTGAGATAACCAATAATTAGATAGACCTAGACTATACATTTATGAAATACATCAAATGTTAGTGCAACAAGGTTAAAAATAGAAAAGGAAGAGGTGGGAACCGGTTGAATATATGGTATAAAATATGGTATAAAAAATAATGCTTTAATGAAAACTTAAATAAAAGAAACAGAACACAAACGCACACACTACAGCTGCGTGTGGCTCTCTCTCTCCCAAACTGCCACATTCCGCTGCACTTATCCCTCTCCTCGGCTGATTAACCCGATTGTGGGCCGGGCGAGTGTAGTCACGGCCCGGCCCTTCCCTCCACCTCGTCACACTACTCCCTCATTTGCCTCAGGCCAGGGAACCCTCGGCATGATGTACACTGCTCTCCTACTGGCCCCACCTGCCGGCAGGCTTTTCCCCACCTCTCTAGGGCTGGGGGACGAGGGGAGGGAAAAAAAAAAAAAAAAAGAGGAGAGGGAAAATGCAAAGTGGAGTTAAAGCGAGAGAGAGAGAGAGAGAGGAATGACCTGGTTCACCGGCATATCCCTCAGCCACTCCCCAAACTCTGGCTGACGACAGCTCGCTCCTCCTCGGTGGACGGTAGTGGGTCCTCCGGCTCCGGGTAGATGGTCACGCTCCTCCCCCTCTTTTCTTTTTTTTCTTTATTCTTTTTCTATGGAGGGAAACGGCAGCGTGCCTAGGAACCTCGGCGGCCGGCAGTGACGTCTCTGTACCCGGACAGCACCAATGTAACAAGGTTCAAAATGGGAAAGGAGGAGGCGGGAACCGGTTGAAACAACAAAATAATGGTTTGATGAAAACTGTGAAAAAAAGACACAGAACACTGCCGCTGCGTGTGAATCTCTCTCCCGAACTGCCGCATTCTGCTGCACTTATCCCTCTCCTCTGCTGATTAGACTGATTGGGGGCCGGGCGTGCATTGTCACGACCTGGCCCCGCCCTCCTCCTTGTCACAGTTAGATAATCAACAACAGAGGAATTCACTATGCGGGCATTATTTGCCCTGAGCAATGGTTGATTTTGAGCTGTGACTCGCCCTGATTAAACAGAAAGGCAGGAATTTCTGTGTTAATGTGTAACACAAAGTCATGCATTTTGCTATTTATTTTAACCCTGAGGAATTCCTTACATTTCACTGATAGTACTTTAAACATCAGTGATACAAAATCTATCATGACTCAGGTTAAACAGAAGAACACCAACTTCAAAGAGAAATCAATGACATTTTCCTGTTTTAACTCCCAGTATACATAACCGTTTTTGGTCACATGATTTATGATAAAAATAAACTGGATTTTTCAGTCCGTTTAAAAAAAAAAGAAAAGTTTATATCACTATCATCTGTGAAAAAACGAATATAGAGGCCTTTGCTGCATAGACTTTGCTGCATAAACATATTGGCGCATAAGGTTATTATTGTTGTTTGTTTCGCGCATGGTAATGGGTATCAGGTTACTCTTATTGAGGCTGCAAGTGTATAGAAATATGACATGTGTAATAGACATATATAATTATTAATATTTGTGACTAATGGTTTCTGTGGCAGCTTCCCTTTGTACATGGTGTTAAAAGAACCCATTTGTGACCTGATCTTAATTTCATTACAAAGGTCACCACTGTCATCATGACTGTAGAAAATAATAGACTGTGGGACCTTTGCATTCTTGTATAATTCCATTCAAACATTTTATACTTGTAAATGCAAGATTCTTTTTTTTAGATAACGATACTCCATAAAAAAAGTGTTTATATGAGATTGGACATCATTGGGTTATTCTCTGTTTTTGAAGTCAAAACGTAAACAGTCATGCGCACAACACTAATATAAGTGTGCATAAGATAAGATAGAAATGCTGCATTCCAGATTAAGTCAGAGGTAGGAATAGCAGAGATGAAATTTCCCACTTACAACCTAAAGCGTTCCAGCCAATCACACGTCATAGTCACATGTACACATCAAATGTCTTTCAGATGTGAGCTAGCAATCTAGTTGCTATAATGCTCATTGATTGATCTACACCGACTTCACAGGTTGGATGTCCAACTTTTATTTTCGGTTTAATACACCTGGGTTTCTCTCGGAGAAAATGGCTTATGTGGCCATGTAAGCACATAAGCGCCATCTAACAGGTTTTTGAGGAGTGTCCAAACTCTTAGTGAACAGACCAGACAACTAATGTCATAAGATGAAGCCCAACACAGCAGAAATAATTCAACATTTCTCTGATTTATAAACTGTAATCTATAACCTATACCCATTTATAAACACCAGTGTAAAATATTGACTGTCCCTCACGTTCGCATACGTATATGCCGGCGTACATTGGGGAATCCCGGAGTTTAAAGTAAGAGGGAAGCCCCACTATTGCAGCGCAATTATGCTGCAGGTCACGATAGAAACTTAAGGAAACAAACACAGCAACAAATCTGTAATATCTTGAAATAAAGCGAAGCAACAGAAGATAAAATAGCAAAGTCTTCCTCTGATGCCATTTTTATTATTTACACAAAGTTCACAGGAAATTACGTTGCTGTGAAGAAAGCTGCTTACTGACCGAGCTGCATGTATACAGGAGTAAAGAATATGCCGTTTACACAATGCATGTGAACAGGAACGCCACTTTCTTGCAATAAGATGCTTTCTCGAGATCGAGGTAATGGGCAAAAATCTATGTAAACGTAGATGTAAATAAAACCTTTACCTGCATTCTTAATGGCTTAAACAATGTGTGCAAGTGTTGATTGCATGTCTGTTTACATTTTGACGTCAAAAGCAGAGAATAATTCAATTATTTCAAGACAAAAGTAAAAACAGTTTTCTTGTGTTGTCGGATTTTTAAAATAAACAGATTTTTGGTCATTATCAGTGCATTTTAGTGCATGTTAACACACTCATTGAGGCATTGGGTGCTCCATGTAACACTTTGTTAGAACCAACACATAATTTCTGTCTAACATACTGATGGCCAAGGAATTTACAGCAGTAATTCATTCAGAAAGAAGCAATTGTATGGTTCGCAGAGGGGATGACAGGCTTCTGATTACTTAACTGAATTAGTTAGCAACCAATAAAATTGAGGCTGCAGAATCACCAGCTTGAACTCACTAACTCCACACACACACACTCACACACACACACACACACACACACACACACACACACACACACGCACACACACACACACACACACACACACACACACACACACACACACACACACACAAAGCTATTCAGGGGACCCAGCAGCACCCCCATTTGTGTTAAATCACCAGTCATGGCCTGGAATCTTGGATTACCTCACTGAATACTAAAGGTCTGAGCTGCTAGCACACTGCATCCATTATTTGCCTCTCGTTCCCACTTAGATACCTTTAAAGCAACTGCTTTCGGGTCCTTGAATAACATATAACATGTGAGTAAGGGCAGCCGATGGACTTTCTGGTGCCTTCCTAGGGTAAGATGGTGCCCTCCTAGGGAGTTGGTGCCCTACGCAGACTGCGTAGTCTGCTTATTGGGAGCGGCGTTACTGTTAAAACTTGACACGTTTCAGAAAGCATCAGTGCTTTCAAGAATTACAAATCATTGTAAAATCAAATGTACTTTTTCACCCATTTTAGCATCCACCAGGTGAATATCATCCAATCGCTAAATAAAGTAGCACCAAAAAACAAACAAAACAAAAAACCAGTACACGTTTCCTCAACGAGACTCGTGATTTGAGGCATCTTTCATGTAGGCAGAACATATGGTGCAGGACGAGATGCATAACAAAGTTTAATACTGCATGGTGAGAGGGTTGTTTCAAATCATGAGCAATAGTGTTACTTTTGCAAGCACCTCTAAAAATGTGCGCCCAATAACACCATAGCCTTGATGAAATATTTTCCTTGACATCACATCCTGTGTAAAGGTGACTTAAAGTCCAACAATGATCCATACAACGCAACAGCTAACTAACAAACAGCATCATAACACAGGAAGTTTGCACCACAGTATTAAATGTACAATATTAGATTAGAATAATTAGGAGCACAAGCATTAATAATAATTTAAAAAACCCACATAATTTGACTAAGTTCACAATCACTGATAAGAAACCATCAACAAGTCTTTGAGTTTAGGACATAGCCTAGATGAGAAAATAAATCCTAAAATACAAGGCAGCATTCAGTATATGTTATAGTGTTAAACATACCAGGGGTGTTTGTAGCCACAAAGGTCATTGTGTCTAGCCACAGAATAAGACTAAAATTGATGATGGTGGAAGACTCTTGCAGAACAGTCATGAGGATAACTTTTAGATGTAGTTAGAATATGCCCTATTGCAGCAGACATTGAGGGCCACTCTGATAAAGCTGGCCTCCATAAGAAGCCACTAAGAAGCCCAAAGTACACAATCCAGTAAAACGTGACAAGAGTAAGAGTGTAAAATACTTTACTGTACTTCTGTACTGAATATTAGACTTTATTCTCCTGTATAGCAAGACCAATACTTCCCCTATTAACACCTGAATTTCCACAGAAAGTACACACTTGCACAGCCCAAAGGAGAATGAAAAGAGAGCTTTTGGCTTTTGAGTGCTGCTCACTTTCTAGCTGTCAGGAGGGTCAGGCTTTCAAGGGGTCATCAAATGCTCTTCCCTGATGCCAACTGATAATGTTAGTAAAAGATTTTTTGCATTATAACATTAATTAATTAGTAATATATGATAATTTTCTACCCTGTCTCTGGCCCTCTGTCTGAAACGCTCTGTTACCATTCATACCCTGTCTACACCGGAAGCAAGAGTCGCGCTGCATCAAAAGCAATAGAACCAAATATAATAAATGATGCCGTCTACCATGGAAGCGACCGTTGCGCTGACAATGAATAGATTACCCATTTAATTTTGTGCTGCACGTGCTGTCGCTACTACTGCCAAAACACAAATGAACAGTTTAAAAAGTTTGTGATGATGCGCCGGTGTAGACAGCCTCAAGCCATCACGTCACAATGAATGTCAGCACCATAAAACAGTCAAACAGTCATGACATTTAAAATATTCCAGGTCCAAGTGTTTTTTTACTGCCCCATCCTTCAATAACAGTTCCTTTGCAAAGCTTGAATCATATTATGACAAGCAGTCTACACTGATATGAGCCGAAAAAACATGCAATCCATGCTGAAATACACTGAAGACACATTTTGCATCCAGTTTCCAGTATCATCCTGATATTACATAACCGGAAATGCATCTAAACGGTCAAAGATGACCATCCAGCACAGGTTCTTACACCAACAATTAAAAATGAGCAAATAACGCATCCATGAAGCAAGAGGACGCATCTGAATGACAGAGAATAGCTTCTCCTCTTCAGAGTTGTAACTTGACCCCACATCTTTTAAAAGTGGCGTATGATATATATCAAATTGTCAAAGACATCTGTCTGTGCGTGTTTAAATCCAAACATATTAAAAATATTCCAGATGGGTCCCCTTTGGTTTTCAGGAATAGTCCTGCTGTCTCTTACTCTAAATACGTACTGAAGCACCAGTGGGCGGGGAAGAGCGTGCGATCATTTTAAGTAGGCGTTAATGTTTTTGAGCTGTAGAGGCGGTAACCCAAGTGACGTAGGGTAGTCACAGAAAAAGAGAATTAGCTGTTTTTGCAGCTTGGTTTTTAGTTCTAAAAATTTACTGAATGTTTTTATAATAGAAACTAAAGACCTCTTTCTTTGATTCCACATGACATGATCCCTTTAAGGTGTGTGTTTTTGTTATATGCTGTGAAGTAATCATTGTATATCACTAAATATTCAATATGATCACAGAGGTCATTTTGCTTACAAAAGTTTTTGTATCCTGAAATCAACCCCACAATGCTGACAAGCGCAATCCCTCATCAGACATTTTTGCATAATTTTGATTGTGACCACTTTTCCCAATAGCCCTACTAATAGTGTGTAGCACAAGCAACATCCAAGACATGGGTTCTGGTCCCATGGGAACCAGGAAGTAATCGGGTTCACATAAGCAATGGTGAGTGCGATTCCAAGGTTGCATTTTCGCTCCAAAATTACGTTTTTACTACACTGATGGTTAGGTTTAGGGTTGGGGGTTTGGTAGTAAAGTTAATAAAATAGGCATTCATGTTGAGTATTAAATAATTTGCTTTTGGTGCCACTCTGTGGATATTACACCTGGAAACTGTAGTTCACACATACCTATACATTCAACAGCACCAGCTTCAGCCACTTGGGGCAGTGATTTGACAGACTGATTTCAGCAGCAGAACTTTTGACCTAATTCACATTGAGATCAGTCTGAGCTATTAGAGAGTTGTTTTATATTATGAAAGTTCTCAACTAATTTGCCTCACATTTATTTGGTGAAAAATGACCAAAGTCTGTAGAGTTCTATAATAATGGAGAGTTAATGCAGGTGGGGAGAAATTAACATTCGTTTTAACAATAGACTGTTCTGTTGTGCTAAAATTACACCACACATAAAGTGACGTCCTTATTGGTTAATGGAGTACAGAGATATTAACGAGCACAAATTGCTCTACTAGTGTAAGAATGTGAGAAACCAGAGTTTGATTCCACCTTTTATCCCACTCTTTTTTCCATCCCGTTTCCTATCTTCACTTTTAATATTTCCTTTAATACTACTTATAATAACAAAAAACAATTATATAATGGTTGATTTCCACACAGTAAATTGATCACAGTGATTGTCGGGGAGTTGAGTGAAGGGTTTGACCTGGGTAAGAGGCAGGGTCTGTTGATCGCCAGCATTCCCTTCCTCGTCTGGGGCGATATGGGTTGGGGCGTTCTCCCATGGCTCAGCATCGGTCATGTGTAGATTGTATTGCTACTTTTGTTAAAGTCTCAGGAGACTAACCCATACAAAAATTAACCATGGTTTTATAATGGTAATATTGTAAGCATGTTTTGATGCAATTAACTATGGTGTTACTACAATCAAAAGATGTTTAATACCGGAACCATATTTAATTTTGTGGTTGCTATGATTTGACTACAAAATACCATGGTGATACTATGGTTACTGTAGTAAAACCATTGTTAGTTTTTGTAATGGAAGTTTAGGGTTAGGTTTAGGGGTAGTGGTTGGTGTAGGGGGTCTGTGGCACTCTGTAGTAATGCCCCTATACAGTATGTTAGTATTTACTTAGGGGCAGGGCTGGACTGGTAATCTGGCATACAGGGTATTTCCCAGTGGGCCGACCCACTTTGGGGCCAATCAGGGGTGGACTGGCCATTGGGAGAACACATTTCAGCACATTATGCATAACGGACAACAAAACAGCGCTGCAAGATGCAGAAAAGGATGCTCAGTTTTGGGCCAGTTGCCATGTAAAATCCCAGGCCGATTTATCTTCCCAGTCTAGCCCTTCTTAGGGGTGTAAATAGTATCTGCCACTATAGAGCGCAATAGTCTGGTTCAGGAAGTACAAATTCCATTCATTTTTCCATTGGATTTTATTCTCCTGTATAGCAATACTTCCCCTATTAATACCTGCATTTCCACAGAAAGAACACACTTGCACAGCCCAAAAGAGAATGAAAAGAGAGCTCTTGGCTTTTGAGTGCTGCTCACTTTCTAGCTGTCAGGGCAGTTGTAGGGGTCATGAAATGCTCTTTTTTAAATAGTTTTATTAATTGATTTTTGACTTATAAACCTTTAAAGACAGACCTACCTTGAGGTCCGAGGTTGTTCATCGATGGTATATGCTTCCATTGAAGCCATCTGTCTGCGACTTTATTGTTTAAAAAGCATGTTTGATAGCGGAATTCATGGTAAACAGCTACATTACCCATGGTAGAGCAGACAATCTGAGAAACCACAGCCACCCAAGCACATGAAATGTACCTCGAAGTGACCGCGTGCTCCCATGATGCACAGTGAATGACGTAATCTCTTCATCCTTAAACTACTTATCTATACATTTCAGAATATTTTGCAATAAACGTTTAGCACTTTTGAGGAGAAGTCATTAGGAAATTTGTCATGAGAGGTGAGATTTCACCTTAGTTTTTATCTAAAGGGTCTATAGATTCAAACGGAGGTCATGAATCATGAGGTCATGAGTTTTACCATGGTTAAATTTATCAGGTCTGTCATTTCCTGGATTGTTTGTGCATCAACCCATGGCATAACTTTCAAAGTATTGTGTTCTATGTGTCCTTTTCTTTTGAAAATGCACATGTGTGTACAAATTTACACAAAACTCAGTATTCTTGCCTATAGAGTCTCTATGTGTCTTCACATACTTGAGTATATACTGATCAAATACTTACAAAACTTTTAATCTCTCGGAATCTATAGTACATATTCACCAACCCCTGAAAGTTTGTGCACGTAAACTATCCATTTTTAAGGAATGTTCTGGTTTCAGCACAAATTAAGCTCAATCAACAGCATTTGTGGCATAAAGTTGATCATTAACTTGATTGAATGCAACAGGATTACGACTATTCAGAAATCCTAAATGAATCCACCTATGCATGCACTTAATATCTGATAACACAAATATTTGAGGTCTTCCAGTGCACAGCGCCGGGTGAGATGCATTAGCATATGCTGACCTACATATCCGAGACTGCACACCAGAGCTACACATAATGCCTGCTGAACAGAATGGCACCTCAGCCATGCCAATGCTAAAACTAGCATCACTATGGAAACCAGAACTTCACTGGCAGGCCTCCAGAGTTTCTTGTGCTATCCCACCAAAGTAAGACCCACAGAAAAGACAGCACACACACACACACACACACACACACACACATTGAAACTTACACTACTGGGAAATATGCTTAGAAAATTACATAAATATTGTAATATTATAATTATATTATTCGCAACATGTTGCTCTAGCCCTTTGAGAAATGTTTGCTGAAGTTTTTGTAAATCCTTCGTAAATCGATCAAAAGAAGAAACATTAATACTTTGCATTTGCATGCAAATCACAAACAATTATGCACTAATGTTATAGTAATGTTAGAACTAAATAAAAACACTAACAATGTTGCAAAAGTATCAAAAGGTGCTTTATCATGGTGCCACTTTGATTTCTACCATGGTTCTTAATGATCACCATTTTCATGTACCATGGTATTTACATGGTAAACCAAAGCACTTTAAAGAATACCATGTCCAAAAACCATGGTATTAATATGCATGCATTGTGATATATGTTAACGGAAATATGCTTCTTTTTTTTCTTGTTACAAACAATTTGCCATTTGAAATAAAGAGGAAAAGTTCTATTAACTTAAACGTTTATGTTTTATGCATCAACATGCATTTCAAATTACATAAATAACAATGCATCCGTCAATTCCACATTCCTCACCGCAACACTTCGAAAAGGAAGCGCAAGGATCATTATGTCATACCTTACAACAGGTGAACTCTTTCCATCTCCAAGCGGTGTTTTGTTTGTTTGTTTTTTAAGAAAAAGGTTGCTAATCCAACCGGTTGCAGAATTTATGATAATTATCCAAATCGTTACTGTTGCTGTTTTCAAGGCGTCGCTTCGCAGGAAACAGGAGTGTGTTTGGGAGCGCGTGCAAACTATTGGTACCTCCCCGCACTCGTTAGCGCCCTCAGCATCAACTCATCTAACCTGTTGCACCGTTCATTTGACGCTGGCCCTTCCACCTGCAGTCAAATAAACAGGATGGTATCCAGGTTCAATTGCCTCAAAGAAATCTAACTTTGAGTCGATTCTAACTCTAATACGAAAAGTTTTTACCGTCTGGTGACCGGGATATTGAGAAGCTGTCCAGTAACACACAAACTGACTGCACATTGATATGCAGATCAGTTGGTGAGGAGCGGCGGCTATGGGCTCTTGGCGGTTTGGACGTTTGATCAAGGCTGAAATGTTGCTAATAAATTTGTGTAACACAGAAACAGCTCTCCAAACATACAGATAGTATAGCAGCTATAACATAATAAATGTTGTCCATGTTGTTACTAGTGCGCATTACGAGGTTGCTTCAGATTGTTTACTTCTTTAAAACGTTGAATTCCCAGAAAGTCGCTGTGTAATTCGCACACTATTACAAGAGTTCCCTTTTTTTTTTTTTTTTTTTTACCAATACTCAACAAAATCTACAATATGTAGGGTACAATGGGGCTAAAGGTCCCCTGGGGTAAATTTGTATTTTATGTTCTCCAAAACACTAAACAGCAACTAAATCTACCACAGTTGCTATTTAACACCTTTTATATATTTTAAAATATTCCTGATCATTTAGTGCAATGTCTAAAGTTTGATTTTGAAGTGATTTGATCTAATATTTAAAGGTGCAGTAACTTTTGTCTTTGTGTCATCTTGGACTTACACTGAGCGTCTAGCGGCTTGGATGCAGCATCATTTAAAATAAAAAGTTTTCTGTTTCTGATGACATTGTAGAAATGTAGTATTCACATTCAGTCATGATTAATTTAACCCAAGAGTGAAAGTGTCAAATAACAGGATGGTTACTGAGATTAAGCGAGTAGTATTCGGCTGTTCATGTGATTCTTATATGGCCGCCCCCATGTGTGGACCCTCTCCATGTAGAATAAAACAGCTTTTATAAGATTATTGATGTGACTGAAGTCTTCATTTTAATGTGAGTGGTCATGATTTCCTACATAAATTGCAAAATTACATTTCATGTCTTTAGGAGTTAAACTTTTTTAATGAGGAAACAATGACTGAGTGCACCTTTAAAGTAGGTAAACATTGACTGATCCAACCACAATGGAGATGAATCGGTTTATAGAATTTATAAAACATCAAATGTGATTTAAATCAATAGAAAATGGTGCACTGAAAAAAAGGGAAAGCAGCTCTAATGAAAATACTAAGCAAGCAGTTGAAATCAACTTAATGCATTTATGTTTGAGATGAGAACATAATTATATTGGGTAAAGTCCAAATGATATTCAACAGTCATTGAAAAGGAACATGATCACATTGCTATGAAATGTTCAAATGGATTCAGACTTCCAAAGATGGTATTCACACAAAGTGATTTTTACTGCTTGCTCAATTAACTTGTTTAAAATGAGCTAATGCAACACAACTTTTTAGCATTTGTTCTCAACTTAATATCATTGTGTACAATCCATCTATGGTCACTTAATTCAATTGTGTTGGCACTATGCAAATAATATATGGTGTGTCAATGTATTGCTGAAAACGGGTAGGGGATTTCCAGTTCCCAGCATGCTTTGCATGGGAATCAATTAGTAAATTTCAACATTAAGTGTTACTTAAAATGTATTTCTATAAATGCATTTAATTATTTTTTGAAGGTTACTGTTGTGGAGAAGATTGGAGCTAATGGTTAGGTCAAGGTTGGATAAATTATTAATGTAAAATCAGTGTATTTCTTTTCTTATGACATAAACATTGAGGGATCATTAGTATAATGCCTGAATAGAGATCTGTAAACTCTCAACAGCAATATACTTGTTCTACAGTACAAATATATACATTAATAATACAACAATGCATTTATTGCTAGCTAGCAAGAAGCTGCAAGATTCAGTAGAGATATATGAACAGTGAAAATTTAAGTCAATTAAAGTCAAAAAAGGTTTTCACTACATAAAGTCATATCCAAAATAATTCCTGAAGTGGTCATTTTTTAATATTATCATTGCTCAAAAAAAAGAAAAGTTTTGCCCTATAACTATTTTGCCTAGATTTACACGATATCACCTTGACACCCCTTGCGGCCTTTTACTCCAAATGTGTCTCCCTCGCCACCTTTTTAAAAAATTATCATTTTAACTATCTGTTATTATTTGTTGTCACACAAATAATGTTGTGCCATCAATATTCAATAAAAATAAATGTTTTCTTTCTTCAATCTGGATACACTTTGTGACCAGAAAAAGCATATATTTATTTTTTACTCCAAAAATTGAGCAGATTAAGTGTGCTTTTAAACCTTCACAATTTGATCAACCACTAATACCTTACCCGTCCAACTCCCTGACTCACTTTCAACCAGTTACATCAGAACAGTTAGCAGATGTAGTCTCCAAGATGAAGTGTTCCAGTGACAAGCTGGATATTCTTTCTCCGTGCCATCTTAAAGTTTTCATCACTATCAGATCCAGTGTGACAGCTATAATTAACAGCTCATTACAAAATGGAGTTGTTCCAAGCAGTTATAAACATGCAATTCTACCTTCTTTATTTAAAAAAATAAATAAAAAAATGTGGCTCTGGCAACACAGAACAATTATAGACTAACCGCCATATTGCCTTTTATTTCCAAGATTTTGGAGAGAGTTGTTTATTCGCAACTCTACTCCTATCTAAATACATTTAACATTCTAGACACTTGCTTGCACAACACTGAATCTGCATTGCTGAAGGTCACTAACAATATTTTTCTCTCCATGGATTCAGGTTCACCTGTTGCATTAGGTTTATTAGATCTCAGTGCCGCGTTTGACACAATAGACCATAATATTCTCCTCAACCATCTAGAATGTATGGTTGGCATCCAGGTTATGGACATCCAGTGGTTTGCCTCATATCTAAAAGAAAGTAGGTTTTCTGTCAATTTCCTCTACGTCAGCTCAAATACTGTGTGGTGTCCCTCCAGGGTCGATTTTAGGACCCTTACTATTTTTCCTGTATATGCTTGCTCTGAGCTCTATTTTTCAGAAGTACAGCATATCTTATCACTGTTATGCTGATTCTCAATTTATTACAATTAAATGAAAGCAAAACCGAAGTTCTGATTTAGGTTCCTCCATGACCTCCTTACCTAGCCTGGTTGCCCAGTTAGGTCTTCTGGCGTCAAACAAGCTCATGTAAGACGTTTTGGAGTGATTTTAGACTCCTCGTAAATTTTCAATAAGCAGATCAGTGCTGTTGTCAAGGGACGCTTTTTCCACCTGAGATCTATCGCTAAAGTAAAATATTTTCTTTCCCATAAACACTTGGAAATTGTGATCCACTCACTAATTTCATCAAGGTTAGACTATTGCTACTCATTGTGCATTGGTCTACAGCTAGTTCAAAACACAGCAACTTGGCTTTTAACAGGGTCAAGAAAGAGGGATCATATTTCCCCTTTTTTAGCATCTCTACACCGACTTCCCATGAAATTCGGTGTGAATTTTAAAATTCTGCTTTATGTCTACAAGGCACTATCTGATCTCGTGCCCCAATATATCAGTGACCTCCTCCATTACTCCCCCACCAGAGCGCTCAGGTCTTCTGATCAGCGTCTTTTCTTGAACTCTATCTTTGTATATTTATTTGTTTGATCTGTAAATCACTTTGGGTCATCTTCTGTTTTTAAATGTGCTTTATAAATAAAGGTTGACTTGACTTAAGGTGTGCCTTTAGCCCTGTTGTACCCATCTGAATAGTATATACAAACTTCCTACCGTTTTTTACATGTATTGATGTCTCATCATTATATATTTCGTCATGTTAAAGATGATATAAATTAAGTTCAAGCTATAATGGCTTTAAGTGGACATTCAGTGAGTAAAATTTGCCACTGTGAATGATATCTAGCTAACATATTTGCAAACGTATTCTGATGATTTTATGTCTGTAAACATAAATATATTGACATTTTAAAATGACATGAATTTCCCTATATCTTCCCATGACAGAGTTGACATGTTATGCTTGACCACATATGATTCACATAACAAAATAAAGGAAAACATAAAATGGAAGAGTAACACACTTCAAATAATTATTTTGCTTAATGGCTGATGTCACCTAGAGAGTGTGACATCATTTTATAACTTAGATCTTCAATTAAATGTCACAGTATCATAACATAAAAGGTGGACAATACGTCAAGGACACACAATAACCAACATTATAAGCAGATAATAAGAGAATGCATTACTAAACACTTAATTGTATTGGAAATATATGAGGAAATGAGACTAGTACAATCAATTATAACCGTTCGCTAAAAAAGCAAAAAGCATCACGACTAGAGCAGAACACAGGTGTCTCGAGACATGTTTTTATCAGTTGAAGAAGTTCTTTTGAACTTGACACAGCTTCTAAAAATGCAGCGTTCCCGCGAGAGATGCTAAAAACATAGTGAAACGTGACACAGTTTTCAAAAGACATCTTCTTGCAAGACCGTTTGGCCAATTCACTGAAAAGCTCATAATTATTCATTCGCAGAAATGAAATACGGGACAACAGAAATACGGGACACATTTCATGACTGATTAAATATTCTGAGAGTAAATATTTCTCATGCTCATGTACGGCCGTACAGCTGCAGGCGCCACTGTCCTTAGATCATGTTATATTTTGCATATCACAAATTCTCAATGTAATATAATCACACTCCAGCTGAAATACCCAAACAACAGTCAATATGGGACACATAGGGCTGACTGAATTGATGCAATCATACAATAATAGTTTGACAACGACTTTTACAGCTGAAAAATGAGCACTTCTCTACGGTTCCTATTCTTCTTTGTCTTCAGCTCCCTCTTGTGGTGAAGAAAAGCAGGTAAACTCTATTCAAGCAGTGAAACATTCACTTGAATACATGCTTTGAAAAAATTAAACCAAATCATTTTACTCTGGTTTATTAGTACAGTTTGCTCACAAATCAGCACTAAGTTTTAGTTTACACAAGCTCAACTCAAGAGCAAAATCTGTCATTAGTGAGTAACTAAAAATGTGTATATTTACTATAGAAATTTCCATTACTTTTAACATTAAATTAATTTAAATTATTTTTCCAGGTTTGGATATTTTTTTTTCAGTATTTCCATGACTATGCAACACTCCATTGGCAAGTCAATTTTAGTTTTTACTTTTGTAGACTTTTGACGACATGCATAATGCAACTGAAAAAGATATTAAGCAAACCGAGATAGGGGCATCTTCACATATATAAAGTATTCATATATATGACTCCACGTGATATAGTTCACGAGATTGTACATTCTCATGTTCTATCAATTAATATGATGTCATGAAATTGCATTTATAGTAATAATACAAGAATTTGTCACTGTTTAAAAATTACTTCCACATTTTTTGTGGATCATTTATCACATCAAGGTTGGAAACTAATAAATAATGCAATTAGAATTCCACGTATAACAATAATTTAATAACTGAATTATAAAAATCATAATGTAAGTACTTTAATATTAAAAATACCATGTAAAAACATTAGGTTTCGTTAAAAAAACTCCTGCATACACGCTGCAAGACACTATTTGTCAAATTCTTCCATATTTACAATGTTTGTTGAAGTTAAAATATTTAATAATTCATGATTGTCCCTTTAAATATTTATATGTACACATTTATTACACTTACTTATTACATAATAGTAAGCACGTATGTGGCAGGGCGGAGGGCGGGGCCAGTCGTGATCCTACACACCTGGTCCATTATCATGCTAATCAAGCCTCCGAGAGGGATAAAGGGTTGTGCGGGGGAGAGAGATCGTTCACAACCCTCCGCAGTCGGCCTTTATCCCTCTCTGAGGCTTGATTAGCCTGATAATGGACCGGGTGTGTAGGATCATGACACGGCCCCACCCTCCGCCCTGCCACATACGTGCTTGTTTATATGCACTTGTACGATTTACATTGAGTTTACATTGATATGTATATCAAGCGTTAAAATGGGACTGTCTCTTTAAGAGAACCAGCAGCTCCTTCAGCAAGTGTTTATGGTTGAATTAGCGCAGCAGGATATTAATGAGAGAAGTTGCACCATGGTTTTTCCCTCATCCGTGCAATGTATGAATTTGGTTGAATTTTTTGGTCACCAACTGACTGTAAATAATAGAAAGGATATTAAAAGAGACACTAAATGAAACTGGAGTTTGTGGATCTCATCTTTGTCCTCAAAATACACGGAACAAGCCAAAAGGAAACTTTACTCGTATATTGTGTATTGACTTCCGTATACACATTTTTATTGTTAAAGAGCTACAAGCTCTTGAGTTTTGCAACACTTTTATCTTCAACACTTTTACCTCCTAACAGATGTCCATGAACGCTAATGGTCTGTAGCCATGCTGTAAAATGGAGAACGCTGTGAAAACAATCCGTGGAAACGTTTAAGCAAAATCAATGTTGACATGGTTATATGCAATGTAAATGTTACTATGGCATATCACAGCTCAACTAAAGCGATGGTGACAGCGTGATCACGACACCTCAGGACCCACTGCAGCCAAATAAGATACATTTCCTTCAGTGTTTATGAGACAAAACGCTGAATCTAGCTTTTTATTCAGTAAAAGGATCACTGTGCAAGTTTTTCACCACTACACAAATCTTAATACTTTCTAGCCAGTGGCTAATAACAAAAATATTTTGCCATTTCACCAAATTTGGTCATATATGCAAATGATTTACTTGCAATATAGAGGGCTGAAATGGGAACCCTGTGCCGGGGGGTTAATAACATATTACATACCATGGATTTGTCCGGAGTACCTGGGGTTGGGACGGTGGTGGAACTTGGTGTCCTCACAGTCCCTGTTGGATTGTCCTCAATCTTTGGGGATTCTGGTTCCCTCACTGTTTCCATACTCTCATACAAACTCTTTCTTTTATCTGTGGGGTTCAATATTTCAGGACTCCCAGTTCTCATGAGCATCTGAATATCTTGATCCAAGCTTTTTGTATCTACCTGAGGCCTCTCTGTTGTCTCCTTGTCATTCATGGCTGATTTTGTCTCCATCTCTGTGGATAGCGTGTTGTTTGTATGGACATGAGGCAGTAAGATAGTGTGTGGTGTTTCCCCATTAGTTGGAGAAGCAGAGTTGGTGGACATGTCATGGACTATACCTTTATCTGTACCATAGATATCAAGTTCAGGTGCAAGGCTGGCCTCTGCTTCAGCCTGTTTGGGGTTTGTTTCCAAAACCTTTGGTTCAAATAAATACTTTGGAATAATGTATGTTGATATTCTATGACCATCTTTCTCTGTGTCCGTTTTGATTGAGGCAGGGACTCTAAGAGTCACCTCTGCAGATGTGTGGGTATCAGGGAGAGTAAAAGGAGCTGTCTCTGAGCTTGAACATTCAGATTCATGCCCGCTAAACTCTTCCGGAGGGTCCAGTGGAGTTTGGTTGCTCTCAGGTGGAAGCTCCGTCACATACTTAGCTGGGATGTAAAAAGGCTTGTCCGTTTCATCCCGGCGAACATGCCACCAGTTGTCATTTGTCTTGGCTACAAGAATGTAGTGCTCGTTGGGTTTGATGGACACCGTTCTACCATCTCGAGTCTTGTAATTGTATTCAAAGTTCACCAGAACATGTTGTGAAAGTGACATTTTGGCCCACATCTACTGATCCCAAGCCTGATATGTGGCAGGTGCTTGGTGCAGACAGGAGATCAAGGTTTAGAAATAGTCATCATGAGATCTGAAGATAGAGAAGAAAAGAACAATTTGTCTGAAATGAATATCACTATTAGCAGAGATGGACCACTTGTATTAAAATGAATGGGAGAAATTGGAATGTCAACGGATGTAGAAAGGAAGTCCCTTCTTACAGGTAAAAGAGCCAATATCTTTTTAGATCCAGTTATCGCCTGTCAATCAACTTGAGAATACAATGTGCATTAGCTAGACAAGCTGGGAAAATAGCGTTTTTTAGTGTAATCTGAGGTAAAGTACAATTTATGATTCCAGTGTTGTCAGATTTTACTGCTGATTTGAAATATGTTCTTTGATCATAATTTTGACACATTTTCAAATTTTTTAGATTTTGGTGTTCTCCCATTCAAGCAGAATAGAGCAGCACTGTCATAACTGGAAATACAGTAGTTTCCTGAGAGTATTCCAAAGATGGCCGCAAGTGGACTGACTTGCTAGAAAGACTGCTATTACTTATGCTCAAATTCAAAGTTACCCATCCTGCACCGTTTGTGCTACAGGTATGATTAATACCTTAAATTACAGCTTGTTGAGAGTTTTGACTTATGATCTTGGCCTGGTGGTGGACAATAAAATGGGTGAAAAAATTCCATTGATTTACAAGGACAAAACATGGTTACATGGGAAATCGACATGTTGCTTCCGAAGGTTTTTGCACCCTGAAATCAACCCCATTCAGCTGACATACTCGCTCTATCCCATATCAGACATTTTTGCATCTATTCAAATGTGAAAATACTTCCCTCTAGCACCACTGATGGCACATGTGTTACCAATCGCAGAGACATGGGTTCTAGTCCAGGAAGTAATTGCAGTTATATAAATAATGGTGAGCACGATTTGATGCATTTTCACTCTAAAATTATATTTTTACTGCATTGTCGGTTAGGTTTAGGGTTGGGCCCTAAAAACTATGCATTCCTGTTTTATCTACAACAAAAAATACATCTAGATTTTAGCACCATGCTGTGGACTTTTCACCTGCAAACTGGAGCTTACATATGCCCATACGTTCAACAAAACTTCCAGCTTTGGCTAATGGGGGATTTTCGTTAAGCACAGACTGATATCAGCAGCAGAACTTCCGACCTACTCTTGCTGAATTCACAGTGTAGACTTTTGAATTAAGCCAGTAAGTAACCATCCTTTAACCAACCAGATCACCTTAGAAACCACCTAGCAAAGCGCTAGCAACCACACAGACCACATTAGGAACTGCATAGCAATATGCTAACAGCCACTGAGGACACCTTAGCAACTGCATAGCGATACCCTGGCAACCACCCAGAAAACTTTGGCATCATGGAGGCAAGTTCTGCACAGCCAACTCTAGTTTCATATTATTATTAGCATCTCCAGTGTATTGAATCAGTGTAACTATAATGCACATTTAATATAATGTGCTTTCAGATTGTTTACTATTATATCTAGAATGTACATATTCAGAGAGCAGGTTCATGAGAAAATAGCCTGTTTATTAGCATAATAGGCAGAACTTTTATGGGGTGGGATTTTTGTATATCATATTCACAACACATATTTATAAACAGAGGAATGCAGACAGACCAGGGGAACAACAGACAGATATGTACATATGCATGTCAGATAGAGTGTGAGAGAAGCCAATCATGATGGCCACTAGTAATATACACGATTAGAGGATTAACTGTCTGAAAACAGACATTTTTTAAAAGATTGCAGTCCAATACATACTGCATTCTGGTTTCGTGGAAGTGGAGGGTCAACGTGAAGAAAGTTATTGCCGTAAAAGGAGAGACAGTAGAGGACAAGGTAGAAAACAGATACAGCGAAACCATGAGCATATAAAGAGATGGATGGCATGACTGCACAACATTGGCTACAGGAAGTGAGTGCAGTTTGCAGAGGAACGCAGCACTAACCCCAAAACAACCTACACAGAAGAAGAGAGACTAAAATAGGGGAAATATGAACTTGTAAAATAGGGAAACCCTGTACAAACTACAATCTCGGTTTTCTTTGTGGTTGTTGCAAAATAACAATTACATAATAAGTCGAGTAGTAGTTATATTGTCACAACTCATTAATTAATGTGCTGTGCCGTATGGACTCATCATAAAAACTAGCACACCTCACAAATTAATTGTAAACTAACAAATCAGCATGTTTTTTGTTTTGTTGTTTTTTTGGTAACAGCACTTATCTGCTGTGCCTTCATGGCATTGACCTCAGGCAGTGAACGCCTGCTATTTCAAGAAATATGTGTTCAAACCACTCGTGATTACATTCAAGATACACACTGCATCAGCAACTTGTTTGACAGAGTGGTCAGGGTGGTGAACAATTATAAATTGTCACATACGACTTGATTCCCATGTTCTCCATAAATATCACGGTTTACGTTCAGTTCTATTGCAAAATCAGATTATTGTATTGGGGACACTTTTATGTTTACAGTAGGTTTGTGAAATTTCTACAATGTGAATGTGGGGTGCTTGAGCATTTTGCCACTTCAATATGGGGGGGACTTTTTGCTATAGTATAGAACGTCTCAATTTCGGACAAAATACGGGACATCCTAGCTAATGCGGGACATTTGGCAACCCTAATTTACCACCAGTGCTGGGTAGTACTGATTACATATTACATGGCTAAAAATGTTATCAGTAACATAGTTTCTTTTGCATTTATAAGGTAATGTAATCTGATTACTTTTGACACGTTTATTTGACGTCACACACATTTAAATCTTGTATCATCTTTGACGTAATGTTGCTTAAATAAATGTCTGCGCCTCCAAGCGGAATTGCAAAAATAAACCTTGTTTTCAAAACAGCTTTCTGAATACGCCCCCTTCAGCTTTTGTTTGAACAAACAGATAGTCCCGCCGACAACTCACACCATTGGTCGAGTCAATGTTATGGTCTGTCTTGCAGGGCCATTTTTTACCATTTTGGCACCATAGGCGAGATTGGGATTATCTGACGAGGAGGGCGGAATATTAGCATGGTGACCGCATCACTGCCGCTCCTGACTTTGGGGCAGCTTCTGATTTGGCGCGCTCTTGAGACGAATAGCTCAAAACAGAGGAATTTTCATTGCACCACAGAGAGTTTTTACAGTTTTCAAGAAAATAACCCATGAATGGCTTAATCATAGTTGTCTCTGCATATTAAACTGTATAGGAAAAAGTATTTTAACAGCGAAAATGTTACATACTAAAGCTTTTCTATGATTTTTTACTTAAAACAGCACTTACAGGGTCATAAAACACAAAAACACATTTTGACTGATATAGATGTGTGTGTGGAATTCCACAACCCTTGTAATTGTAATTATGTAATCCTGAAATCATGTAATCTGTAAAAATAGAGTATTTTAAAATATAAATGTAATTTTATAATCCGATTACATAATCCAGATTGCGTGTAATCCGTTACTACCCAGTACTATTTACTACAACAATACAATGCCATTTGATGGTGGGTTGCACAAATAAAGATTTATTTTACACTTAAATCAAGGTTTATCTAACAATTTAGATGCACCAAACTTTATTCTTTGTTTAAAAATTACAACGGTTACATCTGAACCATCACATTGATCTAATTTTTTATTTTACAGTAAACCTAGGACAACTAAATCCTATAACCTTCATTCTACATCCCTTTAGACATTATTCCTATTATTAAACAAAGTGTCAAATTTGGTGCATCTGAATTTTTACATAAACATTGATTTAAGTTTAAGTTGAATCCTTATTGGTGCAACTCGCCCTCAGGAAGATGTACATGTTAGCATAGAAGCCACCGTCTGATAACTGATAAAATGCTGCCAAAGTCGCCTCTGTGTTAATACACAATATATTTACAGTAGATGACATGTCAATGAAACAAGGATAAAATAAACATACCATAGATGATCAGAATAATGCCTCGGCTGCTTCTTGTGGGGCATTTGAATAATTCACATAAGTAGCAAATACTATGATCTCTCTGTTGGCTTAGTCCGGCAGATCTCAGTCCCAAACTTCAGAGCTGTAGTGTTGTTTTGTCAACGTGAGAAAAATATGTTCCCAGATTTGTGTTGCTAGACAGGTTTGAGCGTGGCTGTGAGTTGCAGTAAGCAGGAGGCGTGTTAACCTGAAACTAGACACACAAGTGGGTGTGAAAAAGAACAGCACCTTTGAATGCTTTAGTGTATTTTCACTTACCTAAGAGAACAAAATAGTCAAAACTGAGAAAAGAGGAACAAGAAAATTAAAAAGGGGAAACAATAAAGAACTTGAATGAAGAATATTGGCATGGCGACGTTGACAGAGGGCTGAATGTAAACTGAAGGGCTGCACTTGAAGCATGTTTCATTAAAGGCTATTTTTGCCTTATGACTCATATTTGGAGTCATTCCATCCAAAAATTTCAAAACAAGGGTGTTGGCTCAGAGAAACTGAATGGCTGACTTTATAGAAGCTTTTAGGTTTGTTAGGTTCACCTATCAGCCAATGGTGCTATTCTTTTCTTTTGGTTTTCCTGTACACTCACTGGGTTGGGCTGATAACTTTGTCCAGGTCAACAGAAAACAACACGCTCCTTTTACAATACTGATTGTGGTGGGGTTTCAGTGTGGATAGGTAATCATTCATGGAAAGGCATCTACATATTCAGGGGAACAACATAAGTAGTAACTTAAAAGCCAAATGTATAAATATTTCATTCTAAGTCAGGCTCTTTACTCAGTTTTGTTACACTGGTAACACTCCAATTTCCAAACTCAAGAGTTTTATTTAGTACCCTTACAAAATTGTACTGTGGTGGTACTATGGTACAGACATTGATGGCATAAAATGGTAATACTATGGTACTATGATACAGTGTACTGAATTGCATGTACTGTATGGTATTTACATAGTACTCCAATGTACTTCCAAGAACACCATGGTATATGTACCTGTGATGTGTTTATATATATATATATATATATATATATATATATATATATATATATATATATATATATATATCTCACACTGGCAGCCAAAAGTTTGGAATAATGTACACATTTTGCTGTTTTGGATGGAAATTGGTCCTTTAATTAATCAAAGTGGCATTCAACAGATCACAAATTATAGTCAGGATATTACTAATGTGAACAGCAGCATCACTATTTGAAAAAAGTCATTTTTGATCAAATCTAGACACGCCCCATATCTGCAGCCATCACTCCATCACCTTATCCTTGAGTAATCATGCTAAATTGCTAATTTGTTACTAGAAAATCACTTGCCATTATATAATACACAATTGAAGCTTAACATTATCTTTGCGTTTGTTTTTGAGCTGCCACAGTATGCAATAGACTGGCATGTCTTAAGGTCAATATTAGGTCATAAATGGCAAAAAAGAAACTTTCTCTAGATACTCATCAGTCAATTATTGTTTTGAGGAATGAAGGCTATACAATGCTTGAAATTGCTGAAAAACTGAACATTTCACTCCAAGGTGGACACTACAGTCTTCAAAGACAAAGGACAACTGGTTCTAACAAGGACAGAAAGAGATGTGGAAGATCAGGTGTGCAACTAAACAAGAGGATAAGTACATCAGAGTCTCTAGTTTGAGAAATAGACGCCTCACATGTCCTCAGCTGACAGCTTCATTGAATTCGACCCTCTCAACACCAGTTTCATGTACAATAAAGAGAAAAATCAAGGGTGCAGACCTTATGGGAAGAATTGCAAAGAAAAAGCCACTTTTGAAACAGAAAAACAAAAAGAAAAGTTTAAAGCAGGCAAAGAAACACAGACATTGGACAACAGATAATTGGAAAAGAGTGTTATGGATCTTAAACCCATTGAGCTTTTGTGGGATCAGCTAGACTGTAAGGTGTGTGAGAAGTGCCCGACAAGACAGCCACATTTATGGCAAGTGCTACAGGAAGTGTGGGGTGAAATATCACCTGACACAAACTGACAATCTGTACAAACTGACAGCTAGAATGCCAAGGATCTGCAAAGTTGTCATTGCTGCACATGGAAGAGTTTTTGATGAGATCTCTTTGAAGTAGTTTAAGAAGTTCTGAAAATGTTTTCCAAACTGTAATAGTTTCACATTATTAATGTCCTGACTATACATTGTGATCAGTTGAATTCCACTTTGGTGTATAAAAGTACCAATTTCTTTCCATAAGAGCAAAATCTGTACATTATTCAAAACCTTTGGCGCCAGTGTATATATATATATATATATATATATATATATATATATATATATATATATATATATATATTTAAGTGTAATAGTAATAGTAATAAAACTACTTGTTTATAGCATTTTAATTTGTTTGGTGTGGATTCACTGGTGCATACAGTAGAGAGTTATGAGAGAAATGCATACAGAAAAATAGTGTCAGGAAGGCAGAAAACAGGAAGAACCACTCACATGCTGAAAGCTTGCAGAGAAAAGTGTGATGTGGTTTGAGGGAATTGACAAGTTGACAAAAATATGCATCCATCTTTCAATTGCTATTCGATGTAGGGAGACCATATTCTGGTTTACAAAAAATTGGAGCGGAATAATAGTGTTCAAAACAGTGTTACTATGAATGCAAACTTTAATACAGTGGAAAAGACACTATTAGCATAACGTAAGAAATTTGCAGGAACTATTGGCAAAATTCCTGCCTGTCAGTCACAGGCAGGAATTTGGCCAATAGTTGCTGCAAGCCTCTTATAATTGACCAATTGGTGTGTGAGAAGGTGGGAATTACAAAGAGGGGTTAAAGCAAAGCAAATAAAATAAAAGTATTAGACACGGGAGTCAGCCTTTATCCCTCTAGGAGGCTTGATTAGCCTGATAAGGGGCCGGGTGTGTAGAATCACGACCCGGCCATGCCCTGCTACAAAAATACTTTGTAATGGAAAATATACTGAATTGGTAACTTTAAAACTGTTCTACAGTCTCTATGACTTCACTATAATACAGGAAAAAAACGTATTTATTGTGAGGAATTTTATAATTTTCCATGGCACACCTGACAATCTTTCATGGGCAGTGGTGGGCCGTGCATTTAAAGTGTGATTCATGCCATTAAGAAAACACAATTTCACAATAAATAAGACACCCTATGCCTTTGGGCATCATACATTATGTCACAGCTAACTAGTAATACCAATTGACATTTTAAAAACAGGTCCATGCACGAAAGCCGGAACTTGAAATGACAATTAATACTCAAGCAGCATTAATTTTAATTGCAGCATGACTGTTTTGTGAAATGAACGTCTCCTGAACAGACATTCAAAAAACATAATTTTTCATTTGAATCTACCAAGGAGGTCTATAATACCTGGAAAAATCTATCTAATAATATTTGCAATTTAAATGTTGCTTGTCAGGGTACACGGTTATGCTGCGTTCCATTCAAGTATGATGTGGGATATAACTACTTAATATCTCCAACCATAAATGCATTCCATTCCTTGATATTCAGAACTGCAATGCTCCCGTTAACTTAGCAGGGGTTTGACTCTCATTAGAGATGTCTCCTAGCTACCCAACTGATAAACTACAGGTGCTACAGGTGTACAATTATCAAGAGATTATAATGTTTTATACACCTGTTTCTGCAGGCGTTTGTTAAACAAGCTTTAGTATAATGTAATGTGGAAACAAACTCATTTATTGATATTATTAATTAGTGAATGTTTATCACTTACATTGTATATTCACTTCCAGTATACATTTTTATCAACATTATGCCACAAACGCTGACGACTGAGATTAATTTATATTGAACCTGGAACATTCCTTTTAAGTATGTGGCAGCACAGGGCAAAATACTGTTTTTAAGGAGGACATTACTAATCCCATTTGTGAGAAAATCTGCATTGGTGCATGTGTGACAAAAAATCAAGGCTGTGGTTGAAAACATTGTGCTAAAACTCACATGACTCACATATGGTGTGTATTTGTGTACATTACATTTTGTATTTGTTCAACAATCCTGTAGAATTTTCAGAATGGATTTCATTTATTTGTGGAATATGCTGCAGGTTTATATTAAAAAAATGTTTTTTCATAAAACAGTGCACTTGTTTGTTTAGCAAGTGTAATGGGAGCCAGCTGGTAGATAGCTGTGCAGTGTGTAAAACCTCTCTCCTGACCTTAAGAGGTGCACTAACAAGGAGGCTAAAGGCTACAACCTCTAAGTTGCGTCAGGAGAGTGAGGTTTTACACACTGCACAGCTATCTACCAGCTGGCTCCCAATACACTCGCCCCTAAACCTCACTCCCATCCGGGTCACGGCACCACTGTAACCGGCCCTGCTCGCCCCGCACCGAACGGGACTAGAACTGGAGTCTCTGGCGTGGGAGGCGGGTGTGCAAACAAGGAGGCTAATCTACCAGTTGGCTCCCGTTACACAAGCGAGACACGACAACCACCCTTCATTTTCTCTGTAATGGCCCTTTGTATTTTCAGATAACTTTCTATTTTTTTTTTTCCCAAAGTCGATTTTTCCTTTGCAAAGCAGATTGTGTTTGTTTGTTTTAGTTTTGTCACAAATTTGGCTCCATTAAACTCCAGCTGTAGATGCAATGTGTAGATGTTCTAGCGTTCAAACACAGCTGGATGAAGTGCAATTCCAAATGTAGGAGTTTCTAAGTTTCAAACCACATTTAACTTGACACATGGACCTAAAAATTCTGTTTAGGAGGCAACGCAACCAAAGTGAGACACTTCAAAAGTGATACATGTGTAAATTGATGCGTTCTTAGAAAGGCCTTATTATAAATAGCACTTTTGTTTAAGCCAGTGAAACATGACAACTATCCATTTTCTCTCAAATGGCCCTTTGTATTTGCAAATCGCTTTGTTTGAGTGGAGTTTTCCTTTGCAAAGCGGATTATGTTTCTTTGCTAAATATTTGTTTTAGTTTTGGCACAAATTTGGCTCCATAAATCTAGCTAATTGCCCCCTGCTTGCTAAAAACAGGTGATATTTCAAGCTTGAATTGCTCCAATGGTAGAAATATTTCCTATTACATTCCTGGGACATGATTAATTGTGATAATTATTATTACATTTTTTTTGTTTGTTTTTAAGGAAAAAAAAAAAAAAAAAGAGCAATTCTGTGTAGATCAAAACATTAGGAAGGTATATAATTTTTAAGCAAAGTAACTACATTTACCAGAGGGCCATTTTACTATTTATATTGCTTGTGATATAGTTTAGTTATAATGTTGTGCAAGACTGTAAAGAGGAAATCCTTAACCACTGCACCTGTCAATCAACTTTGAAACCTTTGCTTAGGTGGCACTGCCCCTAGTGGCAAACCAAAAATCATGACAGATATTAAGACACCCTGACATTCCCTGCAACAGGTGATTTAATGGGGTATTCATTAAACCAGGAAACAAGTTTATAAAAGATTTTATCTTCATCTTTTGTATCACCCACAGAGATGAATGTCAGCAATGAAGTTGCTTTGCTAATAATTCACATCTTTATAATAATTACATTTTTGGCACAACCCATTTTGGTAATGACAAATGCTACAACAAAACTGAAACTTGAAAATAAAGGCACAGCATGTAAAATAAAAGACTGGTTTAAGTATGTCTTCATTTCATACACATTTCATTTTCTCTCTTAAATGCACACCATTTAGAGTATGCCTATTACTGCATACAATGTTTTGTAAACATTTAATACTTTATATAAATCTTGGCATGTGTCATTCAGATGACAAGAGCCATGCAAAAATATTACTATACAAAAACAAGAGTAAAGAGATCCTTGGCATTAAGTTGCCTAATAAGTTTCAT
This sequence comes from Xyrauchen texanus, assembly GCF_025860055.1. Classification (NCBI taxonomy): domain Eukaryota; kingdom Metazoa; phylum Chordata; class Actinopteri; order Cypriniformes; family Catostomidae; genus Xyrauchen; species Xyrauchen texanus. The sequence goes on from NC_068308.1 coordinate 10,897,200, forward strand.
AAATACGTTCCTTGTCCTGATCTAATGAATAATGACTAATCAAAAAAGAGAACAGAGAAGAAATAATAAGACTTATGATTCAAAGCACAAACCTGACACTATATACATGAATGTACTGTACGTTTTCCAGGTGAGTTGAGGTGCGTAAATATGTACATGTGTTTGTATAAAAGTGCACTTAAGGTTTCCGATGAGTGTTGTATTAAGCTTCATGTGAAATGCAACACAAAGATGGTCTGAAAATGTCTAAATTACCATTGTTTTGAATTTCTGATTAGTAAAAACTGCTCGATTTAGTCTAATTCACAATTACAAGTTGGATGGTCTAGCCAAATGTGGATTATAAAACAGTAACACTGAATTTCTTAGTTAAAACTTTGAATTTGGAATGCCCAATTTCTCAAAGTCCTCGTGGTGGTGTAGTGGAGGCCATTGTGCGGCAGTCTACACACAACTCACCTTTACGAGCCACATTATAGCGATCATAAGGAGGTTACCTCGTGTGACTCTACCCTCCCTAGCAACCAGGCCAATTTGTGAAGTATTCCAATAATGTGCTACCTGATTCCATTTACTGGCGGTCAAACTCACGCTGGAGTTTGAGTACTGTAAATATGGCAGCTATAGAAACACATAAAATATAAACATTTCAGTGGTTGTTAGTTTCATAAGAAACAGGAACGTTTCTAAGTCAGTCCTTCAAATCTCTCTCCAAGTATTTCTGTATTCTCACGCAGCGTGGACAGACCGGACAATGAGCTTTACAGGAAGCGTGAAACACCGTCTTACACACATGACACCTGTGAGAGAAAAACATAGAAAGAAAAAAAACGCAAAGTCACCCAATCATGCTCAAGACATTTCAAACTCTCCATACTCATCACAACTGAACACTTATTTGCATGGCAACAAATTAATTTCCCATCAGTTTTGGATTCACATGAATCCCCATAGGTCTAGTGAGGAAACTACCGACACAACTATGAACCAAAGGTCTGAAATTGAAAGGGGATGTGGGGTGTTGATATCATAGGATGTCAACAGTTTTGGAGAGTAACTTATTAATAGTAGTGACACTACTAACTTAACATTGTTCAGACAGCTTCAGAGCAAATGACAAAGTTTTCAGAATAAAAGAGCTGACTCCTTTGTCTCGCCAAGTCTCATTTCATACATCCTAAATACACACAATTAAATAATAATTTTCACACTTTTTGAATAATTTGGAAAATTTTTATTTTAACTGGAAATGAAGCCCCAATAAAAATTCTCTTTTATTCAAACATCATTAGTCTCATATATCATTTCACGCATGCTCTTTACTGACACTTCCTCCGATTTGGTTAGCATATTAATTAACTTTTGAAAAACTTTATTAATATATTTATATAAATGAACTGGGGTGCCCTGTCACTCACCGAGAATGCGACTATACTCTGAAAACAAGCCCAAAAAAATTTACCCCGCAACTTTTTATATTTAAGCTACTTTTAAAAGTTGAAATAAATGGATATAAACAGGGGAAAAAAGGATATATATCTATAGCTATATAGATATATACGAGTCAAATTGCAGCACTTTCTAATTTGCGATTAACTACAAAAGAAAATTGTGCGACTGACAGCACTTTTTTAAACTTAAAATTATGAATATAGAAATACAAATTGAAAATGTGTGAAATTATACTTTTAAATACATGCTCTATCATAACAACAAAGTTTAAGGCTGCTCTGATGCAGCACGTTATTGACACAGAGCAGCATCAGAACAGCCTTTGATACTGGAAGCTGAGGTGGGTCAGAGCAGGCATAATTGGTCTGGATTTTACACGGCATTACACAGAATTTTGAGCACGTTTAGAGTATTCTTAACTCAGCTGTGTAGGTACACCTTAATTTGTATAAATAAGAGCACATTTTAGTTTTTTAACTGTATTAAGTGAAAAGTATAAAAAAATGCATCAAATTTAATGCGGTCACCCTAATTTAATTAAGTTATACATAATATTAAATAATGGTTATATATTTGAAGATACTGCAACCTTAAATAGCTAAAATGTACTTTGCACCTTTTGTTAGTAACTTCTTAACCCCACTAGGCTGTTCGGCCATTTACATTTTTGTTTGATTTATCAATCAGAGTGGTTCAAAACTTGGTGACTTTATTTAGATATACAATCAGGAAACATTTTTCAGTAGTCATAAAAAAAAAAAGTGGTTGTCTTGGCTGTTAGCAGTCAAAATTGACCAACCATAGGAAATGAATGGGGAAAGATGCTAACACAGAGCAATTTTAAAATAGTGGTGTTCAGCCATATATGTTTGAACCGGAGTCAGACTTTGAGAATGAACCAGGAAGTTTCCAAATGGTTATTTGATAAATGTATTTATTAGTTGTAGAGTTTTTTCACCAGTTGGATGAGCAACACACACAAATACTGTTACAACGTTGTGCTATAACAAAACAACACACACAAACAAATAAACATGCCCGTTGGAAGTGTCAGTCAACAGTCGTGGGCAGGGCCTGTACAAAGTGACGTCACTTTGTACAGAATCAGCAAACGCCTTGTTCTGAGGCACTGCTTATGATTAAAGAGGATTAAAAAAAAGGACTGGGTGGATTTTTATCATTATAAGGTGGTTGTGTACACACTGCCAACACACATTTATGTTCAAACACCATGTAAAAGTGAATTTTGCATAATAGATCCCCTTTAAGGTTTGTGTTAAAACCCCCACCCCAACACAAACACACAGAGAAATTAATGCCCACACACACTTAAGGTTTGTGTTAAACCCCCCAGAGAAATTAATGGGTGACACACACACACACTAGATCAAAGAACAAAAATGACTAAGTCAGGTGCCTTCCAGACAAAACACAGCACTTTCTTGTTATGGAAACAAATACATTTTCCCACAGCTCTGAGTTATAAATGTGGCCTCTTGGGCATTGCTCACAGTTCATTCTGTAGCAGCACCATGGTGAAACACTATAATGTTCATGAGACCCTGGAACAACTGCTTGACTCCAGTGATGAAGAACAAGGGGTTGCTGAGGTGGCTGCATAGAACAACTACTGGGTACCACTGTCACAATATGATTTTCAAATCATGTTATTTTTATTTTTCTCACCAGATGGAAGCAATCTGCCCCATACATGACACATTCTCATATTTTCTTTATATTTAAACTCATAGAATTTTAGATTTTTACTATAGTGAAGTTGCTTATTTACAAATGAAAAAATGTATATGTAAATTCAATATAAATAACCTAAAATCCCAAAAGAAGTGCATCATTTTATTATTACTACTTCAGCGAGTTAGGTGTTAGAACATTTAATAAAAAAAGGGGTACACCTTTATTGTATCTGGTCAAAAATGACCGCTAACTGCCAAGGTGTTGACCATTTTTGAACAGCTTAGGAGGGTTAAAAAGAGAAGCTTTAAATTATGACTAGCATGCGGAACAGTTTCAAAGTATCTTCCCCAACACTGGATGTCTATTAAATTTGTAGCATTTCACAGTACCTGGAAGTGCTCTCAAGCTGAAAAGGGAAGATGATGTTGCCTGTATTGCAGATCTGACAAATAAAACCCCTCTGGGTGCAAAGGTCACAGTTGTACACGTGTTCTGAGCCAAACTGAATCAGAGACTGCAGGTAAGATTCATAGTGCCCATCTGCTATCTGTGTGTCACATAGAGAATAAGGAACACAGAGATTACTGGACGTGTACAGTAGTTGTTCAGTATTATAATAATAAGTGGTTCCCAACCCTGTTCCTTGAGGTGCCCCAACACTGCATATTTTGTATATCTCCCTTATCAGACACACCCAATTCAGGTGTTAGATTCTCCACTAATGAGCTAATGAGTTTAATCAGGTGTGTTTGATTAGGGAGATTTCCAAAATGTGTAGTGTTGGGGGCCTCCAGGAACAGGGTTGAGAACCACTGAACTATACTTTTACATTTTCTGAAGAAAATGTGAGTGGGGTTTATCCATGCCAAATTCACTGCTATGATGCTATGGTGTTGGGTGTGGTTACCAGGGTGTTTCTATGTGGATGCTAAAGTGTTCTGAGTGTTTTTTTTAGTGCAAATGCTAGTGTGTTCAGGGTAGTTGCTACAAAGCTGATAGGTGGTTGCTTAAATGGTCAAAGTGTAAAAGATTTACTAGATATGAATCAGGACATTCCTTCAATTTTCCACATTTCTATTATTCACCAGGTTAAAATCATCAGTCTGACTGCTTAGAAAAGTAAAAGCACACCTCTCCTCAATAAACCACTCGATTTGAGGTATCATTCATGCCCATAGAACAAACGGTGCAGGACAAGTAATATACTGGATTTTTCACAAACCAATAAATTTGCAATGGATAAAATTATGTCCTCCCTACATGTCTCGTTGAATAGCCGGTTTCACTCAGAAATACATCAGAATAAGGAAGTTAAATGTGTTGCAAATGATGTTACAAATTGACTTTAATAAGTTTGAGCAAAAGTAAAGGATGTTTGCCTTGGCAATCACCACTTATTATAAGAACAAAATGAGCAGAAGATACCTGTTGCAAGTCCAAAATGCTGTATACATCTCTATTCTCCATTAAGTAACTCCTCTGTTGAAGTCTGCAGGGGAGGTGGGGTAAGGATTCTTATTACTTATACAGTATGTTGCAAACATCTATTAAAGTTGAAAACTTGATAACAAAACACATGCATTCAAGATCACACACACACACACACACACACATACATACATACATACATACACACACCTCGCCTGGACTTTCTTGCTGATCCCACTGCGGCACATTAGGAGGTAGTTGCCAAGGAAACAGAGTCTCTGTCTCAGGCTCCGTACTGTAGACATGATGTCAGTATGATCGAACAGGTCAGGATTTAAAGCGTCAAGGTTCAGGAGAGGCTCGTGCTCTATTTCAGCCAGCAACTTCAGGGCTTGTCTTGAGATCTGAACATATAGACACATACACAGTTGAAGAACAAAAATAACGTAACAGATTCACAACTTGATCAGCATTTCTCCAAAGCTGGAGAAAGTCTCAAATCCACACAAACATAAAACATAAACCAAACTATGAAATACTTTCTTTTTTAATAATGTCATGGAAAAATCTCTACTATTTAAATAAAATGTAAGATGCGATTTTCATCTCGTTGAATTTTCTTTTATACTCACATTACAGAAGTACAATGTGTTGTGAACATTGATTTGTGCTGACTTCAAAAGCAAAATGTCTATAAATTAAATCAAAACATGTAATAAGTGTTCACCTCACGTGATGTTAGGTCCCAGTTGTGCACCATGCGAGAGGGGATGATGCTAGTGTCTCCTTGGTGACAGGTCTCACAGTAGTACTGACCTGAGAACTCACAGAGTCGAGCTTTTCCCAAAGACAAACCGATCTGCCGAGAGCAACCTGGGGACACATTTACAGAGTGTCAGAAAGCACAAGCGCGAAAAACAAAACCTCAATAACATACAAATTAAAGATGCAAAGGACTGAAACATGTGGTCTATGGCCACACATGGCTAAATGACAAATAATAATGTCCCAGATGATGAAAAGAAAACTTGTTTTTCCAATCTAGATTAAAATCCAGACCCACTTTATATTAGGAGTCTTTTTCTACCATGTACTTCAGCATTTGATACTATGTACTGTTCTTGCATTGTACTTACATTTATAGTACCTGCATTAAATTACATCTGCAAATACACTAACTTTCCCCAAAACCTAAACCTACCCCAACCCTAAACCAACCCGTGCTTCAACCTCCGTAGTACCAAATGTGAATCTTGTGAGGATTTTACAGAACAACTTGTAGTGACACAATAAATACATTGTATTGTATGTATTTTAATTAAAGTCTTTCTAGCAAGTCAGTCCAATGGCGGCTATTTTTGGAACACTCTTGGGCAGCTATTTTTCTATGTAAACATTGGCATACAATAGCAGCTCCTATCTACTTGAATGGGGGAAAAATCTAAATCTCTAAAACAGTTGGTCAAGAATACGATCAAAGAACATATTTCAAATCAGCAGAAAAATTGGACAAAAGTGGTATCATGAATTGTGCTTCTTCACCTTAGATTATGCTAACGAACGCAATTTCCCAGCTTGTATGCAAATGCACATTCTCGGGTTGATTGACAGGTGATGTCTGTATCTAAAAGGCGATTAACTCTTTTACCTGTAAGGCGGGCCATCCTTTCTACATCCGTTGACCGTTCAAATTTCTCCCATTCATTTTAATAGAAGTGGCCCATCTCTGCTAAATAATCTCTTTTTTTAAAGTTAGTACATAGTAGTTAAAGAAAACAATTTTACTGGAAAGTGGGAACTAAAAGCTGCTTCTTCTTTTAAGACTTGACAGTACATGCCCACTGTTATGAATGTCTCTCTGCTCTTGACTGACCTACCCTCTCTCTTTGCCATCTCACTGCTCACCAATACCGGGCGGCACACGGAAGTGATTAAAGGTTTATTTGGGCGTTGATGTGTTGTTGTGGAGGTGGTCAGAAGCAAATGTCTACCACAGTGTGAGATCACAATGTGGAGGAAGTAGTGTACGAGTTGTTTTGGCAGCTTGGTTTCAACAAATGCACTTTTTGAGTGAGGATGAAGTTTTGAGTTCTGAAACTTACAGTATGTTTTTATAGTAGAATGAGCTCCTATACACCAACAGATCAAGGAAAATTTGATTCCTCATGTCATGACACCTTTAAATGCACATGAAATAATGATTTGTGTTGAAATAACGAGTCTTAAGAAAAAGCTGAATTCATCCGGAGAGGTGTTCATATTGCGAAAATGTAATTTTTAAGAAATCAGACAACTGGATGGCACCACTGAGCAATTGGAATCAACTATTCTAGAGAACGGTGCAATAAAATGCATTAAAATATTTTCACAAGGACAGAACGATTACTGTAATCAAAATAAAATCGGAATTGCCACACGACCTAGTACGATTATCAAACCATAAGGGCTGCTATTTCATTAATAAATAGTCTACACTCGCTACGTTTACTGTACAGAAAGTACTTTAATGTATGTGTGCAGCTCTGTTCTCTTTTGTGTGATCCATTGCTGGAGTGTGTGATGGGAAACAAATGTAAATGCTCGTGCAGCATTTAGGCAAATGTAAACAAATGTCCTGGTTCCCACTGCCAGAGAAGAGAGATTGCGTTTGTTATTGACTAAACTTCGGAGTTTATTTGTTCTGTCATGCAAATTTGTGAATAAATCAGCTTGTCCGCAACCCTCATCTTGTTTTTGTGTCATGTTGTTATTAAACAAAAATACATTTCTTCTTATTGGGTTCCACAAAAAAAAAAAAAAAAAACAACACAGGTGGAATATGAATCCGATCTTGTATGAATGTTTTTTCCCTCCATGTTTCACTTTTTTTTTTTTTTATTTAATTTTTACCTAACTTTAACCATTATTTTCAAAGAAGTCTCATAAAAACCTGAACTAATCTTGACATTAAAAGATTAAAAAAATGTTTTATCCTGCATGCTGACTTCCACACTGACTTTGATTTGATGAATACAATTAGGGATGGGCAATATACCGGTGGAAATGAATCAACTGCAATACATTTTTAATTATTGTTTCTAGGGCTGGGCGATATGGCCAACAAAAGATCACAATATTTATTCATTTTTTTTCATATCGTTTGATATCAATAGTTATAACCAATATACATTTCATACCATTAATGGGGGCGGAACTGCATTCCAAATACTTGTTAGACCTCAAGAATGAATTAAACATAACTTTGTTTACAAGTAAACTCCAGAGTTTAAAGTACACTTAATTTAGGACGTAATCCTACATAAGGTGTGTGACCTCTTTTCGATTAAATTTGGCAAAGTTCATCATCTTCAACTGATGTTTGACTCCTCTGAAAGACTTTGTGATGCGCCACACTCCAGCTCAGTAGGTGGCAGTACTGCACCATAAGACAGATTGCCAAGACCAATAAACAATCACAAGAAGAAACATTTTTTTCTGTGACAGCGCTATGGATCATAAATAAAAACAAAAAATTTAAAAAAAGTTTAACTAGTTGTTTTGTTCAGTTGATAGCTGTATTTCATTGCCAGTATTTTCTTTTTCGGTATACAGTGATATAATATAAACTTGATAGCTACCGGCCACTGAGCCTCACTGAAAAATAGGAATATGGTTTCTTTGAAAGCAGGGCTGCCTGCTAATACTTCAGTTAGCTAGTTCGATGTATAACTTTGCTGAACTGCTTGTGTTTTTAGCAATACATACCTGATCCAATCGTCTAGATGTAGAACACGGGCTAAACATCGAAAATTACTTAAACGTTTATCATTGATATCAGATTTTTTCCCATGATAAATATCGATATAATTTTATCGCCCAGCCCTAATTGTTTCTATCGCGGTGAAATGTGAAATGCTGCCACATGAAAGGGAATGCTTGTTCTAAAAAGAGATTGTGCTACAAATAGTAATATTATAATCATTACTTTTATTATTGTTATTACTTGCAAAATAAATACTGTGAATAAACATTTGTGTTATTTTTGCATTAAAAGATGGCTTTTTTAAGCCAGAGGGGAATTGACTCCCCCAGCTGAACCTGGTTTCTCCCAGGGTTTTTGGCTTCCTTGACACAGTCACCTTTGGCTTGCTCTCTAGGGGCCCAAAGACAATTCATTTTAAGGCAGGATTTTCAATGACATTTCAATTAAACTGCTCATTGAGGACTTTGAGGCATTACAGCATAATATTTTGTAAAGCTGCTTTGAAACAATGTGTACTGTGAAAAGCGCTAAACAAATAAAACTTTTTCTCACGGTCTTGGATAAGAGCGCACTTGATCTTAGACACACTTATTCAAGAGTGTGAATACATGTACAGATGGTTAAAATGAACATGTATTTTTTATGCCACCTATATGGTTCTTTCTGGTTTGGGTTTTTAATCTGTAAAAATAACGGAGTATTTTTGAATTATCCTTCAATGTTTTAAAATTTTGTAATTAACAAAAATGTTTCCAGGTAATGAAACATTTGCTTCCAAATTTTTGTACCTGCACATTTGTAATTTTGTGCGTCTAGTCCTCTCTCTTTGGGGACAATGGACAAGTGAGACAGCAGCACCCCATCTCCCTTCAGTCTGTGCTGGACCAGCCTGTGAACGCTCCCCTCTTGCCCACCACTGGTCGATGAGGCGCCCTCAACTGTCCCATCATCCTCCGTCTCCAGATACGAGTCGAGTGCTCCTCTGATGAGGCTCCTCCATCCACGCGCTTCCTCGCCACTCTCTGCTCTCAAAGTCAGGGTCTCCTGTGCAGTCAGAACCTTGAAGAATGCAGGGCTACCTAGAGAAACATCTGGAACAACATCCCTGATTGTCCCTATGGGGTGAGAGAATAGAGGCATCTTGGAGTCCTCTTGGACCCAGTAAGCCCTGAGAGTTTCCAGGGAGAGTGAGAGCACCAGAGACCTCCATCCGTTCTCGTCCATTTTCTGATAGACCACCGTCTCCTTGATAGCATCTGGTTCTGGGTCTGTATGACGGGTCCAGTCTAAATTAGGAGAATTAGGCAGTTTTGTGATGGTGTGCTCGGGGCTTGAGGGTGGCGATAGGACTTCTCGGTCATTGGGCATTTGTAGCACCTCCAACTGCTTGTCCTTCAGCATGGGTCGTAGTTTGCAGACAGCCTCCATGATGCGGTCAACCCAGTCTTCAGCCTCCCCTCGAGACGGCGCTCGCAGGTAGAGTGTCTTGCCTGGGAAGCAGAGCTGGAAACGTCCCTCAGTACCAGAGGACAGGTGGACATCCTCGCAGCGCAGCAGGGACAGGTTTTCGTAGCAGGTGCGCTCCTCTGCATTGATGTAAAGCCGCAACTCAAAGGGAGAGAGCTCACAGTAGTAATCCCACCACATGCCCACCGCACTGCGGCGCTCCAGCTGACCCAGCTTCAGCAGACCTCTGAATGGGTTTAGCAGACCTAAAAGAAAGAGACAAAGTTACAATCTCACTGCTATCAACAATATAAAATAATTAAATTCTGATTTAACTGACGAGTTGTGTACACAGCCGCTGTAAAGTCCTGATAAATGTTCTAATTTATTAAATTCTATTTTAATGCACCAAAATGTAACATTTCTTGGAAACTGCATTTACAGTCAGTTGGGCTAATGAATACTTGGCAAAAGAATAGCTTATTCTGATTATTATTGCAAAAGCATTGATCTATTTATTGACGTACATATATAACATTGGTGTCTTTTATCATATCTCTGTTGTAGGACTGGGTGGTTTTTCAGATTTGTCTGATTCATTCGAATTTGCATTTTGATATGATTTAAAACAAAAATTAAACATATTGCAAACGCAATAGTTAGATACGTTGTAAATCCACCAACGGCTGAATATGGAAGAGAAAACAATTCATAGCGCTTATCTTAAAGGCCTGTTTAACCTATAATAAAGCATTAGTTACCTTACAGTTATTCTGCTTAATTTCAAATCATGGAAAGGCTATATATAAGGGAGAATCAAACATCTTTGCCATGATGATTCAGATAGATCCCTAATTATTGCTTTGTTCTTAGACATGTTTTAAGTGTACTGCATCAATAGCCAACATTTGGCAAGTGATCATTTTGATAATCATTACAATTCAACTAGCAAAGTTTAATTATTTCATATTTCTGTGTTGTGCAGCGTCAACCGCTAGAGGGCGCATCTCTCTCTGCAGGGGTTTATGAATATACACACAAATTGTTTGATATACAATGAGTACTTTTTAGATAAACTTGATAATTTCTAGATATTAATTTCTAGATACTGTTTTAGATAGACTTGGTTTAGACAAAATGAATACCTACACTGTCTAAGATTTTGGTCTCGTGGCTTGATGTCCGAGGCTTTTGTCCCTGGCTGGAAAGTTTATAGCCCTGGATTGCACTGGCCCCATAGTGGAAAATTGACTATTGTATTTAATTTTTTCACCAGCTTAGTAATCAGTATTGGCAAAATCCTTTATCGGTTTACCTCTAGTTATTAGTCATCAATGTAATTGCTGTTTCACTTGTTCTCTAAATAAAATGTCCTTGAACACTCTTGCATATCATGTGAACGTTACTGGGTTTCCCTTTTTATATGGTCATGGCAGGAGTTGGAAATATTGGATAATAATAATAATAACAATTCCTTACAGTTAAATAGTACTTTTCTAGGCACTCAAAGCGCTTTACATAGTATAGGGGGAATCTCCTCAACCACCACCAGTGTGCAGCATCCATCTGGATGATGCAACTGCAGCCATAGTGCTCCAGTACACTTACCATACACCAGCTATTGGTGGAGAGGAGAGAGTAGAGTGATACAGCCAATTATTGGATGGGGATAATGAGAAGGGTCAATGGGGGGGATTTGGCTATGACACCGGGGTTACACTTCTACTCCAGTATGGCCCAATATATTTAAAACCTGGGATCAAACCTCCAAATTAAAGCCCAGAGCACGATCCAACACTTAAAAATGTGTGACAATTTGAAAGTTCATTATACCTTTCAAAACTAATTTTAGCACTATCTGAAACCAAGCAAAGATAAGTTAATGCATCACAGTCAGCCCATGAAGGAAATTTTTCTGCATGGCTTAAACAGCAAGAAGGAAGTATTCAACAACACAGGAAATGTATGCACCCTTATCACATCATGGCATACAGTTCAAAAATAGACTACCCAAATAAATTTCTTTTTTTTTTTTCACTGCCATGTAGCTATGGTCTCTGTGAGTAAAAAAAAAAAAACAGTCTAGCAGAAGTAACTACTATTTAGCAGCTTGAAGTATTTTAAAAGGTGATGCCAGTTTTAATTACACTATCATGGAAAAATTAAGACACGCTATTACAAGTGCACCTTGCTTAATGCTACTCAAATGATACATTAAATAAATAGCTTTTTGTCTTGTTTTTTCAGTAAAAATATGTAAACTTCCTTAAAACTACACAATTTTACTTAAGCAAAATGACAAGATATTTAGTCATTTTCAGAGAAATCTAACAACATTTACTGAGGTTTATGGCTAAAAATAACTTCTTATCCCATTGGCCCTTTTTTCTTGTTTTAAACTCCTGAGACCAGAGCGTGACTGCTGTGTGCATTTTCCATTCCCTTTTTTGATTTGTAACTGGTAGTCCCTAAGAAATATGCACAAAAAAGAAAATTATAAAAAGGTTATCCTAAAAATGTATGTCCTTATATGTGGACAGTGGGACCAAAGGCGGGTGCACACTGTACGATTTTGGCCACGATTCTGCCGTCTGAGACAAATTATGGGAATCCTAAAGGATTTCTCTCATCTCGAGACAAACTCGGCAATCTTACAACGTTCAGTGTGACATGTTTACAGACGGCCGATTAATAGCCTTTGCGTTGATCTTCAGCCTCCGACAAAGTTCTGGGAGTGCAGAAATTAAGCATTGCAGTCGTAGAGTGTGACTTCTATTACGACGGCCAGAAGAGAAAGTCCGCACTTCTCTCGCACCCCAGTTCACTTGAAAAGTAACCTGCTCCGCGTCTGAAACATAGCAACAGTTATGCCCAGTTATCACTCTGCTCAAGCACTTTCAACGTTTTTCTTTTAATTTTATATAAAACGTTTTAATAAATAAGCAGAAAATACTTGGGGAAAAGTGTAACACCTCAGCAATATGAATCGTCGTTTTCAAATATGAATATCGTTTTTTTCCCCTTTACATTTATCATGCATTTTTTTACAACGTTATTTGAATTACTAATTTACTTTAAAGGGGTGTAACGTCTTTAGTTAAGATTCACACCACTCCAATTTAATTTGTAAATAAAAAACAATTTATACTGGTAAGTATTTACGGGATGTTTTAATCCAAATCAGAAAATTCAGTTGGATACAATTATAGACATCTATGTCATGTTTGTGCATCATCCATAGGGAATTTGCAAGCATGATATAATATTAGCCTATTTCAATTTTCGAAATTTTGTGTGGCCTATAGGTTACTAATCTAAAAGAGGAGAAAGTCGTACTATAACTCTCCAATCTGAACAGAGAGGTTTGTAATTTTTCATGCCACAATTAATATTTACTTGTTGTAGCTCATCATTACTGTAGGCTACCTGAGACACATTTACTGATCGGGACGTTTTGGACATGTCGGCTATGATGTATATTGTGCAGTCTGACAATGTCGCACAGTGTGCCATGGCGATATCAATGCGTTCATATCGTACAGTCTGACAAGCAACAATTGTAAAGGACTATTATAAATCATAGTGTGCACCCGACTTAAGTTGAAATTATAAATAATACCAAGTTATAGATGCGATGTTTGCAGGAGTGTTGGTTATTCATGTTTTTGAGACTTTACGTACATTACATCAAACATTTGCATAATTATTCTGAAACTAAGTAATGGCCAGCATCCTCCAATCAGGAGGTTAAGTTTAAACTACAGAAATGTTTAAGATTTCTCCTTAAACAATGTTAGTAAGCGATTATATAACACTAAAATCATGTTACCACATATTGTTTACATCTTGTGGTTTTATTTCTGAAAAAGTGAGTATTTTAACGTTTACGAATAGGATCCATTCAGTGTTCTAAAACAACTTGGTTTGGCACATTCAAGAGCCAAGTAAAAAAACAAACAGAATTTTCTTTTTCTAACTGCGAGAGTACATTTTTATCAATCTCTCTTAAGAGAGTTAGCAACATAAGTGACAGCGACCATTGGCGATGCGATATAGGCATGTCCAAGCAATGCAACAATGGCACAAAAATGTTCAACTGAGCAGCGATGCAATGCGGCAACAACCAACAGGAATGCAGACATAAGAGCGCATGTGATCTGTCTCCTGAGAGACAATGTAGTCCAGAGCAGGCAAGACAGAGGAGAACTTAATGTTACTGTGAGAGATTTCACTGTTCTATATGACATGTCTCAGTGATATGTTCAAAATGATGTATGGAAAAACATGTCAGGCATTGTCTGCTGTGGCGAGCAGGGTGTGGCGGAGTGGCATCTGGGCAGAGCGAGGTTGGGAAGATAAGTGGTGAACGAGTTTCACTTGTGCGCCACACTGGTCTTGCATTCCAGCGAGTGGCAGACAGGGAGAGATTGATGCACAGAGCTGTGTGCGTGCCATTATGTTATGTGTGACATTGAGAAGTGTAGTGTGTTTAAGTTGAGCATTAAAGTTCGTTGGAGTGTTTACCCTGTCCCTGCTTCCTCCTTTCCACCCAACCACAAACCTTGTTACATTGGTGCCGAAACCCTGAAAGGAGGAAGGATGCACTGTCATGGAGTCCTGGCCACAGCCGTCCGCCAGAAGACAGAGGAGCCTGCAGCTGTCCACCAGGAGGCAGTACACTTGGCTGAGGACCATTTGACAGTGAGTTTGGGGGATGGCAAGCCCGTCTCACTCTTCTCTCTCTTTCTCACTCTCCTCCCTCCCCCTCTCCTTTCTCTCGGGTGTGGCGGAGTAAGTCGCAGGCCAGAGTACTCCCCGGCCTGAGTTTGGAGATGTGAGTATGTGGCGAGCAGGGCAGATAAGTAGTGAACGAGTTCCACCTGTGCGCCACACCAGCCTTGTGTTCCGGTGAGGAGCGGGGGAGTATTTAAGGAGAGGAGACAGTGGTAGAGGGGGAGAGAGATGCATGGAGCGGAGTGTGTCAATTTGGCTATGTGTGACATTGAGATGTATAGTGCGTTTAATTGAGTGTTAAAGTTCGTTGGAGTGTTCATCCGGTCCCTGCTTCCTCCTCTCCACCCAACCATGAACATTGTTACATCTGCATTCAAAGTTAGTTTGATTTATGCATTGATAATCGTTGATATGAAACATTGAGCACAGCTGCAATTTAAATACAAACTCTTTTTTTTCCTAGAGAAAGCTTGTTTTTAAAGGACAAGATAAATTAGAATGATATCTTATTTTTACAAGCAATACATTTAATTTGTGATCAGATTATCAAAAGCAATGGCCAGTTGTGCAGCTCATCAATAAGGTTAGAGCGACCAATAGTAAGAATGCACACTATGACCAACAATACAGCAACTCCGCGACCTCCAATTTCTGTATGTGGAAATGTCCATCTTACCATTCTGTCTCCGGTGCACAACACTAGGTGGTGGCTGGAGACTGTCTGGTTCAAGGGTGGGCGTCACCTGCCCATTCATTTGTGTAACATCAATGATGGCATGACCTACAGAATTGCCAGTTTCTTCAGGTGTGTAGAAGTCCTCCTCTGATATCCAAGATGTGGATTTCTAGGTGACACAGAAAGGCAAGTTAAAGTGGATTTTACTAAATTGTTTTTAGATTTTTAATCAGTCTCAATGCGATTTGGGACTGTTTTAAATACATTTACAGTTCATTTCAGTGGACCAAGAAAATTACGCTACAAAATGCATCATACGATGAAAATCTACTAATGAAGTAAAAATTAATCAATGTCTGAGAATATGAATACATAAAACACTTACACAGGAGGAATACAGGGAGTCAGAGGATGTTCTCCTTCTCACAATACTTGTGGAATATTTAAGCACAGCATGGCTGGAATTTCCCACTGGACCAGGGGCAGGAGAGGTCTCTAAAGTAAAAGTGTCAGGGTCTTTAAGGTCAGAGATCTTCTCTGCAGTCTCGGTGAGAGAAAAAACTTCAGGGGAACCAAAAGAAGAGTCTCTGTTCTCGTTCTTCTTCTCATGTTCGTAAGTCTCAGTGACTGCATTTCTAACGTTCAGCCTTGTGGTTTCAACTAGAGTCTCAGACACTTTTTCTTTTGTTTCTTTTTTGGTCTCCTGCAATGTTTCTGTGGACATCTTTTCTGAGCAAGTTTCAGAAGGTTCTGTGAAGTTTGTGTCTGATTGGTGAATGTCCTGTGCAGTTGGGTTAGGCATCAGGCCATCAGGGATGTGCACTTCACTGTCGGAGATCCCATGTGTGGCAGCAACACTCAGGTTGTCTGGAGCAGGCATGAAAACATCAAAGGCTTCCTTCATCAAGTCCTGACTACAGGAGCTGTTCTCTCTGAGAAAAAAAAAAACAACCAAACATATGGGTTTAATTTAAATAATGAATACCTCCAAAAATGCTGAACAATACTATTTGATCTGCAATATGATTATTAATATATACAGTATATTCTAAAACATTTAATCGTTTCCTTTTTTACCACAGTCATGGGCAAACATGCTCGAATACCAATAGAAATACTGTTCAAGAAAAGTTGTTCACTCTTGACAATTTTTTTTATAATACTTAAATATTTTTAAATAAAAATACTGTGAAAAATAAAGGGGAAAAACACCTTCACTGTGTACCTTTTTTTGTCCACTTTGTGATAGGGTGTCAGCCCACTTTTTATCATTATTTTTGGAACTCAATAAATCTTTATTATTAGATTAAGACATCATTACAGTAATATATATTTTGTATAATAATAACAATATAATTTTTTGTTATAAAACAGTACCATATTTGTGCAATAATTTCTTAACTTGCATGCAGCATTGCAATTCGGTCCAGTTAAATCCTAAAGCCTTCATTTTGGCAGAAGCCTTTATTTTGGGGCAACACTGAAGAAGTTTGTAGTAGAGTTGACGATGGCCTTTTAACCCCTTATACTCTGGTGCATTTTTGGGCTGTCAAATAGCAAAAAATTGGTCAAATTTTTCAGAGAACCACCCAAATAAAAATTAAAAAACCTCCAATTACATTTACATAAATTCATTTGGCAGAAGCTTTTATCCAAAGTGACTTACAAAAGAGGACAACATAAGCGAATCATCTTAAGGAGACATTTGTACGAAAAGTGCCACAAGTTTCACTAGCATCAGAATAGCTTTCAAAACAGATTTAAGTGCAATAAGAATATATATTATTATTCTTTTTTTTTTTTTAATTTTAGTGACTGGTTAAGTGCTCTTGGAAAAGATGTGTTTTTAGCCATTTATTTGAATACAGAGAGTGAGTCAGCTTCACGGATGGAGTTGGGAAGGTCATTCCTCCAACATGGTATGATGAAACTGAGAGTCCGGGAAAGTGTGTTGGTACAACAAGGTGACATTCCTTAGCCGACCGCAGGCTTCTGGCGAGAGTGTAGATCTGCATAAATTATTTAGGTATGCTGGAGCAGACCCAGTGACTGTTTTGTATGCCAGCATCAGAGTCTTGAATTTAATACGTGCATCAACCGGCAGCCAGTGGAGAGAGACAAAGAGTGGTGTAACATGTGCTCTCTTTGGTTCATTAAAGACCAGACGTTAAAAATAATATTGTGTTTATAATCTTATGATAAAAACATTTTGGGAAAAAAAAATTACTCAAAATATACACTCACCTAAAGGATTATTAGGAACACCATACTAATACTGTGTTTGACCCCCTTTCGCCTTCAGAACTGCCTTAATTCTACGTGGCATTGATTCAACAAGGTGCTGAAAGCATTCTTTAGAAATGTTGGCCCATATTGATAGGATAGCATCTTGATGTTGATGGAGATTTGTGGGATGCACATCCAGGGCACGAAGCTCCCGTTCCACCACATCAGAAAGATGCTCTATTGGGTTGAGATCTGGTGACTGTGGGGGCCATTTTAGTACAGTGAACTCATTGTCATGTTCAAGAAACCAATTTGAAATGATTCGAGCTTTGTGACATGGTGCATTATCCTGCTGGAAGTAGCCATCAGAGGATTCTGACTCTACCATCTGAATGTCTCAACAGAAATCGAGACTCATCAGACCAGGCAACATTTTTCCAGTCTTCAACTGTCCAATTTTGGTGAGCTCTTGCAAATTGTAGCCTCTTTTTCCTATTTGTAGTGGAGATGAGTGGTACCCGGTGAGGTCTTCTGCTGTTGTAGCCCATCCGCCTCAAGGTTGTGCGTGTTGTGGCTTCACAAATGCTTTGCTGCATACCTCGGTTGTAACGAGTGGTTATTTCAGGCAAAGTTGCTCTTCTATCAGCTTGAATCAGTCGGCCCATTCTCCTCTGACCTCTAGCATCAACAAGGCATTTTCACCCACAGGACTGCCGCATACTGGATGTTTTTCCCTTTTCACACCATTCTTTGTAAACCCTAGAAATGGTTGTGCGTGAAAATCCCAGTAACTGAGCAGATTGTGAAAAACTCAGACCGGCCCGTCTGGCACCAACAACCATGCCACGCTCAAAATTGCTTAAATCACCTTTCTTTCCCATTCTGACACTCAGTTTGGAGTTCAGGAGATTGTCTTGACCAGGACCACATCCCTAAATGCATTGAAGCAACTGCCATGTGATTGGTTGATTAGATAATTGCATTAATGAGAAATTGAACATGTGTTCCTAATAATCCTTTAGGTGACTGTACAGATCTGAAATGTAGGTGGCGCTCTAATGCATTTTAGCCCAAACAGATGTGCTCGTCCATAGACATTCAATCTAATGTTCAGTTCAAACACCACCCTCGATGTTTCATTGAATATCTTAGCCCCTGTGTGGATTACATGCAACATTTTATCATCAATAGAAAATATATTTTCTGAGGATTAGTTTTGCATGCTTTTCTTTCATATTTTGTTCTGGACATCTAAGACATAACATAAAATTATTCAGCCAAGCAAGCTCACAGACAAGTATACAATTGCTAATTTTTTAGGGAAATTCCTAAGGTAAATGCAGATATAAACGTCTTAGCTATTTGGGGCTTACAGCAGCAGTTATTGGAGCATAAATGAGATGTTTGTATTTGATGACTAAGAGAAATACTTTTTCACTTTTGATTCTTTTGAAAATCTTTCGACCTGTGGTATTAGGGCAACTGTACAGCCACATTACTGAGAGTGAGAGCTTTCATTTGATATATGACATGTCCATTTATGTGCATGTGAAGGATGTTTTGAGGCCTTATTTTGTATACGTATACTTTAATGTTTTAAGTGTATACATTTTTTCATTCCCTCATGGAATCATGAAATTGGTGTCTAATTAAAAAAACAAAACAAAAATTTGCCACATATATTTGTCTATAAATAAATATTAAAATAACAAATGTTAGGTTACGTCATATAATTTCTCACCTTGGTTAATTTTCTTTGTTTGGCTCATTATTTTTATGACTATTTTCCTCCAATTTTTCATAGCACAAAAACTGCCAAAATGAAGACAAATGTATTTCTGTACAACTTGAGATTCATATAAGCCTGGTGTCCTCTCTTCTTCTGAAGTGAAAAGCTTCCCACTGCGGGCACACGAAAAGGGAATAACGCAGGCTGACATTGCGCGCAATACAACGAACTGTAGATTAGGTCTTCGAAAGCTAAGACTAAAGCTAAAGTTTAAATGCCTGTGGCAGCAAAGCGCTGTTATCATTGGCATGGCATCACACTGTACACTTGTGGCATCAACTCAAGGGGTTTCTGATGAATTGTGTTAATATTTTCACCAGGAATTGTGTCTGACAATGTAAAAAATTTTTTAGGACATAATTAGTCAAAAAAACGGTAATTACCAGCTAACGGAAACCTTGGTACGCACATACAGTAAGCACGGTGACCAGCGCATGCAGACTGTTTATTTAGCCCTTGCAGTTTGATAATGGCTTGACATCAAATATGCCATTCTCGATTTTGTTTCAATTAAACGTTCAGCCATACTTCGAATCAAAACCTCATCCTACCAAGACACAATGCGATGAGTTTTGAGCATGAAGTAACTTTAGGACTGTC
The DNA here is from genome assembly GCF_025860055.1 of Xyrauchen texanus. Classification (NCBI taxonomy): domain Eukaryota; kingdom Metazoa; phylum Chordata; class Actinopteri; order Cypriniformes; family Catostomidae; genus Xyrauchen; species Xyrauchen texanus. The sequence goes on from NC_068308.1 coordinate 10,916,988, forward strand.
ACTTTCGATTATTTTTGTAATCAAGTGAATTGATCATTATTTTGACAATATATTTAAATCGAGTTATTGTGACAGCCCAAAGTAACTTTTCTGCCCTCACTGACAGCAAAATGCAGCAGAAAGTGACAAAATCACAGCCATTTTGTAAAACATACAATTATGTAAAGCAAGATTATTGACCAATAAGATGTCACAGTGGGCATGGCTACCAAGCGTTACATGACAAATACTGGACAAGACGACCGCCGCTGCTGTTGGGACTAGCATGACAACGAGAGAAGGGTCAGGATGGTTGAGGAGTTGACCAACAACCAACTAATTACTGAGGTCAACTAGTTTATCAAGTTTTTTTCTATTTTTTAGCAGTGGTTCTTTTAAAGACGCAACTTCCCGGAGGTTTGTAGCACGCTAACAGTAACAGTAGCCAAACTATTGGACTGTCAGCATGATTGAACCGTCATTAAGAAGTAACGTCTCAACATTTATCGCCTTTGAAGTACTGCCACACAATTTACAAAACAATTCCTGTCAGACATATTTTTAGATTGTCGGTGCATGTACACATGCAGACAGACACCTTTGGCAGTTCTGTCGCATCTCGCTGTTTATTAGCATCTTACTGCATCAGCGTTTGGTTTAAGACCTGTCAAAATAAAATAATTTGCAAATGTTCAAAAATCGTGGTTACAGTAGTCTATACGCATTATAATACAAACTATTTAAAAAGTATACATGTATTCGCAAGACATAAACATTATGTTAACATGCTTTTATTGTGGTTAAACCATGGATTTACCAGCCATCTGGTGTTTATCAGATAACAGGGTTTACCGATATTACGTCGTCATGACAACATAGTTGGAATATTGGATTTGACTTTACCCCGATATGGTTGGTAAACGATTTTGACACAAAAATAATTTTAACATATATAATGTTTACAACTTGTGTCTATGCTTTTAAAACAGTGTGTATTTTAATGTTTTATGACTGACCCCATTCACTTCCATTGTAAGTGCCTTATAGATTAAATTACTCTGACGTCACAACGCAGGAAACCCCGCTTTCGGGTCTCATTCCTCCCATTATATCGTATAAGGTGGTCTTGATCATAATAAGATCATTGTTAGATCATATCTTTCACAGCGACAGCAATTTGGAAATTAAGCTTTTTGCGATCAGAGTTTGCACAATTTCTTTGTAAAAAAAGTTAATATCCACCAACAACCTCTGCAGGTCAATTGTGTCTAATAGAGCAGATACAATAACAATGTATATCAATGAAATGTCATAATTTATGTAAAACCCTGAGTTTTAACAGTAACTTCATCTATTGGGAGCTCTTCAACATTTTGCGGTCAATTTAACTTAATTCATACTGAACCTGGAACGTCACTTCACAGATCGGGGTCTGTGTCATAAGACAGACTAGTCCTTCACTACTCATTCAGCCAATCCATGTCAATTTTGAAAATACACAGAGAAAGACAAAATGGAAGGCTATAAAAGGGCACAAACTCTACTCACTCCGAAAGGGTGTTCTTCTGTTGTGCATTGCGGCTGATGTCGGCGTCACAGCTCCAGCGTTCTTTCTCTGGACTCCTGAGATCCTGACCCTGCAGCAGACTATCAGAGCTCAGGCTGGAGGACAGCCGTGATAAGCCTGATGTATCCAGACTCAGGTTTGATAAGGTCAGAGGTGTGCTCGGATCACAGCCCTCACTCTGTTCCTTCCTTGGCTCCCTCTGAAGCACTTCCAGAGCCCAATCTGAGCCTCCGGACCCTCCTGATGACTGGGAGACCGTATCCCAAGACTCCTTGTGTTTTGGGCAAAGCTGTTGCTCATCGGCAGGCGTGGGAGGGCATAGACCTGCAAGAACCAGCGGTGTGTTGGTCCACTCATTCAGCACAGCTGATTTGTAGGACAGCTGGAATGTCAGCGAGGCCAAGCCCTGCAGGAGGGTGAGAAGAACCTCGCGGTCCTCTGGGTCCATGAGAAGGGCTCCTGGCTGGTAGTAGGAGCCCAAGTTGGAGCCCTCGCGGAGCAGTGAGGTCAGGTAACATTCCAGAAGCCCGTCGTTCAGCGCCAGGCGAACCCATGCTCTACAGCGGCCAATGTCTGAGTTTATGAAGTTAAGACGTTCAAGTTCTTGAACTACATCCCTGTGGTACACAAAAGTTGCATGTGACAGTTAGGACTGTGCTGATAAAACCATCTATTGGGATATTGGGATTCTTTTTAGAACTAGTTACAGTCTGCATGATTCCACTGAGGTGGATTTAACACTACAAATTGTTTTTAATAATAATAAATAAAAAAGTAAAATGCAATAACAATTGCTTTCAGAACATTGTCCATTTTTTTCTTCCTTAAAAGTACTTAACGTACATGATTGGTAAGGAAGCCAGAATTATTTCATTTTTTACATTCCCATCCCTTACCTTGCGTGGGTGGTAACAGATCCTACAGATCTGCAGTTTCAACCATGATTATCATATAGTGATTCTTTGAAATGTATTGAAAGGTGACATGTTTCACGATGTGTATCGAATCATGAGGAAGTGGCCGACCCCCTGCCCTATTGATCATGTTCCATTATATTTTTCTATATATTTCCATTGTCCAGTATAACAATGTCTGAATGTGTAAATAGGAATGTGTCTGAATGCACTTTAAAATGTATTGTTACAAAAGATCAAATAATATTCTGCGTAAACTTCGCTCGAAATAATGTTGGTGAAAAAATGGTCAATGGTGTCACTCAGTTATTGACTAAACAAAACTAAACCAAACAAGAAACCCTAAAAGGGTGAGTAAATGGCCTTTAAGGGACCTTTAGGGAGTGAGTATCACTTGACTATTGGCCATAGACTGTGAAGCTAATTACTGAACCACATGATTCAACTAATCCTGCAGGCTTGTCACAACTCCCACACACAGTTTCCTTTCCATGCCTCTTTTGGTTTAAATGCCTCTTTTGGTTTAAAACGGGTGACCAGTTGCTCACTCGGAAAGACCTTATTTATTTATTTATTTTTTTACAGAGGAATGTGAAGACTGCAGATTGCATTATTAATTGAATCTGTTTCTATTCACAAGTATGCCACAGTTTAGGGATGGGAATCATAAGGAACTGGCCAGAAACTGCACTGCCTGATTTTAGTCTCAGGAGCCTTCTTGGTGAATTTCAAGCTGGATATGATGTAGTCAGATTCACTTAAATGAACCAGCTCATTAGAGTCATTCCTTTGGGAACAGCATTGTAGTCCTATGCTTTTCAAGCAGTAGACTCAAAAGTAATGGCTCATAAGAATCATTTCTTCAGGAATCAGATTTCACTGGTCTCACTGCATGTTTAGTATATGTCACCAGTCCTGCTCGACTCGCTCTGAATGGGATTCAAACCGGCGTCTCTGGCATGGGAGGCAGGCACGCTAACGAGGAGGCTAAAGGCTACCGCATCTATCGTCAGTCGCTAGTGCACCTCTTGAGGCCAGGGGAGTTAGGTTTACACATACTGCACAGCTATCACTTACCAGCTGGCTCCTGTTACACATGTAGATTCAAAAGAACCAGCTCATAAGAATCATTTGTTGGAAATTAGACTAGCCTGGTCACAACAGGGCTGTGTACAGTGCATCCAGAAAGTCTTCACAGTGCTTCACTTTTTCCACATTTTGTTATGTTACAGCCTTATTCCAAAATGGATTAAATTAATTATTTTCCTCAAAATTCTACAAACAATACCCCATAATGACAACGTGAAAGAAGTTTGTTTGAAATCTTTGCAAATGTATTAAAAATGAAAAACAAAAAAATTTATATGTACATGTATGTGATTGTGACGTGCCTCTAGGCCCGTCCTACTGAGGGATTAATGTGAAACACCTGCAGAGGATTATAAAAGGTAATGGTTCTCTGACTTTAGGGGCTTCGGTTACCCTCTAGTTTTCTGTTAATTTGGGTTGCTGTTTTCGTTGTTATTTGTTTGCTTTGCTTTGTGTATTAGTTTAGTTTGGAAAGTTATGTTCGCAGGCCTGTGTTTTTGGAGTGTGATTCTTGGGTTGATTACGTAGTTCATTCTTTATTGTTAAAAGATTTTTTGACTGATTTATTAAAGATTTTTTGACTGACTTTGTTCTCGTTGCCTCCCTGATTTGTCGTGGCTCAGAGCCGGCCGTGACAGTGATCAAGTGAAATCAAACTTGAAATCATGATTGTGCCTTGAGATTGCAATGGCAAGATATACAGTGAAAATGAGTTACAGTTTGGTTTGTTTTCACCTAAAACCAATTTAATCGCTTCAGAAGACATATATTTAACCACTGTAGTAGTAAGGATAACTTTATGCTCCCTTAATGTGCTCTTGTACCTTGAAATGTCTGACCACCATTCACTTGCATTGACCTATAGAGCTGAAATATTCTTCTATAATCTTTGTTTGCATTCTGCATTTGAAATAAAGTCATACACATCTGGGATGGCAGGAGAATGATGATCACCAAGAATCAAATAATTTGCAATGGGTTTAATGAACTGTTCCGTAATTTATGCAATTTACATGTACCTTTAATACTTAAGTACATTTAATTTCAGTTACTTTAATACTTTTACTCAAGTCGTTTTCTCATGAGCTACTTTTTAACCATGAAGGTAACTTTACTTTCACTCAAGTATGACAAATAGATATTTTATTCAACACTGTCAATACTTCCATGATCCATGTCTCGATATTTATATTCAGCTATTTGTGTATTCATATCATGCAAATACAACAAAGTTGGCACCCTGTTACTTCCAAATCAATTTAATGAGCTCAATAAGAGACAAAAACATTATGTTTCAAGCTATATGCTCTTCATTAGAAACAAGTATATCAATAAAATATACCCAAATTAATTGGAATGAAAATTGGAATTGATTGAAATGTAATTGAATCAAATTATGATAACGTGATGTATCGACTCATGACATGTATTGCAATACGTATCATATCGTGAGGTGCCAAGCGATACTCAGATCTAGGTCACACTGTGCATTTTGCGTTGTAGATTCAAAAGAACCGGCTCATTTGAGTCATTCGTTCAGAAATCAAGTGATCAAGATTATTTTTGTTAGACTTTAAAGTGATTTTATCATTTGAAGATCTATGCATTGTGCTAATTAGGCTCATAGCTCACTGTGCACTAATCTGACATTGTGTTTGATGCATCCATGGCAATAAAGGTTCTTTATTCTTGAGTCCAACTCCTGACAAATAACAGAATAACTTTTGTGAACTCTCACGGTTTACCAAACATTACAAAAGGTTACCATGCACATATTTAGGGTATTAAGGCTTTATTATTAAACATTAAATGCATCCAGGACTTAAACATTTTAAAGTCCTCCATACTGTTGCACGAATTCTGTCGCTTATATGAACTTAAACCTTCAGCTTTGTACACAGCCATGGTAAACTCCAGTACTGCACCTTATCTTTGTGTTTGGAAGCGTTTTGTAAATCAAAGGCTGTTCTCTGTAGTCCTTCAAATAAATGCGCTGCACCTGTGAGACGCAGATTCCCTGAGCGCACACTCGAGTGTCTGTGCTCGCGCTGCTGTAGTGCAGCATGCACTCGGCCGAACAAATTATATTTCACATAAGGCTGCATTTACATGGATTTATAATAGAGGTCTCAAAATAAATAAATAATTGATTTAGAGCTTGGGGCCCTTTGGGTTTAGAGGCCCCTGGGCAATGGGCCAATCGGCCCGGTTGTTAATCCGTCCCTGAATAGGGGTAGCGCTGCCACTGAATAGTGCTTCAGGAAAAATGTCAGTGGTTTAGTATGGTGTTCAGTCCACATCAGCAGAAAAATTCACGTTCAAGATCCAATAATACAAACCGAAAACCAGTAAAATAATTTTGGTATTTCATTTTGGTTCCAAATACCATTCTCAACTCTACACGAGATATTATTTGAAAGCTTAAAAATGTCAACTTTTCATTGTGTCAGTTCCAAAATCTACCAACAGCTTTATTAATGGATTAGAAACTATTTATTTATCTTTTTTTTTTTTTTTTACTTAAGTGTGTACATTTCATTTCAGCAATTTTGTGTATTGGCCATCATTTAAATGTAGAACACCATTTATAAATTGCCAAGTCAGTTGACCACTAGTTCCTACACCCCCAAGTAAAACTAATCTAGATATTTTAACTTATGACCCACCTGTGGGTGACGGTCTTAAGCAGGCTCCAGAAGACAGGCTGAGGAAGGGCTCCTCGTGACCCTCCTTTACGTCCATGACCTCCTCCATCTAGTCTGATGAACTTGCTCTTGATGCCGTGGATGAAGACAGATTCCAGAGCACAACACAGCAGGTTAGCTTCCAGGTCCTCACTGGTCACTGCTGTGTCTGTGGTGATGTAACGCTTCTGCAGGGCTTTCAGTGTTCGTGCTATCTTTTCCTTGATCCACTGAGGAGAACAGAGAGTTTAGATTTTTTTTTCCTTGGACAAGATGTCAAAACAAAGGAGTTGGGGGGGCAGGGGGATACCAAGAAACAAATGTGAGAAATGAATAGTCATTCATTTTGATGCTATTTATTCAATGACCAAATTTAAAGTAAAGTTCACCCAAAAATGAAAATTCCATCATGTTGATCCAACCCTGATTTTCTGTCTTCAGTGGAACACAAAAGGAGAATTTCAGGAGAATGTTGATGCTGCTCCATATAATAAAAGTGAATGGTGACCATGGGCTGTCAAGCTCCAAAATGAAAAACATTTTATAAAAAAAAAAATTATATTGAAATAGAAGTGTTATTCACAGATAATTTTCATCTCTGCCACAAATTGTACCTATTATGCAGGTATATTTTACAAGCATCTTAAAATATGCCGCATCAAGACATGTCACTACGTTTGACGTCGAAAATAACAAATGTCACTAGTGCCTTGTTTTCACATATTCAGAATGCACAAATCAGATTTTGAAACTTTAACACCGGAGAAGATTTTCAGTGAATAACAACTTAAATTTCAGTCTGAGCCTCACTCAATATCATCATATTGCTTTGGAAGACTTGGAATGTTGTATGTTACTGAACTGTTATGGTAGCTTTATGGTGCTTTTTTGTCATTTTTGGATCAAAACATAACCTGGTCATCATTCACTTTCATTATATGGCAAAGAAGATCGTTAACATATTTATTATATTTGATGGAAAGAGAAAATCATACAGCTTTGGAACAACATAAGGGTGAGTAAATGCTGACTTGAAATTGTCACTTTTGGAAGAATAGAACAGATGCAACATCATGCTCTGCCATGTGAGTGTGAGCCATTCCTACAGACAGACTTGTCACCTGATGTCAGCTGACTGACTACATACAGAGCATGATCCAAAGATCTGTCAGTCAAAGCTCTGCAAACGGAGTACTACTGCAATGAGTCGATGAGAGTCAAACCAATGTTTTTTTTCCTGCAGGACCACCCAAAATAGATTTTGATCCACCAAAGCAAATTAACTTATATTTGATGTCTTTTTCTCCCACTAAGAACTCTACTGATTTTCTGCTGTTATGACAAAGCTTTTAGTTTCCATCCTGTGTACAAATGGTTTTGTTTGCCTTTGATATTCCAAAAGATGACTTTAAAGTAATCTACATGGGTACTAGAACCTTATGGTATATAAATAAGGTGTTAAGTTAGTTTGACTTCCCATAACACTTCGAAACAGAAACTTCTGCATCAAATATATTGTACAACAGATCATCATGTTTCTAGTTTATAACAAATGAAGAAAGTCTGTAATATTAAGTTTTTCATTCTCACATTAATGAGGAAGAAATGCCATAAACAGACATGACAGTTGTGGAAGCTGCCCTTACCTCTTGGCTACATGACGAGGGAAACCATCCAAAATGCTTAGAAACCAGCAGACTTTGACTTCTGAGTTATCGGAAATGATATATATTGAATATTATTTATTGCTAGAACAGTTAAAGAGTTTTTGTACCTCTTTATACATTTTTAAAACATTCCTTAGTAAAATAGTGATCATAATGCGATTAATGCAATACTGCGTTGAAACTGTAGCTCATATACAGTAAACAGAATATTGTGATTATGATATGATATGTGAACTCCTGTTTTAATCACTTGGATACTGGCATGTAAACTCTTTAATTGCATTTCTTCCATTCTGACCAAAGTGCCCCTGCACCAGTGCAGCAGACAGTTCATGTTCAACTCAATTACAGGTCTGAAAACATAGTGAAAAAGAAGAAGCTGCACTTATTTTCGGCTTCATCTAAAATGGCAGTTCCATGCACCGTTTTCCAGCAGTGGTGCTCCCCCATCTACAGCAACACAGCAAAAGAAAACATATTTTCCCCAGTTGTGAATGTTCGTTTGCTGTCTGAATTGAATGTTGGGGGGATAAAAAGACCATATTTCCGCAAAATAATGGGAAGAAAACATGTATTTGAAATGAGTTTGTGCTCACGGCAAAACACAACATCAATTGCATGTATTCCGATTCACACACTAATGACTCTTATGAACCAATTATTTTTAGTGAATCAAAACAGACAGAACAATCAATGTAGGCCAACAAACAAATGACTCTTACGAACCGATTATTTTTAGTGAATCTAAACAGACAGAACAATCAATGTAGTCCAACAAACAAATGACTCTTACGAACCGATTATATTTAGTGAATCTAAACAGACAGAACAACCAATGTAGTCCAACATACAAATGACTCTTACGAACCGATTATTTTTAGTGAATCTAAACAGACAGAACAATCAATGTAGTCCAACAAACAAATGACTCTTACGAACCGATTATTTTTAGTGAATCTAAACAGACAGAACAACCAATGTAGTCCAACAAACAAATGACTCTTACGAACCGATTACTTTTAGTGAATCTATACAGACAGAACAACCAATGTAGTCCAACAAACAAATGACTCTTATGAACCGATTACTTTTAGTGAATCTATACAGACAGAACAACCAATGTAGTCCAACAAACAAATGACTCTTACGAACCGATTACTTTTAGTGAATCTATACAGACAGAACAACCAATGTAGTCCAACAAACAAATGACTCTTATGAACCGATTATTTTTAGTGAATCTATGCAGACAGAGAAACCAATGTAGTCTGACAAACAAATGACTCTTACGAACCGATTATTTTTAGTGAATCTATACAGACAGAACAACCAATGTAGTCCAACAAACAAATGACTCTTACGAACCGATTATTGTTAGTGATTCTAAACAGACAGAGAAACCAACGTAGTCTGACAAACAAATGACTCTTACGAACAGATTATTTTTAGTGAATCAAAACAGACAGCTCATCCAGTGTAGTCGAAAATGACTTATGAAGTGTTTCTTTTAAGACATCGTTCAAAAAGACTCACAAACTGACTGACTGTTTGTGCATAAACTGTGCGTATGACAAGCTCAAATTAAAGAGACATATTTGCAACAAGTTGTTTTTTGTAATAAATATTCATATATTAAAACATCACATTTCTCAGCAAATAATCAGATTAATAGTGAGTAGCATGTGAACGAGATTGAAGAGGTTGCCCCAAATCATGTAAACATATTATTTTATTATTCCTTATACTTTGATTATTGCAATAATCAGACTATTGGTGTACGTGTAAATGTAGCCACTGTTTCATAATGATTCTAGATATAGTTTTCATCCAACATACCGCAAACCAAATGTCTGCCATCCAGAACCTGCTCGACAGGTTTTAAGATATGAAAGTGTACATTTCTATGACCTTAGAATGTCCACAATCCAACTTTTAAAAAGATAAGGAAGTAACAAACCTGTTTAACATGTTTTGCCTCTGGGCCGCTCTCAGGTGTTTGAGTGGCCAGCATGTCTCCTCTAGTTTTGATTAGAACCACTTAACACACTGCAAAACATGAACATATACATAATTAAGTAATAAAGAAGGTTAGTTTTTAATAAAAGAAAACACAACGAGAGGAAGAAAATCCTGTTAAATGTATTGACATTCTGTGTTAAGCAAATACTGGAACTGATACACAAATTCTTGCCGGTGAGAAACCCCATGTTTCCTCTTTGGATAGATGTGACAGCAGTTTTCAGTCACTGTAGAGATAACTTGAAACACGAGATAACTTGAAACAACCTAAACATGTCAAGGAAGACATGTTCAGTTTTACAACAAATAATAACGAATGTAAATACAGTCTGTGAAAAACGTCAAAACGCCCTTTCGCTTCAACCTCCTTATATAATCTAGAGACAAACAAACAGATACACACTTTCTACTGACATTACATTTCTATACTGATAGCTCAGATTATATAACAAAAGATAGTGTGTTGATTTACATTATTACTGCTAAATACATTCAACACAAGCTCATGCACTCACCATGTTTGGTGTGTGTTTATCTCTCGGGGTAGGATTTGAAACGCCGACACGCTTTCGTGGTTTTCTTTCTCTCACCTCGTCCGGATCGATAAAATAAGAGCATGAGTCGTGTGATATCGCAGAGAAAGCTGTCACTGTCATTCACTGATTCAGGAAAATAAAAGCGATACCGAGGTGATCAAATCAGCTGACGAGAAATGCATGTCGGGAAGCAAAGGGGAGGTTTATCGCTTTCCTGTTGACTGA